>NC_053495.1:64169070-64525320 GCF_905171775.1 Rana temporaria | reverse complement strand
GATGTGTTTTATTTGACAATGTTAACGGGTTTACTAGATTAAATGTCATCTACATATATAAATTGACACAGGAAGAAGGAAAATGGAAACTAGACTGCTGACATTATTATCTCTGTGTTATGCAGATCAGTTAATGTATGTGGATTTTTTATATACCTACCCACGCTACCTTATGATCCATTGCTTTAACTTAAGCCAAGTTTAGAGCCCATGTCTGCCTTAAAATAAACTGGTGCCTTGTCTTTAGAGCATGAACCCACTGATTCAATTGAGGGGCTTTTGTCGACAACCTTTTATTCACATACAAGTCTATGGGAATGCAAAAGCAACACGAAGCGATCAAGTATACCTGACACTGAATTTTGAATGATCTTATCAAACTGAACAGCAAGGGAATGGAGGAGAGTAATTTGGAAGAAATGGAGTGAGTTAAAGCGAACAGAGAAATACGCAGTAGTTATGATAGAAACCGATGAGCCTGAGATGAGTCAGGATGGCAAAAATAGCAGATCTAGGGGGGGCAGGGGAGAGGCGGTGGTGGTGGGTTAGGTTAAATAAATATATGATGTATGCAAGATTTTAAAATCTATATGTATTTTGTATTGTATGCTGAAATATATTCTAAATAAAATAAAGTTTAAATAGAAAAACAAACAGCAAGCTGTGTTTGGCCATCAACTCAAGCCAAAAGCCTGTCAACACAGGCCCCAATCCTGCCAATCAGGTCCCACCCCCAAAAACTGCTCTGTTCAGCCAAGTGAATGAGAAGTTCTGTGTATGGTCCATGTCATGTGTCAGAGCCTACACTAGGGTAAGGTCTCTACTGGCCACGGCGAGACAGCACTAGGTGCCTAAGAAGCCAAGTACAAAGTATGTGGCAGGAAGAAGAGACCTCATATGCTGCCTCATACCTGGAAATACCAGGGTGGGTCACTTTCCTTGGGCAAAGATGTCAGTAAAGAGAAGTATTAGTAGATAGGCGTGTCAGATCATGTAAGAAACCTTACTTTACAGTTAAGCTACTTACAAACATGAAATATGATCAACTTAAGTAGAATCATAACAGCCGCATCAGCTTACAGAGCTTGGTGCTAGTTTTTGGACATCACATTTTTTATAATGGAATGGCAGGTGTACTTTATAATAATGACGGTCCATAACTTCTCCCTTATTACATTTCAGTGGAATACAGCAAGTTTTGATAGCCAACAGATCTTTACAGCTCTACAAGACTCCAGCAGGAAGATCTGCTCTCACCCTGTACATACACCCGTGACAATCTCTAATCAACATCAAATAGCCGAGTTGTTGGGGGCTATTGGAGGAAGCAAATTCTCGGTTATTAAAGTAAATCTATAACATAATCAAAAGCAGACTAAATTCTGCAGATACATAGATTTAGGTTCCACAATTCACATTTAATACTCCCCCTTGAGAAAATCTTTTTAAAATACAGCCATTCTAAAATTTAGTATCGCCTCCTCCACATATCAGTGTGTGTGTTTAGACATCACCACAGGTCACTAAAACACTGAGTACAACCTTAAGATGGAGGAGTGGGAACCATATTTGACACACCCAAAAGTTTTTCCCCTCTCCTCTTTTACTCCTCAGTGGCACACTGAAAGGATATTGGGTAATCTTTGGCACTGGGGTGTGCCAGTTACCTGTTAAGTGTTTTTCCATAGATGATCAGTTTTTTTTTCACTTGCAATGTGCCTTTGAACTTGCAAGATCCACCTCCATCCTTGCATGCCATAGACCTTTTCTCTTGAGATTGTCCAATTACTTTTTTTTGCTGGCCCAATTCCTCTGCCCCACCCTTCACTTCCCTACATATTCTTTAATGTAGCTGCCGGGTGAGAGGCCGTAAGGTAAATATTATAGATTGTCACTTGGGTGACAGCTTGGAGTTTGCTAGGGCTGCTGACATCACATCTCATGCCTCGTACACACGATCGGTTTTCCCGACAGGAAAAAAAGAAAAAAGAACAAAGTTCTCATTCTTTTGCTCGCAGTTTTCGGGAAAACTGCTATGGAGCATACACACGGCTAGTTTTCCCGACCAAAAGCAAACATGGCAGTTTTCCTGTCGGGAAACCCGATTGTGTGTATGAGGCATAAGACAGTAGCGCCAGGAAGCCGTCTCTGGGCTTCTGGAGGTCTACACAATGATAGTTGTATAACACATATTTACATCAAGCTACCTCTGATCTATCACATTTGGTCTGGAAAAACAGAACACAGTAATTTTCCATTTTATTTCCAAACCTGGATGGACTCTGAGGTAGGTGGGCGTAAATGTGCACAAGTCAGTTTACATCAGCCTGCCCACAAACCTACATGGACCTTCTAATCAGGAAAGGACGCTTACACTTTAGTAATGCCCGTGTCTTGTCCCCAGATGAACAATAGATTAAAAATGTTAGTAGCATATAAGAAAAAAAAAAGTCAAAGAAACCACTTATGGCTGAACTAGTAAATATTATTGCTTTCATGAAACTAGAACATCGAAAGTCAAAAATGGCAGTTGTAGCTTCCATAGCTCACTTGCCCCCATTTAGAATTAATGAAATAGTTAAAGCTGAACTCCAGGATCAAAACAAAATACCCTTGTAGTAGGGTGCCTCCACACTGCTCGTTAAGTGTAGGGGTAGTGGAATAAGGTTTAAATAGTTGCCTTATTCCCCATACTAGCAGGCTTCCAATGCTCTGGGCTGTAGACAGGCCCTCACATAAAATACAGGACTATTGGTTTTGTATTGTATCTAAATAGATCACAATACGATTGTTGACTGGAGTGCCGTAGAGAAGAGGTTTTATGAGACCCAGTGCACAGGTTGGAGCCTACTAGTGCGAATAATAAGGTACAGTGCCTTGAAAAAGTATTCACACCCACTGAAATTTTCCACATTTTGTCATGTTACAACTAATGTAAATGTATTTTATTGGAATTTTATGTGATAGACCAACACAAAGTGCCACATGATTGTGAAGTGGAAGGAAAATAAATGGTTTTCAATTTTTTTTAACAAATACATATCTGAAAATTGTGGCATGCATTTGTATTGAGCCCCCTTTACTCTGTTACCCCTAACTGAAATCTAGTGAAAACATATGCCTTTAGAAGTCACCTAATTAGTAAATAGAGTCCACCTGCGTGTACTTTAATCTCTGTGTAAATACAGCTGTTCTGTGAAGTCCTCAGAGTTGTGTTAGAGAAACTTGGTGAACAAACAGCATCATGAAGGCCAATAAACACACCAGACAGGTCAGGGATTAAGTTCTGGAGAGGTTTAAAGCAGGGTTAGGTTCTAAAACAAGCTTTAAAACATCTCAGCGAGCACGGTTCAATCCATCATCTGAAAATGGAAAGAGTATGGCACAACTGCAAACCTACCAAGAGATGGGCATCCACTGAAACCGACAGGCCAGGCAAAGAGAGCATTATTCAGAGAAGCAGCCAAGAGGCCAATGGTAACTCTGGAAAAGCTGTATCTGTGAAACATGGTGGTGGCAGCATCATGTGGGGATGATTTTCTTCAGTAGGGACAGGGAAGCTGGTCAGAGTTGATGGGACGATGGATGGAGCCAAATACAGGGCAATCTTAGAAAAAAAACTGTAAGAGTCTGCAAAAGACTTGACTGGGGCGAAGGTTCACCTTCCAGCAATACAAAAACCCTAAACATACAGCCAGAGCTACAATGGAATGGTTTAGATTAAAGCATATTCATGTGTTAGAATGGCCCAGTCAAAGTCCAGACCTAAATGCAATTGAGAATATGTGGCAAGACTTGAAAATTGCTGTTCACAGATGCTCTCCGTCCAATCTGACAGAGCTTGAGCTATTTTGCAAAGAAGAATGGGCAAAAATGTCACTTTCTAGATGTGCAAAGCTGGTAAAGACATCCTCAAAAAGACTTGCAGCTGTAATTGCAGAAAAAGGTGGTTTCACAAAGTATTGCCCCAGGGGGGCTGAATACAAATGCATGCCACAGATTTATTTGTAAAACATTTTGAAAACCATTTATAATTTTCCTTCTACTTCACAATTATGTGCCACTTTGTGTTGGTCCATTACATAAAATCCCAATAAATCACATTTACAATTTTGGTTGGAACATGACAAAATGTGGAAAAATCTCAAGGTACATTTTATTTCTCTGCCCCTAGACTCAAGTAGAATTTGACCCTTGAAATGGAGGGGTTGGGGATACTTCAAGGGTATTTTTCTATCTGGGGTTTTATCATTTGCTACTAGGACCTAGAATTGCATATTCCCTTTTATTTTTCTCATATCTGTGCAAACCAAAGCATCCCTTTTACAGAGGTGCCATATAATCTCTGTATTTAATCTATAATGCTACTGTACCTAAAACTAATATTCAAAAGTTAGTTTCTTGAAAGTGATAAGCCTTCTTCATACTATATTCTTATTGTACAACAATGTCAGTTCCCAAGGCTTAATCATAATACGCGTCATTATGTGTTAGGTTTGGCAGCCTCGGATTCCCCATCAAGGGCATTATCCCAGTGGTTGTGAGTTCATATACAGTAAGGCAAATTCCATCTCATCGCACGTGCATCTCTTGCAGTCTATTGGAATAGCCACAATACAAAGTGTGGTATAATTAAAAAAGGTATTAAACTAGGTTTCTCCTTTGGAACTTTACTTTCACTCTGACAGACATACTAAACCCTTCCAGGCTGCAGGAGCTGGCCCTTTAAGAGTCTGTAAAGTTAAGCCTCATACACATGATCAGATTTTCCAACGGGAATTGTGTGATGGCAGGCTTTTGTCGGAAAATCCGACCGTTTGTATGCTCCATCGGACAATTGTTGTCGGATTTTCCAACAAATGTTGAATAGCATGCTTTAAAAATTTTCGACAACAAATGTGTGCCGTCGGATTATCTGATTGTGTGTACAGAAGTCCTTCGGAAAAAAATCCAGTACAAATGCACATAATCGGAAGAAATGCCAACCATAACACAATATTATCAGAAGTTGCCAAAGGGGTGGCCCTAAAGAGCTGAAAAACACGCAGTTTCGTGTTTGTTGGCCGACAATTCTTTGCCGTTCGTATGTAAGACAAGTTCATGGCCAATGCCCTTCGGGCAAAAGTCCTACGCTTTGTCCACAGAAAATCCGATCGTGTGTACCAGGCTTTAGAGGCATTACATTGGCTTCCTGATCATTTGACCACTGTGATTGCCCATCACAGTGATCACTTGGAATGGGAGCAAGCCATATTGGTTCCCGGTCAACAACAGTGAGCCATAAGTAACAGCTAGGGATGCTGAGTGAATATGCTTCAAGAAACAACACTGGCTGTTAAAGCCCACTGCCATGCTGCCACATATGTATGTTTTGCCAGAATGAAGATGTTGCATATGTGCAATCTTTGTTATTTTCCATTACAGACGCATAAATGAGAATAGGCAGTCCAGTTATGGTATTTATTTTTCTTTACCTTTTTTTTTTTTGAATACTTCACTTTCATTGAAAATTGATATAACATCTATAAATTCCAATACAAGTCATTTTGTAATTTACGCCCTCATTCCAGAGGCGGCTCTCTAATTAGGCGGTCGCCTAAGGTCTCGCACTCAGAAGAGGCCTCGCGTCCGCCTAATTTGCCTGTGATTAATACTAATGTCGGCGTCATCGGATCGCTCTATTACCCCTCTCTCTTTCTCATCTCCCCCTCTTGCATCGGCTGAATATGTCCGATAGGTAAGTGTAGGGTGCCCTGGAAGTGGTGCTGATTACCTGTGTGCTAGATCCCTGCGTTTTCTGCAGCCATATTTTATTTTCCCCATTATGGGCGTTATTTTCCCCATTATGTCTAAGGCCTCACAAAGCCTAGAGCCGGCTCTGCCTCATTCAAAACGGGGAACTTTTTGTTAAAGTGTAACTATGAACAAAATTAAAATGACGATTATGATGCAGTCCGTCGCTAACCTTAATAAAAAAAAAAAAAAAAAACAAGTTGTTGTTTTTCTGAGTCCCCCATAGTGCTTCATTGGGCTTGGGACTGCTGTGGTAATACTAGTGACAGATTGCAGCATATGCAATTTTTTGTCCTGATCATAGTTACAATAAAGGGGTTGATTTACTGAAACTGGAGAATGCAAAATCTGGTGCAGCCGTGCATGGTAGTCAATCAGCTCTAAAATGGAATCCGATTGATTTCTATGCAGAGCTGCACCAGATTTTGCACTCTCCAGTTTTAGTAAATCATCCCCCAAGTGGCAGTTCTTAAAGGGAAAGTATAGCACATTTTCAGCAAGCACATTTCTTGAGTGAATATTGCAGTTTGTATTAGGGCCAGTTCACACCAGACGCAGTTCCGTACAGTTTTGTGTGCATTTCTTCTGCACTAAAAATGCATGCACAGTTTTTCCATGTTTTCAATGTATTCCAATGGCTCCAGTTGGCTCTAGTTCACACCATGCAGTCAGTTTCCGATGCAGAAACTGACTGCATGGTGCCAACTAGAGCCACTGGAATACATGGAAAACACTGTGCATGCATTTTGTGCAGAAAAAAAATGCACACGAAACTGTACGGAACTGCGTCTGGTGTGACCTGGCCCTTAAAGTGATTTCATAGTGTCCATCATATCTTAACAAGCTTGCTTATTCTTTGTTGTCATTTTATTAAATGTAGAGATGTGCAGATTAGCCACTAGAGATTGCACTGGTTTTAACAAATTGGCCAACTCAGATTTGCATTGCAAAAAGAAGCAGTAAAACAAAATCATTATGTAATACTGAACAGAAAGAAGCAGAGCCTACATACCGTATTTATCGGCGTATAACACGCACCGGCGTACAACACTCACCCCAATTTTAGAGGGGAAGTTTAAGGAAAAAAAAAAAACTTACATTTTAAATAAAGAACTTTGAAGCAAAATTAGGGTCACAGCTCATCAATGCACCCTGCTTAGTGCCCATCTGCAGCCTATAAATTGACCAACATTGCTCATACATGTAGGCTCTATGCAGGGTATATTCATAATTGGCAATTTATCCTATAATGCTGATAGTGACAAGAGGATGCATCTGAGTTGCACTATAAATAACATGTCGAAAAGACATGCAAAACAAAAATGTTTAACAGTTCAGTGTAATGGATCAAGTGGCAAGCATAAAGCAGAGCAATGTCCCTACATTACCACATCCATACGCTGATCCAGCAGACTGCCTTCCGCTCTCCAACTATATGGTTGTGATTTGCGGAGTCCTTCCGGTATATGTTCTCAGAGATACTCTCAATGTTTTCATGCGGGACGGCTGGGTCTGTATTATAACCGGCACTCCTACAGCTCTCCACGTCCAAGATGAATGGGGGATCATATAGGCAGCATTAAAGGGCTGCTATGACTGCTGAATTTACATAGAGCCGCCATCTCCTGTGTACCCGTCGCTCCGTCACTCACAACCATGCCTCCTGAGTCCTGACCCTGATCAAATGATAGACAGAACAGTGGCCCAATGCCGGGTCAGGAGGCGTGGCTGTGCGTGACGGAGCGCTTGGTACACAGGAGATCACGGCTCTATGTAATTCAGCGGTGCTCGCTCCTCTTCCCTTCTACAGCAAGGATCGCCGTATAACACGCACCCACGATTTCCCCCTGATTTTAAGGGGAAAAAAGTGCGTGTTATACGCCGATAAATACGGTATGTAATGAACAAATATGGCTACCCCCACGTACATATATAATTGCAATCTATAAAAATGTTTATATATATATTTATATATATATATATATATATATATATATATATATATATATATATATATATATATATATATATATATATATATATATATATATATATATATATATATATATATATATATATATATATATATATATATATATATATATATATATATATATATATTTTTTTTTTTTTTAAGGATTAAAGGGGTTGTAAAGACAACAAAGTTTCCTCTTAAATTAAAGTCTGACAGTAGCTGATAAAGTAAAAAGTAATGTTTTGCATTATAACTAGTTTGATACCTGTTGAAATCGAGCCGTTTTATTCACCTCCAGCACTCCTGAATTATTCTCACTGACTTCCTGGTTTGCGGTGCACATTCATTCTTTCTACATCACGGCCTAATGGTAACTACAGTTCTAGGCTTAGCCTCCATGCCTGTGAGGGATAAGAGAGCACCTTCACGCAGGGCTGTAGTCATAGGGAGGGGGTGAGCACATTCTGCTTTCCACCATGCAATACTGCTCAGATGCTGGTGGGAAGCAAGAAGAGGAGAAACAGGAAATGGCATTTTCAAACCTGGATTACTGTATTTTGGAGGTCAAAAGGAAAAACGAGGTAAGTGATATTTAAATGCTCTAGCTTACAGCAATCAATTGATCTAATAAAAAAACAACTTTTAGTGTTCCTTTAACAAACATTAATAAGCGTAGGTCAAACTAAACTTTTTCACATAAAAAAAAAAAAAAAAAATGAAAAGACTATACGTTCCCTTTAAGTGCAATTACCCCAAGCAGCAAATTAGAATCCATTTTGTACTTTTCTAATTTCAGCAGAGAAAATTGGTACCAGCCGTTACAGACTACTGTTGATGTTATGAAAAGTCATTTTTTCATTTTACCCCTCTGATTTTTTATTTATTTTTGTGTGTACAAATCACCCCTGGAAATGTAAATTCATGCTCATGATTACCACAGTATTTTTTTTTTTTTTTTTTATCCTCATCACTGGGATTGATCTAGTAGCCACAGTAGGTGAACCATACCACTTAGCACTCAAAGTAGATTAAGATACACGTGTCAATTAACAAAAAAAAAAAAGAAGGAAGAAAAGAGCAGTGTGGTACGTCTGCAATGAAGTTAGGCAAACATCATGCAACTGTAGTTCAGTGAGGATCAAAGGCAGAGAGACAGGCTATGGAAAACAGAAGAAATGGTAGTGGTGGGATTGCCATAGAACACACACTTTGAATTATGCTGCCAAAAAACATTTCACAGTGATACTCTACACAAACAAACCTACCCTGCTCTCTTCCAGCCATAAAAACAAACATCTGCAAGCCAAATTCGATCACAAATTCATAATGGATGCCTTCCTTACATGTCAAACAGGTTTTCTTGGCCCTGCTCCTATTGAAAACATATTGCTGGCTGAGGCATTCATGTCTTAGGCCCCGTACACACGAACGGTTTTCTCGGCAGAATTCAGCAAGAAACTCGATGGGAGACGTATTCTGCCGGAAAAAACGGTCGTGTGTACACTTTTCGCCGAGAAACCCGTCGGGAAACTCGTCGAGCCAAAAAGAGAGCATGTTCTCTATTTCCTCGTTGGGCAATGGGAACATTTGGCTCGACGAGTTTTCTGACAGCCGAACAAGGAACTCGACGAGCAAAACGATGCGTTTTGCCCGTCGAGTTTCTCGGTCGTGTGTACGGGGGCCTTAGGCTGGCCATACACGTATAGTGCTGCAAAACTACAAGTCCCTTCATGCCTCTGGGTGTCATGCTTGTGGCTGTCAGAGTCTCCCTATGCCTCATGGGACTTGTAGTTCTGCAACAGCTGGAGGTCCGCTAATTGCATATCCCTGCACTATACCATTTTCTTGTACAATTTTTCATTAGATTTATCAAAACCATAGACTATGAGGTCAAACCTAAACACTTTCAATTTGTATGCAATCAGGCAGGCCCTTGACCTACATAGTTCAAGGTAAATCTAAAGGAAATTTAACAAGAAAAGGTTATAATGTATGGCCTTACATAACCAATTCTTTCACCATGGCGAGAATTTGAAAGGCTGCCCCCTTGAGAAAAACTGCCTTACAATATGCCTGCATTGCTCTCCGGATTTACAGACCTGGCAATTTAAAGTTTGCTCAAATAAAAATAAAAATTACATCATAAAGAACAACGATATGATAAATGCCTCCTGGTGTGCACAAAAGGCACTAAAGAAAATAAAGTGCTTTATCCCTTTAGAATTCCTGCGACTTTGCCATACCTTGAATTCATCAAGGCCTGAAGTAACATTGGCACTGATGCGGATGGCAATAAAAATATACCACATCCTAAACCTTTTACACTATTCATATAACAGAACAGAGTATCAGAATGGTTTTCTAGGTCCAATGGAAGATGCCATATTTGGTGCCAAGAAGTTTTGATTAGAAATTACAAAGACTTATTCAAAGCCCAAAGAATTTTGCATCTGTAAATACACAGACATGTATATGGTCCTGGAAGTACAGTCCTACTTTTTATATATATCATTTCTCAGCATGATTATTACCCCTCTGTTTTCACAGAGCAAAACATTGCCAATTTCCCACAACTTCACTGGAAAGATATGTAAACATGCAACAATGCATAAAGAGCTGCACTGACAAAATATACATTATGTTGTATCACTGTTGAAATATCAGTCCTATGGTGGTTAACCATATCTACCATCAATCTCCTGAGTATTCCATTTCTTCAAAAAGCTAATTTTACCAAGTAACCTTAGTTACCTTCCTCTTCAGTTAGTGGGAAAACTCCTTTCCAGTGGAACTATGAGAGACCAAATGAACAAAAAAAAAATCCTAAATGGATATTCCAAGCAGTTGAAGATAAATTGTACCGTTTTTCAGGATTCCCTCCCTTCCCAAAAACATCTCAGCTATAAGGGTTTTTAATTAAATATCCAAAGCGTTGTGGGTTTTCCATGACACATTTCGGGGCATACATGTGCTCATGGGGGTCAGCTGGGGGATACTCTTGTTTGGTCCCATCAAACCAACCCCCTGTCTTTATAAGCCACCTTATATAGTTCAGATCCCTTTTGTCTTCATAGTCCCCCCATCTTGGGAAATCCCCATTTTGTGCAGAAATCAGTTTGAAATGGATTCCTTCTGGTGGGAAACACCATGAGCAGTGCCAGCCAGAAAAATGTAAAGGGCTTCCCAAAGACCACTGAACCAATATATGTCCTGTTTTGTTCTCATATTGTCGGAAGTTGGGCATAGTGTAGTATTCCCTTCTGCGGAGACGGATACCATCTGTGCCATACACTAAACGAAGCATTCCAATGGTGCAGCCAGAAATGACTTCAAGGGTTCCTGGTTGCTTCCAAAAGAAGCCATACAGGGACTTGCGCATGTGAAAAGCAATTGGTTCTGTCCACCCATCATAAAGTTTAAGGAATAACACACCTTCTTTGCTTGGGATCTCATCAGCATCATCTATGATAAAGAGATCATCATCTCGCAAGTTTCGTAATCGAGATATTCCATTATGAGTCAGAAATGTTCGTAGATAGTCATCTGCTATCCACCCATCCTGTTTACCCCCTTCCGGAAAGTGGTTTAAGAAAACATACAACACTTTTGATTTAATGTAATCAAATGTTCCATTGAGAAGCATTTGGCGAAATAAGAGAGACCGTGCTTCCCCATAAGCAGTAAAGTTTGATTCACATATTAAGAAGACATCCACAGCCCCCTCAAGCTCATGGAATCGTGCATCTAGGAGGTCAAATTCATGGTTGATGTTGATGGCATTGATAACACGGCGAGGCTTTAAACGTGGAGTCAAGCGGTCCTTTGTTGGGAGGTTGGAATGCTGAACAACTGTTGGCACTCCACAACTAGGTCCATGCCACCCAGGCAAACACACACACTCCACCCATTTCCTACGTCTCTGGGTTTGCGGTTGTTGCTGCCGAGAAACACCAGAGGAAGCTTTACGTGGAGAGGGTCTTTCTGGTTTCTCAGAAAGTGGGCGGTCCAGTGCCTTTGTCCCTGGCTTGAAGCATACACCTCCTGATTTGGTTCTCACAAAATACTCTGCCGTGTCTTCCTGCAACACAAATTCTTTCAGATGAATGTCATCTATGCTAAGACTTTCACCACGTGATGAAGGTGGAGGCTTCGGATGCTGAACAGAAAGTTGAGGAGGCCGATAGTAACCTGGAGTGCGCAAAACCTGTGCACTATCATCCATCCTTTCTACATGTTGAAGCAATAATGGCCGGGACTCCCAGAAGAAGCCAGAGATGAAGTTTGGACTCAGAGACACCAATTCCCGGGACAGTGAGACGTAAGAGAGGGCCTTCAAGAAATGAAGAACAGAGATCACACAAAGGCCAGCCATACAAAGTAGCAGGAACATCTTGTGCCACCTCATCTTCATCCTGGTCAAAAAAAAACAAAAAAAAACAACATGTTAGGATAATGTAATAATTAAAACAGCTTAAAATTAGAAAATCTGAATGTTTATCTACATACAGTATAACTTCAGGGGAAGATTGTTGTTAAAATGAACGACTGGGTCCCTAAAAAAGATGGTATCTGAAGAGGAATTTCTGAACAACCTGGCAGTGTTGTCAAGAGGGTGACTTGTAGAATGTGGCACCTCATAATGCCTATTCGACCACAGGGGGGGGGGGATCTTGACTTAGTAGCCTTTTAGAATTTAGCGGCACTTAACACCCAACTACTCAAGGAACCACAAATATATCATCAAAAAAAGATCATAATAAAATGTCACTTTCATATGAAGTCAGATATTCTAGAACATGCCCCCCTCACCTAGTTTTACATGCCTTATTAAAAAAATTGCCAAACACCTGCATAAGCAGCATTTTTTCTTTATTCCCAATGTGCATGAGGCCTTAACCACTTCCCTACCGCACTATAGCCTGTTCTCCAGTTCCAAGAGGGCATCCCTGAAAATGCACTGAGGAGTCATCAGTTGTTAAAGACACAGTGTCCGTCCGCCCGGTCCTTAAAGGAACACTTTAAATTAAAATTTTTAAACAACATGTTATACTTACCTCCACTGTGCAGCTCGTTTTGCACAGAGTGTCCCTTAACCCTGTCTTCTGGGGTCCCTCGGCTCCTCCTCGCAAAAGCTTTCCACCTTCATGAGAGCGAGCTCGCATGGTGGAAAGCTTTTGCGAGTGCGCTCCCGTGATACAGCGGCGGGCATAGCCGCCGACTGTATCACTAGGCCCCGCCCCCCGGCGCGCTGCGTCATCCGCTGTGATTGACAGCAGCGCCAGCCAATGGCTGCGCTGCTATCAATCCGTCCAGCCTGGCCAATCAACGGCCAGGCTGGGAACCGAAGAGGATCACGTAGTGGCGCGACACTTTCGAGGGGTCAGGTGAGTAAAACGGGGTTTCGGGGGGGGGGGGGGGTCCGGTACCGTCGGATGGGTTTTTACCTTAATGCATAGGATGCATTAAGGTAAAAAAACATTTACCTTTACAACCCCTTTAACCTGCTCCCAACTGGTTAAGGATGCTGCGACCATCTGCTCTTAAACAACCACGTGCTTCTGCAAAGTCGGACAAAATTGTCACATTGAAAATATTCAGATGTCACTTTTATTAGACTTTTGAGGGTTAACATTGATGTCTATGGCCCTCAAGTCACATGAAAGTTGGACTAAAGTAGTGCAGGAACTATTTTTACGTTGCACATATATGAACTGTACTCATCGGAAAAGATGGGAAGTGACTGGTCATGCAACTTAGGGGTCCAAAGTCACATGACAAGCCATACAAGTGTGATTGGAGCCTTAAACTGATACATTCTGCTGGAGAGTTTGTGCTTTTGAAAAACAACAGACTTGCTGGATGGATTACCAGATGTATAGAGAAGAAAGAAAGCCTAAAAAACGAATACAGCTATCACATCTAAGAATTGGTAAGCTGCAATATAATAAAAAGGTTTGCTTTTGGGTTCAATACCGCTTTAATACAGATAAAATAATATTCCTTGACGACTTATTCCACATTTTTCATATGCAAAAAAAAAAAAGTACTCATGGCTTCCTCCCCCATATTTAACATTATCTAAAGCAACACATTTTTCCATGGGCAAATTGCGGGAATTCAAATGTAAAAGCAATGCTTAAAAAAAAATGCTAAAATTGACTAACTTTTACTGACACAGAAGAAACATAAATTAGGCCAAGGTAACTGATCTGCGTGAAGTGTCACTTTTGGCCTTGGGATCCTTCGGTCTACTGAGAAACTGCAACTCATTTTTGTTGCCAAGACATGTATTAGAACATGTGCAATAAGCAATTCTTCTTATTAACAACTAAAGACAGATTTATTCGTTTAGCATTGTTTTAATGTGAGAAGTTTAATGTATCCATCTGACCTGACCCAAGAGCAAAGTAGCCCATAAACACAGGGTGGCAGCTGCCAACCCGACAAATAATTGAATCTCTGTAGGTGAGAAACAGTAAATGTTGGCTACCTGTTCCCAAAGACAATGATCAGGTTAGACGAGGGCCAAGTCTTTTGCAAGCAGAGTTAAATGGTGGGAACAACATGAGGGAGATGCGGTGGCTCAACGCGATTGGCACTGCGCTGAAAAGCCATTCACCTCTGCAGCTAGGGGTTCGGATCCCGGTCTCGGCTACATGTGAATTGAGTTTGGTGGCCTCAGCCCGGCTCCCGGTGGGTGAGCTATGCGAGGTAAGCCTGCGCTTAGTACGCCCACCCCCCTCCCACAAAAACCACCACACCTACACACGCACTCGAAATTGGGTTAACATGCACGTACTTTGACCACGCGGTCTCTAAAAAAAGAGAGGCGAAGGACTAACGGGGCTGGTTGAGCGGGCAAATCCTCTCACTCCCTTATAGGGAGTCCCTCTGCCTCGTTGGGCTTCAAAGCGGAGCAGGTAGGGCGGGCTGTGTGGGAGGACCCCCTCATGCACCCGCCATTGCCACCCGGGGCATGGAGAAAGGTGGCAGATTGCCTCTGGGGGAGGCCTGCCTACTCCCAACTCCTGCAGTCCGGCTCCTCTCTCGAGTACACGCACAAAATACACTTAAAAAAAAAAAAGAATTGGTGGGAACACCTGATGAGGAATGGTCTAATATACTTGATAATGTCCCTATGGTATCCCTATTCTTAGCACAGCAGCTCACCCAACTCCATCATTCACCGTACATATCACATCTTGGCCTAAATTCAAATTTAGATTTTTTTTTGATTGGGTATGTTTTATAGCAAAAAGTTAAATATTGTTTTTTTCTTAAAATTGTTGGCTTTTTTGGTTTTTAGCGCAAAAAATCAAATCCGCAGAGGTGATCAAATACCACCAAAAGAAAGCTCTATTTGTTAAAAAAAAATAAAAAGTACGGTATATTTGGGTACAGTGTTGCACGACCGCACAATTGTCAATTAAAATAACGCAGTGCCGCATTGCAAAAAAAATGGCCTGGTCATAAAGGGGGGGTAAACCTTCTGGGGCTGAAGTGGTTAATAGCGACCACTCACTTTGCCATGTGAACAGTCTATACTCCTTTAGTAAATCAAACATATGCTGCCCCAGAATCAAAGTGTCCCTAGAAGTTCATTTTCAAGTATTGGAGACTATGGGATCAGACATCAAATACTTGGCGAGTACTTTATTGAATGTAGTGCTGGAGAGATATAGAGATATGCTATACAGAAAGCACCGTCACATATCCCCTAATACAAGGGGATAGGGAAATTAATAGGTTAGATTTCTCTCCCACACAGTTACCATGGTGCAAATCTTTTAACACCTATACAAAAACTCAGCCAAATCCTCCAACACATAAACACAGCATTGCAAGCTTCCCATCTAAATAGCCAATTACTCAAACCCTATGACAGCAAACATTCCACAGACACATATGACATTCAAACACGAACCTTTCCTAGGCCCACACAGTGTCACAACCATCTACTATTCACCGTCATCATGAGAACTAAATAGGAAGCGATGCTAAATACAAGTGATGCTAGAATTACGATATCCACACAGACGATCAGATTTTTCTATCGGTTTTTTATCCATAGGAACAATTTAAAACATGTTGGGCCAGATTCACAAAGGATTTACGACGGTGCATCTCCAGATACGCCGTCGTAAGTCCGAATGTGAGGCGTCGTATCTCGGCGCCTGATTCAAAGAATCAGATACGCCAGAATTTGTCCAATATACGACTGACGTAAGTCTCTTACGCCGTCGTATCTTAGGTGCATATTTACGCTGGCCGCTAGGGGCGCTTCTGTATATTTCCACGTCTAATATGCAAATGAGCTAGATACGCCGATTCACGAACGTACTTGCGCCCGGCGTATTAAAATACGCTGTTTACGTAAGGCGTACGACTGGCGTAACTTTACCCCTCATAAAGCAGGGGTAAGTCATGTTAGGGTATGGACGTCGGAACAGCGTCGTATTTTACGTCGTTTACGTAAGTCGTACGTGAATGGCGTAGGTTACGTTCACGCCGACCAAGCATTGAGCCGGCGTAACTTAGGGAGAAAAATCGACGTGATATTGAGCATGTGCGCGCATGCACCGTTCGTTAGGCGCGTCATTTATGTGGGGTCACGATTCATTTCCATACAACACGCTCCCTACCAGCCTACTTTGAATTACGCGGGCTTACGCCGGCCCATTTACGCTACGCCGCCGTAACTTAGGGTGCAAGTTCTTTGTGAATGAGGTACTCGCCTCTCTAAGTTACAGTGGCGTAGCGTATATGAGATGCGCTACGCCTGCCTAAACTTGAAAAGCGGAGTTCCAACCACAATTAGCATTTTTTAAATGTATGTCCTTTCATAATGCGTTTTTATAATATAAATCCGGTCACTTACTATTTTACAATCCGCCGCCGATCCGCATAGATATTCAAAAAAGATTTTTTATAAAACTATGTCCACACTGTTGTCATTTTGCTTGTGGGCATTGTGAAGCCTACAGGCACTTACTTCCTGGAAGTCTTGGATGGGGAGCGATAATTTGACAGCGCACTGCATCCTGGGAAATGATGACACACATTTCCCAGGAGCATTAGAGGGAGATGATGTCAGGATCCTAGGTGATTTCAAAGGCAGATTTTGTGGGACCGCATAGCAACAGGCATTTCTAGATGAGTAAAAAAAAAATATTTATATTTTTTTTTTTTTTTTAGGTCTAATGAGCACAATAATGAAAAAAAAATTTGGGATGGAAACTCCACTTTAAGCCATTCTTTCTGAATCTGGCCCGTTCTATTTTTTTGCATGGGGCGCACACACGATCGGTTTGTCCGATGAACAGTCCATCGGTCCGTTTTCATCGGACAAACCGATGGTGCGTACATGGCTTAAGATTAGGCAGACATGGGTTCTGGATGCAAAGTTCATTAGGTGCTTAAACATTTCCAAGCCAGGGGTCTCGAGGTGGTCAGGAAAAATTAGGAATGTACACCAAAGCAGGACTAACAAAAATCAACATTCTACTAATTGAAAGCTTGACTACAGCCCTCTTTTACTTTTAGAGTGAGGAAGACTTCACATTTCTGACAGATTTTTAGTATACGAGAAATGAGGGTACAGGTGTCATGGCGACAAACGCGGCAAAGATGGCTAATGCCGTGTACACACGATCAGTCCATCCGATGAGAACGGACCGATGGACCGTTTTCATTGGTTAACCCGATGAAGCTGACTGATGGTCCGTCACGCCTACACACCATCGGTTAAAAAAACGATCGTGTCAGAACGCAGTGACGTAAAACACAACGACGTGCTGAAAAAACGAAGTTCAATGCTTCCAAGCATGCGTCGACTTGATTCTGAGCCTGCGTGGATTTTTAACCGATGGTTGTGCCTACTAACGATCGGTTTTTCCCAACGGTTAGGAATCCATTGGTTAAATTTAAAACAAGTTGGCTTTTTTTAACCGATGGTTATATAACTGATGGCGCCCGCACACGATCGGTTTGGACCGATGAAAGCGGTCCATTAGACCATTCTCATCGGTTTAACCGATCGTGTGTACGCGGCATTAGGGGTTTGAACTCTTCCCTACTGAAATCTATTTTTCTTTTGATCTGTATCATCATTAAAGATTTCCAAATCCTTTGTTCCCTGACAATATTTAAAATAAATCTCCCCAGCAGGAAGATACAAGGAATAAAAACCTTACAGAATTTCTAACCCTTGGCTGATTTAGGGCTTTGAACACGGCAACCATCTCCTTTGTGCTTCCTACAGATTATTTATTTTTCTTTTTAGATTTGCGTTCCTGATAAATCAGGCAGCAGCAAAATATGGTGAAAGTCAACCATAAAAACATTGAGTTCCACAACTAACCCTGAATGGTTTTCTCCAGACCTTTTTGTACTATTATGGGTCAAATTTTGTTGGGCAAACCTTCACTGGGGGCAGTCAGGGGAACCAGAATTTTATTGAGGGTGGCTTCCCGTGAAGGCAAGAAGCTGAACAAACTGGGGAAAAATGGCTGAAGACCTTCATTCCCCAAGAGGCATTTGGGCATGGGTGCTTACCCCTTGGCTTTCCAGCTGTTGCAGAACTACAAGTCCCACGACGTTTGTATGAATCTTCACGTTTCTATTTAAAGTGGTTGTATAGTGTTTTTTTTTTTTTTTTTTTTTTTACTTTTACCTACAGGTAAGCATATAATAAGGCTTACCTGTAGTTAAAAAAAAATATCTCCTAACCCTTTACGATTTAGGAGATACTCCCCTTTCAATGAGCCCAGCGGCCCAATGCGTACAGGGGATTCTCGGCTTAAGGCCCGGCAGACGCCGGACCTTGCCGGAAAGATGTCTTGAAGTGACGACATCGCGGCTCCAGCCACTCACAGAGTTGTAGCCGCGATACCCGGAAGACACGCCGAGGCAACATGTCAGCTATCTCGGCGTGGACCAGGTTAGTGTCCGACGCCTCGTTCTAAGGTAAGTATTTCATAATGAGCTAGTGTGCGGTGCATACTAGCTCATTATGCCTTTTGCCTTACAGGGGGTAAAAAAAAAAAAAAAAAACCTGGTATACAACCACTTTATTCCCGGGCCATAGGAAAAAGACGGCCTCCAGGTGGCTCTATAAATCCAGGAGGCCGTCTTTTTACGGCCTTGTGTCCTCCAGCCACTGCCCGAGATGCCTATGCGCGTGCCTGGCGGCCGCGATGTCCGCCAGGTACCCGCGATCGGCAGTGAAAGAGCAGGGACGTGGAGCTCTGTGTGTAACACAGAGCTCCACATCCTGTCAGGGAGAGGAGACTGATGCTGTGTCTCTTGTACATAGGGACACAGCATCGGTCACCTCCCCCAGTCAGTTCCCTCTCCCCACAGTAAGAATCACTCCCAGGATACACATTTAACCCCTTCCTCACCCCCTAGTGTTAACCCCTTCCCTGCCAGTCACATTTATACAGTAATCAGTGCATTTTTATAGCACCGATCGCTGTATAAATGTGAATGTTCCCAAAAATGTGTCAAAAGTGTCCGCCATATCGCAGCCCTGACAAAATTCGCAGATTGCCGTATTACTAGTAAAAATAATAATAAAAAAAAATAAATTAAGAATTCTATCCCCTATTTTGTAGCCACTATAACTTTTGCGCAAACCAATCACTATACGCTTATTGCGATTTTTTTACCAAAAATATGTAGAATACATATCGGTCTAAACTGAGAAAAAAAATTGTTAAAAAAAAAAAAGAAGGAAGAGGGATATTTATTATAGCTCTTTTTTTGTTTATAGCGCAAAAAATAAAAACCGCAGGAGGTGATCAAATACCACCAAAAGAAAGCTCTATTTGTGGAAAAAAAAAAAAAAAAAAAAGGACGTCAATTTTGTTTGGGAGACACGTCGCATGACCGCGCAATTTTAATTTAAAGCGATACAGTGCTGAAAGCTGAAATTTTGCTTGGGCAGGAAGGGGGTATATGTGCCCAGTAAGCAAGTGGTTAATAAGATATTTCACAAATAGCTATAAAACTTTTTGCAAACATACAATACACACTTTCTATGTGCAGTGAACAAACAGGTTCCAGTCTTCTGTTATGGCTTGGTAAACACAACTGACAAAAGAACATTGTTATAAATAGTAGTTAACACTAGTAGCTAACACCAGAAAACATTTGTTTCTGCCCTCTGGGTTCATCGTTAGCGGGTCACTTTGAATGTACGCCGAACAGAAACTGGATTGCCAGTCTTTCCACACCAAAGGCTTCAATATAACTCAGAGAACTTCCAGAGTAAAGAACAGAATGATCAGACATGAAACAAAATGTTACCGTTTTTAGACTAAATGTAGAAACTTTGTTTTTTTAATCGACATGTTTTAGCGTGCCTGGCATCTCGGGTGACCACGTGTCCCGGATTGCCCGCATTTTGCAGGTCTGTCCCGGGCACATTTCAGAACAATACAGTGTCCCGGAATGAAACTGACACAGCCAAACCCCCCGCCAATCTGATGCCCCCCAAAAAAGGCCGCCACATCACCGCTTTACTCACTGACAGTACTTGTCCTGGCGGGGAATGCCTGGAGGAGCACAATCCCGCCCCCTGCTTGTGATTGGAGAAATCATAAATCCCGCCTCTTGTGTCCAATCACTGTGCTGTGATTCGTTACAGGACAAACTGATTTTTGGGAAGGTAGGGTGCCCCTGAATGGTAGTTTGGAAATGTGGTCACCCTACTGGCATCACACCTCACAAGCAAGTCAAGTGCAGTCAGTATGGCATTCTGGTACTTTGCAGGAAACCTGTTCCCTGAGAGAGGGTGACATTGCCATTGCTGGTCTCCTTTGCAAAACATTTTTTCTGCCATCAGTATGGACTGGATGACCTTGATTAAGCATTAAATCAGGAAGACCGATCTGCATGCTTGTTTCATGTCAGCAACTCGAACAACAATGAAGATAATGAAGACAATAAATTAACAAGATAGATAACAAGTCAAAAAAATTTTTAAAGGAGAAGACAACAACGGAAGCTCTTTATTTATATCCTCACAGGATCAGTTTCAGCCTTTGAACTCCTTCATTGAAACAGGAGGGTGCCTGGAAATGCTAGGGTTGCATACCAATGTGTTTTTACTGAGTGGTTCCAGAGAGGAACAGGCTTGCTTATATAATGGGAACATGTGAGCATTCAGTAAAGCCTATTGGTTGGATGAAGAGCACATCATGACCCAGCCACAGTGCCATTATCAGATATCAGTCCTCCACCTCACAGATTAAAGACAATTGTGCTGAAGCAGCTGTAGGTATAGTCTCCTATGGTAATGTTCCTAGTCAGAGCTTCTGTAGTGAATGAGAAGAAACGACCGGTAGATACAGTATGTCAGGCTTGTACACACGGCTGAACGTCGGGAGACATTGGTCGGTTAAAAAAAGTCAGATAGTAAACCTGCGAGATCAGCAGGCTTGCCGATGCTTTTAAAATTCAGCATCAAAAACCAATGTCAGATTTACAAACACTGTATTTAACTATATAAGCTCAGTTTACTGTTAAAAATAAGTGTGAAATGCACAACTCTGGTTGGTGTAAAAAAAGATGTCCGCTCGCCGCCTTCTCACTGTATCCTTACTGCGGCCGAGTGCAGGGTTCACCAGATGGCCATGCCGGCATGTCACTTCCGTTACAAAATAGAGATAAAAAGAAACATTGCACCTGTAGCACAGGTCTCCTACCAAAGTTATCATTTAGGAAACGTATTGTTCTTTAAAAAGGGTTTGGCTCCCTCTAGTGGCCATTCAAACTTTATCAGAATATTTCCTTCTGGTGAAGAAAAACAGTTATGCATTGTGGGATATATAGGACAATGAGGAAGTACTCATGTTGTTAAATTAGGCTAGGAACTACAAACCCACAATGTTAAGCTACAAACCCACAATGCCAAGTCACAGCACAGCCTGCTGGGTAAGCAGATAAAAGGACAGGCGTGGCCTGCTTTCTCTCTCTGGATGCTATTCAACAACCAACAAGAGGCCTGTATGTGTTCTCAGGGCTGGGAGAGCCTGCGGCCTATAGCAGAGAGCGGATCGCCTGCCCCAGAAGGATCTTTGTGAGCAGCCCTGCTGATCGAGCAGGAAAAAAAAGCCAGCACTTCAGAGTTTTTGAAGCCACTTGCCTTCCAGCATACCGGGAGGAGCAGCACGGCGCGGAGGTGCCATCTACACAGCCATCTGGGATCCAGAGTGGTGAGAAGGCATTTGCCTATCCATGTAGTGACTGTACTATTGTTAGGTGATTGCCTGCTATACAGACTGCTGCCGAGACCTGTAGTTCCACATCTGTGGATCTATTGCACCAGAGTATTCTATAGCTGGATCCTGGGGTTTTCGGTTTCCTTTTCCCCCATGCTGCAAGTTAGCACTGTATATATTCTACAGTTTCCCTTGCTTTTTTGGATTACAAATACGTGCACCACCTCACACTGCAGTACAATTAAGCTAGCTGAAGACAAGAAAACTGGAACTGGAGGAACTTTCAATACTTTATTCTTTCACAGGGCTTTACTGCTATACAATTGTGTATCACTCTGAACTGCACTCTAGGGGGAGCCATTAAGCAACATACAGTTGGAATGTGTACTTGTATTACTGTGTTCACTGTTGTGTATTCTGAGTGCAGTGGTCACATATACCCTTATCAGGTTGCTATTGGATACATCGGTGTGACGTTATTGCTTTGAACAAATATCTCTGCCAATCAATACTTGTGTTATTTATCTGTTATTCACACCATTTCTTTATGTTATTCTTCACCATTTTTCATCATAGTAAACTTTTACAAGTTGTTCATTGATATCTTGAGTCTCTATTGACTGCCACAACTGATGAAGTGACGGGAACCCAGGGTCTCGGTAAATATACTATATGCTCTTTCATTATTGTGTCCCTTTCTGTTGCTGGGTTCTACACTAACATTGTTAAGCAGGTGTGCCAGAGGGGTTGAGACAGTTCTTGAGGTTGAGTGGCAGAGTGCAAAACCAAACAAATTAAGTGGCTCCTACGGGGGTAGCGCTACACTCCATTTGGTTCTTTTAGATCAAAAGGGATGAACTTCGGTCTGCAAATGACGTCAGTTTAACCACTTAAAAGACGAAGCCTTTTTCGGACACTTGTTGCTTACAAGGAAAAAAATAAAATGTTTTTTTGCTTGAAAATGACTTAGAACCCCCAAACATTATATAAAATATATTTTTAGCAGAGACCCTAGAGAATAAAATGGTGGCTTTGCAATATTTTATGCCACACAGTATTTGAGCAGAGGTCTTTAAAATTCAATTTTTGGGGGGAAAAAATACACTTGTTACGCCCAGAATCGTGATCTTTATTCCAAGCAAAAACATTTTTTTTTAAAAAAAAAAACACGTGATGCTCAGTTTATCCAGAATTGGGCAGCCATTACAGGTGGAACTCGAAAAATTACAATATCATGCAAAAGTTTATTTATTTCACTAATGCAACTTAATATATTAAATCGACTCATTACATGCAAAGCAAAATAGTTCAAGACGCGATTTGTCATAATTTTGAGGATTATGGCTTACACCTCATGAAAACCCCAAATCTCAGAAAATTAGAATATTGTGAAAAGGCTCAAAGTGTCCCACTCTAATCAGCTAATTAAAACAAACACTTGCAAAGGGTTCCTGAGCATTTAAATGGTCTCTCAGTCTGGTTCAGTAGGAATCACAATCATAGGAAAGACTGCTGACCTGACAGTTGTGCAGAAAACCATCACCGACACCCTCCATAAAGGAGGGAAAGCCTCAAAAGGCAATTGCAAAAGAAGTTGGATGTTCCCAAAGTGCTCTATTAAAGCACATTAATAGAAAGTTATGTGGAAGGGAAAAGTGTGGAAGAAAAAGGTGCACAAGCAGAAGGGATGACCGCAGCCTGGAGAGGATTGTCAGGATAAGGCCATTCAAAAGTGTTGGAGACTTTCACAAGGAGTGGACTGAGGCTGGAGTCAGTGCACCAAGAGCCACCACACACACACACAGACGGATCCTGGACATGGGCTTCAAATGTCGTGTTCCTCTTGTCAAGCCATTCCTGAACAACAACCAACATCAGAAGCGTCTTACCTGGGCTAAAGAAAAACACACCTGGTCTGTTGCTCAGTGGTCCAAAGTTCTCTTTTCAGATGAGAGCAAATTTTGCATCTCATTTGGAAACCAAGGACCCAGAGTATAGAGCAGACCTGGGCAAACTACGGCCCGCGGGCCGTATACGGCCCGGCGGACCTTTTAATCCGGCCCACCCCCGCCGCCGAAACCGCCGCCGCTGCCACGTTAATCAACGCGGCGGGGAACATTAGACAGCGTTCGTTTGAACAGCTGTTTTCCCCGCCGCGCATAGACACTCCCCCTTGGACGGATTTGTCCAATCGCGAGCAAGGGGGAGTCACATAGACACTCCCCCTTGCTCGCGATTGGACAGATCCGTCCAAGAGGGAGTGTCTATGCGCAGCGGGGAAAACAGCTGTTCAAACGAACGCTGTCTAATGTTCCCCGCCGCGGTGATAACAGTAGGCAGGGCCGGGAGGGGTCACACGCAGCCACTTGTGCCAACACATGCAGCCACTTGTGCCAACACATGCAGCCATCAATTGTTGCCACTGTTCCCAAACACAGCCACTGTGCCAATCACACGCAGCCACTGTGCCAATCACACGCAGCCACTGTGCCAATCACACGCAGCCACTGTGCCAATCACACGCAGCCACTGTGCCCATCAAACGCAGCCACTGTGCCATCACATGCAGCCACTGTGCCAACACACGCAGTCACTGTGCCATCAATTGTTGCCACTGTGCCCATCACACGCAGCCACTGTGCCATCAATTGTCGCCACTGTGCCCATCAAACGCAACCACTGTGCCATCACACGCAGCCACTGTGCCATCACATGCAGCCACTGTTTAATCTATTGTTATTGATTTAACAGTGGCTGCCTGTCCCCAGCCTCTGTCCCCCTCCTGTGTCATGTCCCCAGCCTCTGTCCCCCTCCTGTGTCATGTCCCCAGCCTCTGTCCCCCTCCTGTGTCATGTCCCCAGCCTCTGTCCCCCTCCTGTGTCATGTCCCCAGCCTCTGTCCCCCTCCTGTGTCATGTCCCCAGCCTCTGTCCCCCTCCTGTGTCATGTCCCCAGCCTCTGTCCCCCTCCTGTGTCATGTCCCCAGCCTCTGTCCCCCTCCTGTGTCATGTCCCCAGCCTCTGTCCCCCTCCTGTGTCATGTCCCCAGCGTCTGTCCCCCTCCTGTGCCATGTCCCCAGCCTCTGTCCCCCTCCTGTGCCATGTCCCCAGCCTCTGTCCCCCTCCTGTGTCATGTCCCCAGCCTCTGTCCCCCTCCTGTGTCATGTCCCCAGCCTCTGTCCCCCTCCTGTGTCATGTCCCCAGCCTCTGTCCCCCTCCTGTGTCATGTCCCCAGCCTCTGTCCCCCTCCTGTGTCATGTCCCCAGCCTCTGTCCCCCTCCTGTGTCATGTCCCCAGCCTCTGTCCCCCTCCTGTGTCATGTCCCCAGCCTCTGTCCCCCTCCTGTGTCATGTCCCCAGCCTCTGTCCCCCTCCTGTGCCATGTCCCCCGCCTCTGTCCCCCTCCTGTGCCATGTCCCCAGCCTCTGTCCCCCTCCTGTGCCATGTCCCCAGCCTCTGTCCCCCTCCTGTGCCATGTCCCCAGCCTCTGTCCCCCTCCTGTGCCATGTCCCCAGCCTCTGTCCCCCTCCTGTGCCATGTCCCCAGCCTCTGTCCCCCTCCTGTGTCATGTCCCCAGCCTCTGTCCCCCTCCTGTGTCATGTCCCCAGCCTCTGTCCCCCTCCTGTGTCATGTCTATAACATGTACTCGTACCAGTTTTCCAACAATGATATTTACTGCTTTTTATAAAGAAATACAATTGATTTTATGCAGTATTGAGTTTAGCCTTTTGGCCCGGCCCTCCAAAATATTTTTAGTTTCTCATGTGGCCCCATCGAAAAAATAATTGCCCACCCCTGGTATAGAGGAATAATAAAGAGGCACACACTGCAAGATGCTTGAAGTCCAGTGTGAAGTTTCCACAGTCTGTTGATTTGGGGAGCCATTTTTAATCTGCTGGTGTTGGTCCACTGTGCTTCATTAAGCCCAGGGTCAACGCAGCCGTCTACCAGGAGATTTTGGAGCACTTCATGCCTCCTTCCGCAGACAAGCTCTATGGGCATGCTGACTTCATTTTCCAGCAGGACTTGGCACCTGCCCACAATGCCAAAAGCACCAAAATCTGGTTCAATGACCGTGGGATTACTGTGCTTGATTGGCCAGCAAACTCGCTTGACCTGAACCCCATAGAGAATCTATGAGGCATTGCCAAGAGAAAGATGAGAGACATGAGACCAAACAATGCAGAAGAGCTGAAGGCCACTATTGAAGCTTCCTGGTCTTCCATAACACCTCAGCAGTGCCATAGGCCGATAGCTTCCATGCCACGCCGCATCGAGGCAGTAATAGCTGCAAAAGGGGCCCAAACCAAGTACAGTGGAACCTTGGATTACAAGCATAATCCGTTGCAGGAGAATGCTCGTAATCCAAAGTACTTGCATATTAAAGCGAGTTTCCCCATTGAAGTCAATTGAAGCGAAAATAATTTGTTCCGCATTGACTTCAATGGCATGCAATACCGCATGTGGCCTGAGAGCATCGGAAACACCCGGAAAGAGCCAAATACACATCGGAAAGGCTCGGAACGAAGTATTTCCGCGATTTTCAGAGCATTTCCGAACAGCGCCGATCGGCTCCGGTGCCCCCCCACCACAGGCCAAACGCGGTATTGCACACCACTTTGGCTTGAATCCTGCTCGTGTTGTCTCGCAAACCGAGTCAGGATTTTTTAAAATACAGTGCTCGTATTGCGAAACGCTCTTTAACCGCGTTACTTACAATTCGAGGTTCCACTGTACTAAGTACATATGCATGCTTCTGCTTTTCAGAGGTCCGATATTGTTCTATGTACAATCCTTGTTTTATTGATTGCATGTAATATTAACATTTTCTGAGATTGTGGATTTGGGGTTTTCATGAGCTGTAAGCCATAATCATCACAATTCTGACAAATCACGGCTTGAACTATCTTGCTTTGCATGTAATGAGTCTATCTCATATATTAGTTTCACCTTTTAAGTTGCATTAGTGAAATAAATGAACTTTTGCACGATATTCAAATTTTTCTGTTTTGATCTGTATATATAATTTTTTTTTTTTTACTTGTGGTGTAATTTAGAGAGAGCGCTTAAAACATGTTTATTCATTATGTTCACCTTCTGTGGGGAACTTATGTTCTGAGCAGCTAATGACACACCACCTTTAAAATTCTTACATTTCGTGGTCAGCTCCATGGTTTATCTATTTATATGGCTTTAGATACGTTTAAAGTCATGAGAGGCTGCCATTGTTTACACCCTTCTGAAAAAGTCAAATATGTATCTGTATACCTGATCATGGTCAAAGACTCGAATACAGAGAAGGGGGGTTATATGGCAGCCAGGAAACTAGTATCTTCAAATGAAAAGGTCAACAGTGGAAGTCTATAGGTTTCATGACAGATTTCCCTTAACCACTTAAGCCCCGGACCATATTGCTGGTCAAAGACCAGAGCACTTTTTGCGATTCGGCACTGCGTCGCTTTAACTGACAATTGCGCGGTCGTGCGGCGTGGCTCCCAAACAAAATTAGCGTCCTTTTTTTCCTACAAATAGAGCTTTCTTTTGGTGGTATTTGATCAACTCTGCGGTTTTTAGTTTTTGCGCTATAAACAAAAATAGAGCGACAATTTTGAAAAAAAAAAAATATTTTTTACCATAATAAATATCCCCCAAAATATATATAAAAAAATGTTTTTTCCTCAGTTTAGGCCGATACGTATTCTTCTACATATTTTTCGTAAAAAACAAAAAAAACGCAATAAGCATTTGATTGGTCTGCGCAAAAGTTATAGCGTTTACAAAATAGGGGGAAGTTTTATGGCATTTTTATAATTTATTTTTTTCCCACTAGTAATTTTCGGTACTTCGACATTAAGGTGGACACTTCGGACACTTTTGATACATTTTTGGGACCATTGGCATTTTTATAGCGATCAGTGCTATAAAAATGCATTGATTACTATAAAAATGCCACTGGCAGAGAAGGGGTTAACACTAGGGGGCAGGGAAGGGGTTAAGTATGTTCCCTGGGTGTGTTCTAACTGTAGGGGGGGTGGCCTCACTAGGGGACAATGACTTGTAATTGTTTATACATTATATGAACAGACGGTCAGGCATTTCTCCCCTGACAGGACCGGGAGCTGTGTGTTTACACACACAGCTCCCGGTCCCCGCTCTGTAATGAGCGATCGTGGGTGCCAGCGGTGATCGCGGGAGTCAGGAGGGGGTGCGCGCCACTAGTGGCCGCTTCGAGAGCTGACGTTATACTACGTGCTCTCGCGCAGGAGAGCCAAACTAATCTCACAAGATAATATGAACAAGTTGTAAAGGGCGTTTTGGTTACTAGAACTGGATATGCTTATCCGTATCACTATTTTCACTTCCTCATTAAATACGATTTATCCCGCTATTAATTTCTATGGACAATGTGCCCTTTATGATTATTTTTGTGATCGACTTTGACATGTTTGCTTTATGTGCCAAGATATGTAGGACTAATCGTTCTTTCAATGCAAACAGTGGTAGCTATGCAAGCTTTGCAGTATTTCACATATTCAATGGAGAAGCATGTACACCTGTACGGTTTTGCATATGGATAGCCTAAAAAGAAAATCCAAATTTAAGCATAAATCTCAAGAATTCTATATCATAAAACGGTTATTCACACTCTGTGCAGCTTGTGAAACTTGCTGAACTCAGCTGGTAAAACCTATAAAAATAGTTTTGCTCCTTTTAATAGACGATTAAGGATTAGAAACCAGCCTTAGGGCTTGTTAACACCGGGGTCACTCTCTGTAGAGGTAGATTGCTTTTCAGAGAGTTCCTGAGATGAACTACGAACTATAAGATGTGAAGTGTGCATAGAGGAGCGCAAATGACCGCAACGCCAAACACTGCTCCTTCCAAACAAATGGAAGTGAGGGAAAAAAAAAAAAAAGAAGAAAAGGAGAGGTTCGGGAGCTCATAGCTGATGCTAGAAGGAAGCAGAAAAACCCAATAAGAACAATTTCTTGAAAAATAGATTTTAGGGTCATTTGATAGTAAATGTGTACAGATTATTTTTGGAGAATAATGGTTGAGTGTCACTTTACACCCAGGGCAAGTGCCCGTTCACACTACCGTGACTTGGGATCCGACTTGTGTCGCCCCAAGTCGCACGGCATGAGAAATTAAAGTGAATGGAGCCGTCTTAATGCACACTACTGAAGTCGCTTCGACTTCAGAAAAGGTTCCCGTACTACTTCAGACTTCTAGGCGACTTGTACCCACTGATTTCAATGGAAGTCGGATCCCCTGTCTTAATGTCTTAACTGAAGCAACTTTACAGGAAGAGAAACTACCGTATTTATCGGCGTATAACACGCACCCTAATTTTAAGAGGGAAGTTTCAGGGAAAAAAAACTTTCCACAGCCCCCTGCGCAGGGCCGTTTGAAGACATTTGGGGGCCCCATGCAAAAAAATAAAAAAGTTTTTAAGTTAAGAAGCGGGGGGACGGGGGGATGTTGGCGACTTACCTCTATCCTCGCCGGCAGATGTTGGTGTCCGCACAGGGGCACCAGCAGGGAGGGCCCTTGCTGCATCGCTGCGTCCTCCTGCAGTCCGGTCGGCCGTGTAACATTACCGCACGGAACAGGAGATTCAGTTTGCTGTTCCCGGGGCCGGACTGTAAGGAAGTGAACACTCAGTGTGTGCACTTCCTGTCAGTCCGGCCGGGAACAGGAACCCGATTCTCCTGTACCGTGCGGTTATGGTACACGGCCGACCGGACTGCAGGAGGACGCAGCGGTGCGGCAAGGGCCCTCCCTGCTGGGGCCCCTGGCCAGCTCGGGGCTCGAGGCAAATGCTTGCTTTGCCTGTCGGGTTCCGACGGGCCTGCCCCTGCGTATAACACGCAGGCACAGTTTACCCTCTATTTTCAGGGTAAAAAAAGTGAGTGTTATACGCCAATAAATACAGTAGTTTTCTCAGGCAAACCCCTCCCTCCCACAGAGATGATTATTGTTTGATTGGCCACTGGCAAAGTCACCTGTTCTGGAGACGACTTGAGGTCGCATTGTAAGTTGCGCTGAAGTCGCCTTGCAAAGTCGCGCCCAGAGTCGTGTTGCCCCTGTGTGAACCGGCACTAAGGGCCTTCCTGCTGGAAAGAGAAGCCCGGAGCATGGAAAGAAGTGAAATAGGCAGAGGGCGGGCATGACCAGCGTGCTTGGGACACAGGGGGTTAACTAGGCGGTGAGGAGAGGGGGGTAGGCGGTGCTAGAGTAGTTTCCCGGGCTCTGGGAGTTTATTTAAGGGAGGGGCGGAGCTACGGAGCTTAGCAGCGTGGAGGGAGACAGTAGAAGGAGGCAGATTTTTACTCTGCGCCTTCAGTTAGCAGCAATGGCACAGGTGGATCTGTTATTAGCGAGGCTTAGGGCCAGGGCGGCAGAGAGAGGTCCGGAGTGGCTGGAGTGCCAGATAGGGGGGCTCATTGAAGACCAAGCGGGGGGTCGCAGGAACCGTCGTCTCGCGCGCGGCAATCGCGGCCGCCGGTGCGATACTCGCCCGAGATATCGGGGCGATTGAGGAGAGGAGCCAGGAGCCCAGCAGATGACCCGTCGCCCCCGCCGGCTAAGCGGTCGCAGCTGGCGGCCGGGGGGGAGTCCGGACGGTACCCTCGCACGCGGAGGAGCTCGGGAGGCGGGGCCTACAGCCGGGATTGCGCCCGGTCCTCACCGGGAAGAGGGAGACAGGAGCAGAGGCCAGCAACACCCAGCGCTAGTGTGGGTTCCAGTGGAGAGGCCCGGCGAGGGAATAGTGGGGCCAGGAACAGCGGGCCGTCCAGCCACACGGCAGCTGCATCAGGGGGTCGGGGGCAGCAAGCCCAGGACAGTGTGGAGGAACAGCAGGCGGCTAGGCCGCAGAACAAGGGGGGGAGGGGGGGCCAAGCCAAGAAGAAGACTGCAGAAGTGCGATCCAGGGGTCCCCTGGGGTCTGCGGCTCCCAGATCAGCTTCGCCTGGGGGGCCACAAGTGCCGTGCGGTGCAACAGAAGACCGATCGGAGGGCGAGGTGTCCGAAGACGAAGAGGAGGACGTGAGACAACCACCGGTGGATGTAGCGGCAGCGGCTGGTGGTGCGGTTCCCAGGCAGCCAGGTAAGACTACCTCCTTACCTACTCTTGATTTCACTAATGCTTTGTGTACCTTGTTAGGGGTGGGGGGGGGGTTAACCCGGGGGCTGCTGGTGCGGTTGCACGGGGACCGGTGGCGCCTGGGGCTGCGGGGGCGGTTCCCGCCGCTCCGGGGGTCCCGGACCAATTGCAGGACCTGCTAGGGGGTCTGCGGGACCTGTTACAGCGTTTTGCTGGGGGTCCTGCGGTGCCGCCGCAGGTCGCACCATGGGTGGGGGGGGCTGGGGAAAATGGGGGGGCAGCGGCTGCTCCTGCGGCGGTGGTGGTCGCCCCCCTCGTCAGCGCGGCAGCGGCTGTTCCGGCAGGCAGTGAGGCGGGGGACACCACAAAAGATAAAACAGCGGCTACCAGAGCAGATATAGTTAGAATTGCAGATGCAGCAAAATGTGAGGTATATGTGGTTTTGAGGGTCCCCTAGGTTCGCATCTGAAGCCGGAATTGAGGGAGAAAATCGTGAAGGGTGAGTATGTGGAGATTTTTTCCTTGCTTCCTCTTGAAAAATTTAATTTAGATAGGGTTAAGCCCGATGATTCAAAAAAAGAGGACGAGGAGAAGAGGCGTTACCGCCTCATCCCTCGCACTTTTGGAAATTGGCTGCAGGCCTATGCAATACTGGCCAGTGTTATTGGCGATAAGAAGCCAGAACACTGTGCAGCATTGTTTTGTTACATGGATGCGATCGGGGAAGCGCACCGGGTTTATGGGGGTACGGGGTGGCTGCGTTACGACGAGCAATTTCGGCAGCGTATGGCGGTACGGCCGTCAATCAGGTGGGACCACAAGGACATCACCTTGTGGATGCGACTTATGTCTGCGCCGCGGGCACCGGGTCAGTTTTTTCAGGGGGGGGGGCCGGGGGGGCCGCAGCCTCGGGACCGTCGGCCGGAAAAAAGTGGGGAGTTTGCTGGCAGTTTAACGAGGGGTCCTGCAAGTTTGGAGGATCTTGTCGTTTCAAACACGAGTGCTCGGGTTGCGGGGGTAACCACCCTCTGTCCAAGTGCTTTAAGCGTAGCAAGCGGGGTGGCGAGTCTGCGGGAAAGGGGGGTGACGCCGGTGAAAGTGGAAAGGATGCTTCCTTTTCTAGGTAGGTATCCAGACATCGCGGCCGCGCAATTGCTAACTTCGGGTTTTACGGAGGGGTTTCGCATACCGTGTACATTGTCAACAGCGCCTCCGCTGGCAAGGAATTTGCGATCCGCTTTGGAACACCCGGAGGTAGTTACGGAAAAATTAAGAAAGGAGGTGTTGCTGGGGCGGATGGGGGGGCCATTTAAGGAACAACCGATACGGGATTTGGTGGTTTCTCCACTGGGGGTGGTACCCAAGAAGGAACCCAACAAATTCCGCCTCATTCACCACCTCTCTTTTCCAAAAGGGGGGTCGGTGAATGATGCCATTGACCCGGAAGCATGTACGGTGTCTTACACGTCATTTGATGCGGCGGTGAGCTGGGTGCGGAGGTATGGAAAAGGGGCACTTATGGCAAAATCGGACATCGAAGCCGCTTTCCGATTGTTGCCGGTACACCCAGACAGTTTTCGCCTGTTGGGCTGCCGGTGGCAGGAGGAATTTTATGTGGATCGGTGTCTGCCCATGGGTTGCTCCATTTCATGTGCGTTTTTTGAAACGTTCAGTTCCTTCTTGGAATGGGTGGTCCGGGATGTGGCTAGGGTGGACTCTGTGGTCCACTATTTGGATGACTTCTTGTGCGTGGGACCCCCTTCCTCCAGAGTGTGTGCGATTCTATTGGCAACATTGCAGCACATTGCGGGAAGATTTGGGGTCCCCTTGGCGGCGGACAAGACGGAAGGCCCTACTACGGAGCTCAGTTTTCTGGGGATTGTGATCGATTCCCAGGCAATGGAGTGCCGGTTGCCGCCGGACAAGGTGGAGAATCTTAGGCTGGTGATTCGGGATTTTCTGGGGCGCAACAAGGTCACACTAAGGGAATTGCAATCATTACTGGGAAAATTCAATTTTGCGTGTCGGATCATACCCATGGGGAGGGTGTTTTGCCGACGGCTGTCGGCAGCCACCGCAGGGGCGAAATCGCCTAGGCATTTCATAAGATTGACCAGGGAACTGAAGGAGGACCTGAGAGTATGGCACACGTTTTTGGAAACATTTAATGGGCGGTCGGTTTGGATGGAGGGGCCTGTTAGTAACTTCGACTTGGACTTAGTCACGGACGCGGCGGGGTCAACGGGGTACGGGGCCTTTTTTCGGGGCCGTTGGAGTGCGGAACCTTGGCCCGATTCATGGAAGGAGGCGGGTTTCCTCAAGAACTTGGTACTGCTGGAGTTGTTTCCAGTGGTTCTGGCAATGGAATTGTGGGGGGAAGAGTGGAAAAATTTGAAGGTGAGGCTAAATTGCGACAATATGGGGGTAGTGCAGGTCATCAACCGGATCTCCGCTTCCTCACTGCCGGTGGTCCGGTTGCTGAGACATTTGGTACTACGGTGTCTGCAGTTTAATGTCTTTCTATATGCGGTGCACATACCGGGGGTAGACAACACGCTCGCTGACTCTCTGTCTCGTTTTCAGTGGGGCAGGTTCAGGGAGTTGGCTCCTACGGCAGAGCGGACCGGGGTGCCTTGCCCGGCGTGGCTTTGGGACACTGCTTTGGACTTGCCGCGCGTTGGATCCAACGGTCGGTGAGTGGGGCGACGTGGACGGCGTACTCCAGAGTCTGGGGGGAATGGTTCGAGTTCCTGCGACAGGTTGGGGTTGATTTGGGGGGTGGGGGTAAGGAAGGCGTTTGGTTAGTGCTGTATTTCGTTTCTAGGCACATGGAAGATGGGGGGTCTGTTTCCGCCATTGACCGCAAGCTGGCGGGGCTAGCATTCCTTTTTAAATTACAGGGGTTGCAAGATTTTACAAAGAATTTTTGGGTTAAACAAACGGTGAAGGGATACCGGCGGGGTAAGGTGCGGAGGGATTTGCGTAGACCGGTGTCGTTCGCAGTGCTTCAAGCGATCTGCGGCAAGCTGGGGGAGGTGTGTTCGTCAGGATATGAGGGGATCCTTTTTCGGGCGGTTTTTTCGGTGGCGTTTTTTGGGGCTTTTCGGTTGGGTGAATTGGTTAGTCCGTCAAAATCGGTGGAGGGTGGATTCGGTTTTCAAGATGTGCGAGTGGAGGGGGACAGGGTGGTGATCATGTTGCGCCGATCAAAGACGGACCAGGTGGGGAGGGGAACACGGGTGGTGCTTTATGCATTACCGGGTTCAGAGGTGTGTCCGGTTAGAGCGGTTGGGGAGTTTGTGTGCGTTCGCCCGATAGGGCTGGGGGCATTTTTTACACACAGGGATGGGACGTTTTTGTCTAAATTTCAGTTTGTACAGGTGTTCAGAAAATGCTTGTGTGCAGCGGGGTATGACGGAAAACGGTATGCTTCGCACTCCTTCCGCATCGGGGCGGCCACAGAGGCTGCACGGTGCGGGTTGGATGAGGCGGCCGTTATGAAAATAGGCAGGTGGGAATCTAGGAGATTCCGCTCCTATGTGCGTCCACATTTGCTGAATGATTAGGGTGATGCGTGGGGACAACGGGACAAAAGGGGATGTGTTATGGCTGGAGTGGTAAGGTTAAGACGAAGGTTTGGTTATATAGCTACAAAAAAAAAAAAAATTGTTTTTATTACAGATGACATCTTCCCGTGCCTCGTATGGATTGTAGGGCACTCTTACGTGTTCTGGGGTGCCAGGAGAGCCGACGCCCGACCGGATGGCAGGCAACTGGGCATTTCTAGGCGGGAGGCATGTGTTCGCTGGCTGGGTTTTCGGGGGATGGAATGGAGCAGGGTGGTTCCTGAAGTCGGCCATTATGCCCGGCTCGATCGCCCCCCAGATGTGCTGGTTTTACATGTGGGGGGAAACGATTTGGGTGTCCGGCCGATGGGTGAGCTGATACTGGCAATTAAGGCGGACTTTATGTCCCTGCGAATGTCATTCCCAGGGTTGATCATAGTATGGTCAGATATGGTGGTTAGGACGGCATGGCGGACGGCTAGATCAGTGGATAGGCTGAACAAGGCTAGGATAAAAGTCAATCAAGTGGTGGGGAGGTTTGTGGCACGTAACGGGGGAATAGTCATTCGGCACTCTGAGTTGGAGAGGGATGTGGGTTTGTTTCACAGGAGGGACGGAGTTCACCTATCTGATATAGGGATTGATCTATGGACCTTGGGGTTGGAGGATGGAATCCGTAGGGCCCTGCGTGTGTGGGGTGGCCCTCGAGGATAAGGGGTTAACCTCTCAGGCTGTGGCGGTGTCAGGTGGTCCAGGAGGTCAAAGAAAGGAACAGTTAAGACGGAAGTTGGGGGTCCAGCGGTTATGGACCCTCTCCGTATTCCACCGGAATGGTGTCCGCTGGAACACGGGAATTGGTGTACTGCGGGATAGGGGGTGTTGCTATGCCTTTAAGGCTGGCGGCTGGGGTTTGTCTATGTCCCGCAGGATAATGGTGTAAAATGTTAGGTGTGTTACTTCCTTGGACCACATGTCTGTGTATGGTTGCCATTTTTTATATGGCTGTTTGAAAAATGTATTATATTTATAATTTAAAATAATGTAAAAGTTAACAAAAATCTTATTATGTAAAAATGTGTTAATAAAAGTTACGGCTGCTATGGCCAATTATTCTCCAATCTCAGGTGTTGCCTCAGTTCTTTAATTTAGCTTAAGAGGGGGTGGTAAGGGTTGGTGTCGTAAGGGTCCAATTTAGGGTATCCAGGCTACCTGAGTCAAGAGAAGCCCGTAGCATGGAAAGAAGTGAAATAGGCAGAGGGCGGGCATGACCAGCGTGCTTGGGACACAGGGGGTTAACTAGGCGGTGAGGAGAGGGGGGTAGGCGGTGCTAGAGTAGTTTCCCGGGCTCTGGGAGTTTATTTAAGGGAGGGGCGGAGCTACGGAGCTTAGCAGCGTGGAGGGAGACAGTAGAAGGAGGCAGATTTTCCCACCCACCCTCCCCTGTTTTTGCCTCCTTTTTTGTGTGTTGTGCGTGTGTGTTCTTCTTTTACAGGTCACGGATGTGGGTCGTCATGGCAGCAGTAGTGGTGGCGGTGTCAGGTGGTCCAGGAGGTCAAAGAAAGGAACAGTTAAGACGGAAGTTGGGGGTCCAGCGGTTATGGACCCTCTCCGTATTCCACCGGAATGGTGTCCGCTGGAACACGGGAATTGGTGTACTGCGGGATAGGGGGTGTTGCTATGCCTTTAAGGCTGGCGGCTGGGGTTTGTCTATGTCCCGCAGGATAATGGTGTAAAATGTTAGGTGTGTTACTTCCTTGGACCACATGTCTGTGTATGGTTGCCATTTTTTATATGGCTGTTTGAAAAATGTATTATATTTATAATTTAAAATAATGTAAAAGTTAACAAAAATCTTATTATGTAAAAATGTGTTAATAAAAGTTACGGCTGCTATGGCCAATTATTCTCCAATCTCAGGTGTTGCCTCAGTTCTTTAATTTAGCTTAAGAGGGGGTGGTAAGGGTTGGTGTCGTAAGGGTCCAATTTAGGGTATCCAGGCTACCTGAGTCACGTCAACAACCATCCTTTCACCATGCTGGATACAGTGGATGGTCTATATGACGTATTGGTAACAATATTCACCCATCTGGTTTTTAGAACTCCAATTACTATAAAAATGCCACTGGCAGAGAAGGGGTTAACACTAGAGGGGGGGAAGGGGTTGAATAATTATTTATTGCTAGCCTTCCTCCTAACATCACCTTAGATTTCATGCAAAATCCTTTGATATGTTGTATCTAGCCCGGAGAAAAAGCTTTAGCACTGCATGATCAAAGTGTAAATTGGAGGTAAAAACGGACCCGACATAAAAGTTTACAAGGTATACAGTGATGCGAGTCAGTAAAAAAACATGAGCTATCCCCCTTAGCATGCTCTATTTACCGCTTGTGGAATTTGGTTGAGGTTAGCGTCTACATCCTATAACAATTAACCATTTGCACCCTTAAGAAACCATGTGGACACATTGTAAAGTCTGGAATATTAGACCTGCACAAAGAACTTACGTTAAAGAACCACTGGAGCCAAAAATACCTGTATCCTGATAACTCTATGCAGTTAATAGAATAGTATCAAGAACATGGATTTTTTCCCCCCATTTAATCTCCATATTTACATGCAGACTATGCTGGGAAAGGGGTTGAAGGGAGATAAAGCGTGCCAGCTTGAGCGGCGCTATGTGAGCAGTTGCAGCAAAATAAAAAAGGTGACCATTTAAGCAATGAAATCGTATTTGAAAGTGTCCTAGTTTGTCCCAACCCATCACTGTCACTTTTGCTGAACACTTTGTTCTGCTTTTCTCCACATTTACACGCAGAATAAAAAGGAATGTGGCTTAATAAAAAGTAATGACCACACTGAGCCCCCATTCACATCTAGGCGTTTTTACGCCTGTAGTGCTACGCCGCTGCCGCCAGAGGGATGAGAACACATGTCCCTCTATGGAGATGGTTCACATCTCCACGCCGAACGCCTGACAAAAGGTCCCAGACCTTTTTTTCAGGCGGCTTTCGGCTAGGAGATGGGAAGCATCTCCATAGAGGGGGTCAATCTGGGGCACATCTAGGCGGACAATACCGGCGTTTTGTCGCCGCAAATCGCGGTACAAAACGCCACGAATTTGTCTGCCTAGGTGTGAATGGAGCCTGAATGCCTACATTACATGATTACCTGGATAAAGAGGTGAGAAATTGCCCATTTCCTTGATATTTATGTCTCAGGAAGCTATGTATGTATTTGATCAGGGTCATTTGGGTAGTTTCTGTTTATATGATTTAAAAAGAGTAAACACAGTTGATTGATATTAAATGGCTTCAGCCAACCATGAGTGAAAGAAATGTTTATGTGTTATTTATATTTTCTGAAAAATGGCCAAGAAATCATAAATTCTGCCAGGGTGTGTAAACTTATGAGCACAACTGTGAATCTGCATAAAAAAAAGAAAAAAAAAAGAAAAAAAAGCTTCCAGGTTTGTCAAAGCTTCATTGAACAAGCTGAAGTTAGAAGCTAATTGGCTACCACGGAGAGTTGCACCAGATTTTGCCTTCTTCTGTTTTAGTAAATCAACCCCAAAGTGTCTTTATCCACTTACCCCCGGACCATATTGCTGGTCAAAGACCAGAGCACTTTTTGTGATTCGGCACTGCGTCGCTTTAACTGACAAATGCGCGGTCGTGCGACATGAATGAATGAATGAAAAAACGTATAAAGCGCGGCGCATGCGAACTGAATCCAAACAAACAAACATGGCTCCCAAACAAAATTGGCGTCCTTTTCCCCCCAAAAATAGAGCTTTCTTTTGGTGGTATTTGATCACCTCTGCGGTTTTAAATTTTTGCGCTATAAACAAAAATATAGCGTCAATTTAAAAAAAAAAAAGAATATTTTTTGCTATAATAAATATCCCCCAAAAATATATATACAATTTTTTTTCCCTCAGTTTAGGCCTATACGTATTCTTCTACATCTTTTAAATAAAAAAAAAAAATTAAAAAAAAAAAAAAAATCGCAATAAGCGTTTATTGATTGGTTTGCGCAAAAGTTATAGCGTTTACAAAATAGGGGGTAGTTTTATGGCATTTTTATTAATATTTTTTTTTTACTAGTAATGGCGGCGATCAGCGATTTTTTTTACGGTACTGCAACATTATGGCGGACACTTCGGACACTTTTGACACATTTTTGGGACCATTGGCATTTTTATAGCGATCAGTGCTATAAAAATGCATTGATTACTATAAAAATGCCACTGGCAGGGAAGGGGTTAACACTAGGGGGCGGGAAAGGGGTTAAGTATGTTCCTGGGTGTGTTCTTACTGTAGGGGGGGGTGGACTGACTGGGGGAAATGACTGATCGCTGTTCATACATTGTATGAACAGACGGTCAGGCATTTCTCCCCTGACAGGACCAGGAGCTGTGGAGAGCCGACGTAGAACTGCGGCGGCTGGTCGGCAACCAGTTAAATACATACATGACCAGTTCTACCCACATGTTCACCTTATGCAGCACAACAAATTGATTTTCAGGTCCCACACCAAGTAGCTGCCACACTGCAGAGTGAACACAGGTGGATGCTCGCTCAGTTCAGAGAATACTCTGCATTCAATGACACTAAAGCATTGACGAGATGGAGCGACATGGCAGTGACATAATCTCCACCATGTTCAATCAGAGATTGCCTTGCATGCACTGAGAAAGATGCAAGGCGTTCTGTAAACGGCGCCCGAGCGTCTGATGGGGCACATTGGCGGCGTCTGAGTTTTTTTTTTTTCAGTTTGTTTGCGCCCCCCAAAAAGTCTGAGCACCAGCCGCCACTGAAGGACCCTATATTGCATGATTTTATCTCATCAAATCTTTATGACCGAGTAGGCCACTAACCTAGGACCAGTGACTGACTACTGAAGGTAACTAAGACAACAGATACCATTCAAACCCAATATTCCAGTTATCATTGAGTATTGCAGACTACTGCAATACTTTATTATTTTAGAAACTTTGGGGACAGAAGTATTTTAGCAGCCAACAAGCTTCCAACTGCCATTTCCACAGTCTTGGTTTGAATATGAAGAAAGGATTCTGACTGGTTGCTATGGGCAACAACATATTTCCATTTGCTTTCCATACATCAGCTTCTTTGAGAAGTTATGTCTTATATAAACTGAAATTCAAAGCTGCATATCTTCTTCTAGGCCAGGGATATGCAATTAGCGGACCTCCAGCTGTTGCAAAACTACAAGTCCCATCATGCTTCTGCCTCTGGGTGTTATGCTTGTGGCTGTCAGAGTTGCTATGCCTCATGGGATTTGTAGTTCTGCAACATCTGGAGGTCCGCTATTTGCATATCCCCGTTCTAGGCCAACAAGAAGCTCCCACCAAGTTCTCTCACTTCCCCAGGAGTTTCAGTTGCGGGGCTGCAGTGCACCCTGTCCCCTCTCTCCTGCTCCTGTGTATGTATCATCACGGAACTGGCTGGCTGGGTCTGTGTTCGGCGGTGACGCTGTAACACGGTCCCGCCCCCTAGACCCGCTCATGTGATATTAGATAGAATCAGTGTTCAGCCTATCACACAAGCCGGTCTAGGAGGGCAGGAACGTGTTACAGTGTCACCGCCGAACACAGACCCAGCCAGCTCAGTGATGGTACACAGGAGATGCCCGCCGTAAAACAGCCCGCCCTATGTGCCTGAATAGGATTCGGCAGGGGGCTGCATATAGAGGAATTGAGCTGTCTATATTTCTCCATTCAGCCACTGAATGCTTGCAGGAGGGAGAGGAGGGGAATCAAGCATTCAGCGGCTGTATGGAGGAATATAGAAAGCTAAATTCCTCTATATGCAGCCACCCTGCTTCTCCTCCTATCCAGTTCTCCTTGAAACTCCCCCCCCCAGTGTTCTCCCCCCACCACACTCTCCAGCCCACCCCCCACCGTTCTCTCCACCCTTGTTCTTTCTGCCCCCCCTGTTCTCCAGCTCTCCCCATCCTTCTCCAGCCACCATCCCAGTGCTCCCCCCCCCCCAGTGCTCTCCACCCCTGTACTCCCCCCCCCAGTGCACTCCACCCCGGTACTCCCCCCCCAGTGCTCTCCACCCCTGTTCTCCCCCCCAGTGCTTTCCACCCCTGTACCCCCCCCCCAGTGCTCTCCACCTCTGTTCTTCCCCCCCCAGTGCTCTCCACCTCTGTTCTTCCCCCCCCCCCAGTGCTCTCCGCTCTCCCTTCTCTCCAGCTTCCACCAAGTTCTCTCACTTCCCCAGGACCAGAGGACAGGCTGACTGGGGGCAGAAAATTAGGACGGCTGAAGGTGCAGGTGGCCAGGGACCACTCCATCTCACAGAAAACAGATTCTCTGGAAGGAGCACTGTCCTATTCCAAAACAAGAACAGACCCTGCCTGCTGATGGCGATCATGGATATCCTGCTGTCATGGAATGTACCGTACCGAGCATCAACAACACACCTTCCCACAGACAGGGACTGCAGACTGGGACATGGGGTATAGGAGGGGCTGCAATGATGGGCACAGCGGGGCTGCAATGATGGGCACAGCGGGGCTACATTTAGCTCTTGTATCATGTCTGCAGCCTCTGACCATCTCCTGTATCATGTCTGCGGTCTCTGAGGGAGTCTGGAGAGGAGTCAAGAGTGGGAGCACCACCGGGAGCACCACCGGGATGGGGGTCATGGGAGAAGTCAGATGTGTGTGGACTATGGAGAGGAGACTATATAGCATAAATTAGAGTCACCAAGCTGGAGCCGACTGACTGAGCCCTGCACGGTGCACCTGAGAGGAGGTCAGTGACAGAACCGCTAGGCCAGTCTGGGGGGGTCAATGATGTAAGGGGAAAGTGAATATGATAATGTAAGGGGGCACTGATATAAAAGGTTTCCCCCTATCAGTAACCCACCCCCCTTACCGTATTGCAGGGATATGCAATTAGCGGACCTCCAGTTGCTGCAGAACTACAAGTCCCATGAGGCATAGCAAGGTTCTGACAGCCACAAGCATGACGGGACTTGTAGTTTTGCAACAGCTGGAGGTCCACAAATTGCATATCCCTGCCGTATTCCTTTCTGCTGAAGGTGGTCCCCCCCCCCCCCACGTTCTGAGTTTCTGGGGTCCCCCTTGATGATTGGCCACTTTTACCTGGAATCTGCGTTATATATATATATATATATAAACCTTATGTGCTTTCATATCGGTCTTATCTATATATAATACACTCTTCAAATGTGCTTTGAAAAAGGTTTGGTTTTCCCTTTCATGAACAAGAAAATAACGACGCTATGCTGTTACGCTGGTATAATAATGCTGTGGGGCTGTTATGAAATTTTTTCCAGGGCTGTTTTTTTTTTCCCTGGCGGGACTGTGTCTGCTCTGCATAGCAGAGCCGACACGGACCTGTCATCCACTTGCTCAGCGTGGGAATAAGTGGAGAGATCCCCCACTAAGCAAGTGTAATGCGCTTAGCGGAGGCACCGATGTGAAGGTTGTATGTAAAGTAATGCATGTAAAGTGCAACATAAAAAAACAAAAACACATAAATCACACTTAAAAGCTTATGGTTTTAGGTAAACAGGTGGGACTAGGTCCTCATACAAAGCTTCTGGACAATGACAATTACTTTTTTGTAAAATGAACAATGGAATATATATATATATATATATATATATATATATATATATATATATATATATATATATATATATATATATATATATATATATATATATATATATAAATAAAAAAAAAAAAAAAAAAAAAACACAACACCACACACACACACACACACAACATAATAAAAACACACACAACACCCCCCCTAGTTCTACATTCCCAAAAAGTACATGGTTTATAGATACAAAACACACACACACACACACACACCCCCCCCCCCCCCAACAAGTTATACATTCTCAAAAAGTACATGGCTTATGGATACAAAACACACAAACTTTACCAGCGTGCAGCAAGTAGTACGGGGCTACAAGTTTACAAGCTACGACCTTTAAAAACAATTGGCACATAAATATGTAACTGTGCAAACTGACCCAACAAATAAAAACACAACATAAAAGATGGAATGACGTGAAATTCTCAACTCACATTTCAGCTTTGCTCATTTCACAAAAGGTCTTCCCTCATGTGCGGTTGAACTCAAACCCTGTATTCTGCACAACAATCTAATTCATCTATTATTTGGAAGGTTTTAACAATACAGGATTTTCATGAATGTGGAACACCATTGCTATGACATATTAACTTAAACACAATACTAAAGCATGCTCATCCTTGTAAGCTACCGCACCCTACATACTTACTATATGCACAATGATTAAGCTTGTTTGCTCTTGACCTTCAATCACTCAATAAGGTGATACAGTATTCAGCGGAGATACAGCATGTCCATGGAACAGTCACAATACTTACCCAGATCTTCCGTGTTACTCATATATGAAACATTACTTCTCCTTTGGAAAGATAAATAGAATATTCTCTTTTTCATGGCAGCCTCCTGTCACTTTTCTTCATTTTACAACATTGGGATGGGTTGGAGACATAGGCGCAGAGTAGGAGGAAGGTGTGGAGGAGGTTTTACCCAGCGCTGGTTTTATGGCCATAATGGGTTCAAAAGGCAATCAGATAGTTATGCTATAAGAGTGTAAAGTTCCAACTTCTACCAGAAGGTAATTCAATGTCAGGGTGAAGTTGTATATCAACTGAAGGGCAGACACAACACAACATGGTTAGCTATTTCTCTGTTGGCGTTATTCTTTGCTGAGAGCCTCTATGCCTGTAGCCAGGTAACCTCTTAGGAGTTTGGTGATTCTCAAACACAGGTGGAACACATGAGATCAGCAAAAATCTCACACCTCTCTTTTAACCCCGCTGCTGCCATTTCTCTCACTCCAGAAACAAACATAGAGTTTTCATTGGAAGCCTTTAACCACTTGCTTACTGGGCACATATACCCCCCTCCTGCCCAGGTGAAATTTCAGCTTTCGGCACTGCGTCGCTTTAACTAACAATTGCGCGGTCGTGCGACGTGGCTCCCAAACAAAATTGACGTCCTTTTTTCCCCACAAGTAGAGCTTTTTTTTGGTGGTATTTGATCGCCTGTGCGGTATTTATTTTTTGTGCTATAAACAAAAAAGAGCGACAATTTTGAAAAAAATACAATCTTTTTTTACTTGTTGCTATAATAAATATCCCAACACATTTTTTTCTCTCAGTTTAGGCCGATACATATTCTTCTACATATTTTCGGTAAAAAAAAAAAAAAAAAATCGCAATAAGCGACTGGTTTGCGCAAAAGTTATAGCGCCTACAAAATAGGGGACAGAATTATTATTTTTTTTACTAGAAATGGCGGCGATCTGCGATTTGTATTGGGACTGCGACATGATGGCGGACACATCGGACACTTTTGACACATTTTTGGCGCCATTCACATTTATACAGCGATCAGTTGCATAAATATGCACTAATTACAGTATAAATGTGACTGGCATTGAAGGGGTTAACACTAGGGGGTGAGGGAGGGGTTAAATGTATTCCCTGCTTAGTGTTCTAACTGTGGGGGAGGGGGGGTGACTGGGGGGGTGACCGATCTGTGTCTCTATGTACAAGAGACACAGATCCGTCTCCTCTCCAGAGACAGCACCGCTGTCTCTGTGTAAAACGGCAATGAGAGATGATCTCATATGTTTACATATGAGATCATCTCTCATTGGCCGCACAGATCGCATCGCAAACGGCCACTCTAATTGGCCGTTCGCGGCGAACTGTAATTGGCTGTGTCCAAGGGACATGGCCAACACAGAGTTTCCCCGCTGCGCGCTCTGGAGCGCGTGCGGGGAACGCCCTAAGGGGCAGACATCAATTGACATCCAGTTGGATTTTCAGGTCCGCGCTGTAGCCGTCATTTGGCTATAGCGCGGGTCTGAAGAAGTTAAAGGGTAAATCCACTTATGTGGGAAAAAAAAATAGCATCTAAAAAATGACAGCATATACAATTGTTACACAATTCAATATGGGACCTTGGAGGAATTGTGTACTCTGTTGGTGTACACTGCACAGAACGCCCCAGTACATGTCGTGTCCTGCTTGTAGGATTGGTAATAAGTCTGCACTAAGATACAAGTCACATTTTAGGCTCCCCCTGCAATGGATTTTTTAGTTTTGATGAGATACTCCCTACAGCCCAGTACACACTGGTAGATAATCGTCCAAACATTCGCTAAGGCCCCTTTCACACTGGGGCGGGAGGCACGGTGGCGGTATAGCGCCGCTAAAAATAGCAGCGCTATACCGTCGGAATTGCCACGGGATTTGGCCGCTAGCGGTGCGGTATTAACCCCCGCTAGCGGCCGATAAAGGGTTAATACCGCCTCTGCAGAGGCGCATTGCGGGCGGTATTACCGCGGTTTTAAATGGGAAGCAGCGGTGAAGGAGCGGTATACATACCGCTCCTCTCACCGATCCAAAGATGCTGCTTGCAGGAGATTTTTTTTCTCTCCTGCCAGCGCATAGCCTCAGTGTGAAAGCCCTCGGGCTTTCACATTGAGAAGGCTGGGCAGGAGTTTTTCAGGCGGTATGTAGGCGCTATTTTTAGCGCTGTACCGCCTGAAAAACTCCTCAGTGTGAAAGGGGTCTAACATTTTTCCAAATCTTCCTTTCTTTGTTAAAAACAGACCTCAATTATTGTGTTTTTTTTTTTTTATCAATATTTTAGGCTCAATGGGGTAGATTCAGGTACATTTGCCCATTTCTTACGGAGGCGCAGCGCACCGTTTTGCCGCTGCGCCTCTGTAAATTTCCTGCGCTACGCTTGATTCACGGAGCAGTAGCTCCGTAAATTGCGTGGGCGCTCCGGCGTAAGAGCGCGCAATTTAAATGATCCCGTAGGGGGCGTGGATCATTTAAATTAGGCGCGTTCCCGCGCCAAACGTAGTGCGCATGCTCCGTCGGGAAACTTTCCCGACGTGCATTGCGGTAAATGACGTCGCATGGACGTCATTTGCTTCAAAGTGAACGTGAATGGCGTCCAGCGCCATTCACGATTCACTTACGCAAACAATGTAATTTTTCGAAAACGCAACGCGGGAACGACGGGTTTACGTAGCATTGGCTGCCCCTGCTAATAGCAGGGGCAGTCTTACGCAAAAACCGACGTACGCAAACGACGTAAACTGCGTACGCAGGGCGCGTGTACGGTTGTGAATCGGCGTTATTATGCAATTTGCATACTCTACGCTGACCACTACGGGAACGCCACCTATCGGCCTGCGTAAGAATGCAGCCTAAGATATGACGGCATAAGAGCCTAATGCCAGGCATATCTTAGGCTGCAGTCGGCGTATCGAGGTTCCTGAATCAGGAGCATTCGATACGCCGGCGCAAGTAAGCAATTGCGCTGCGTAACTATGGTTACGCAGAAGCAATTGCTTATTGAATCTACCCCACTATGTATAATGTCCTGTTGTGTTTTGTTTTGTTTGAGAGAGCAAGACACACAAGCCCCGTCTCTCCTCCTCCGCAGCAGTGACTGAGGCCCCGTACACACGACAGAGGAACTCGACGTGCTTGGCACGTCGAGTTCCTCGTCGAGTTTTGGGATGAAGCCGCCGAGGAGCTCGGCGGGCCGGCTTCTCCCATAGAAGAACGAGGACAACGAGAAAATAGAGAACATGTTCTCTATTTTCTCGTCGAGTTCCTCGGCGGCTCCATCGAGCCAAAACTGTACAGACGACAGAGATTCTCGGCAGAATCCGGGTTTTGACCGAGTTTCTCGGCGAATTCTGCCGAGAATCTCTGTCGTGTGTACGAGGCCTGACAGTCCCTCTCATGTTGCCTGTTACTTTCTGATTCTCATGTTTTGACATATTATCAAGATCTGTGTAGCTCAAAACTGCCCGTTAACTGTTCCAAAAATGAACAAACTGTCTGAACGACCGAATTTCGTTGGCCAGCATTCTCCAAACTCAAGAAATCCTTGCGAAAAAATTCCATAATTTTACGAATAAATTTAGCAGCACTTTCAGATGGGATTGTAGTCAGAACTTATTAACATTTGATATTTAAATAAAATATTCTTTTGGTTAAAAAAAATAATAAATACAAACACTTTAATGAATACCTGGGGTTTAAATTGGACGTGGCCCTTTATTTATAGATATAAATATTAAACCAATTTATATCAACTTTAAATAAAAAAAAATATATATATATATATATATATATATATATATATATATATATATATATATAATAGCTCAGCCATTTAAGCGCAAGCTTTAATTGTAACATCAATTATAATATCCCCTTTCAAAAGGAAGGGATAAAACCTCATAAAAACAGGCCACGGCAGGGAGGGAGGGTGAGATGCGTTGCTCTTCTGATCTTCGCCATCTTCTGCCCCACTAATGACGCATCCGCTTTTCTTTTATAGGCTGAGACTTGTGCAAGAGGACCGTTTATTGGGTCAGCTGTCAACTTGTCAACCAATCTTTGGTAAGTATTTTTTTTTTTTTTATGGGCCTTAACTGACTTTAATTAATTTAGATTTATAGGTCTGACATGATCCCACAGGTGGTGGGGGCGGGGACATTTCATGCCCCGCCCTTCTACTTTAATCTGTTGCTATGTCTGTGACAAATCCCCAAAGAATCGCTGCCAGTTTGAAAAATTTGCAATCTGGTAGTAATTATGACCGATTCTTAGTTGATGTACAGAGGCACACTAATACTCATTCATGCTGGGAAGTGAGGATGAGCTCTGGCGTGTTCGCATGGTACACGTGCAGAGCCCGCCAGGAAGTCTGCACAGCGCTGCGCTAATCACAGCCAGGGAGACATTTCCCGATCTCTGCAGCGGAGCATCGGGAAATGTCTCCCTGGTTGTGATTAGCGCAGCGCCGTGCAGACTTCCTGGCGGGCTCTGCACGTGTACTATGCGAACACGCCAGAGCTCATCCTTACTGGGAAGCTGGTAGGTACCAGAATGAGGCTGAATGGGGAGAAGCCACACTGAGCACAGTAAACACTAAATAATCCAAAAGAGACAGAGACAGAAAAGACTGACATAGAGGGGGAGTACTGAATTATCACTTTGTGTTTGTTGTACTTAGTTTATTCGGATCCCTGCGCCTTTGTTTACTTTCAGCTGTCATCCGGGAAATCTCCAGGCTGGCAGTTTACTGGGGTCAGGAAGAGCCATTGGTCATTATGAGACTGTCAGCTGCACAACCTACATCTGAGCAACCAATGCTGCTGTGTTATGGGGTGGAGGAGCGGGCTGAGTGGTGGCGGCTGGTGTTATATATTTTTTTTGGGGTCTCGCTCAGTCAAATACCCCCTAATCATCCTTCCCCCCACCAGCCCCATAATTACCCATCTAGCAGCTTTGGCTCCTTCCTGAGTCTCCGCCTCTACAATGGCGGCGGCTTCATCCTCGGAGGCTTTTCGCCCTGCGTCTCTGGCTTAACAACAGCTTCCCTCCTCCTTCCCTCGACGGCCAATACGATTGCTTCTCCTCTTGGCCAATCGGGTCTTAAGACCCACTTCCTGATTGGCTGGGAGGAGAATCATCAAGATAATAGCGAATATTAATTTGCCATTGTCACACAACTGGTTGGGCTCAGGGCAAAGTGCTCTGCGCCCCGAGTCCCACCCTTTTTTGAAGCCTCAGGCTCTAATCATGTGCTTAAAATGTACTGAGAATGTACTGTCCAGGCCTTACTGCCACCCTCCAACATGCCTTCATGCAACAAATTTATCTAGCTGTTTCTGAATTTGTCACAGGCACCAATATTTGTCCTGTGGAGGCATGACAAAATTCTACGACGCTTTAAAAATCCCATGGCATGTCCCTTGTTTGGCTGAGTATGTCTGCATTTTCTTCCTTTTTTTTATAGGATCCCTTGCAACTTACAAGATCATTTTCACTTTGTCCTTGAAAATAATCTGGCAGGCCAGCCCTTACTGTGAAGGGTCAATTGTCTTTCACCTCTTGGCTGCATTCAAGCCGAGATTTGTTCAAATCCCAGTTTGCACTGAAGACGTCTTAAAGGGAAACATTAGTCTATTCGTAAAAACATGTTTTGAGTTATTATTGCAACGGTTATCTTAAGCACTTGAAGGTTTTTACCCCCTTCATGGCCAGGCCATTTTTTGCTATTTTGCACTATGCTACTTTATCTGGTAATTGCACGGTATAATATATATAATGGGCTAGTGCGGAAAGCAACCTAAAACTAAGTGACGTTGGGGGGTAACTGACAAACTGCCACTGATATCACCAGTGACACTAATACAGTGATCACTGCTAATAATATACACTGTCACTGTACTAATGACACTGACTGGGAAGGGTGTTAAAGAGGAAGTAAACCCTCATTATTTTTTTTATTTTTTTAAACCCTGCAAGAGAAAGTCATAAGGAGCTAATATGCATAGCATACTAGCTCATTATGATCGACTTACCTGAGATCGAAGCCCCCAAAGTTCTCCTCCGTGCCCTCCGCCACCGCCGCCATGTCTCCGACGATCTTCTTCCTGTTATTGCCGCTCCGGCGCTGTGACTGGCCGGAGCGGCAATGACGTCACTTCCGCACATGCGCGTGGGACCGGCCGATCTCCGCGCATTTACCATTCACAAAAATGGCACGCTCAGTGCGCCGTAGATATTGATGCCCATTTTTGTGAAAATATCTCCTTAGCCGTGTAGGTTTAGGAGACATTTCTTGCACCTACAGGTAAGCCTTAATCAGGGCTTACCTGTAGGTGCAAGTTGTCCGGTTGAATTTACAACCACTTTAACATCTGGGACGATCAAGGGGTTAAATGTGTGCCTAACAATGTGTAATGTGTGTATTATGTGCTGCTTATTACTACAGATCTCGTTCTTTCTTATCCCTGCTTTGCAGAGATAAAAAACAGAGAGATTGTTCCCTCTGTACAGAGCCCTGTATTGGTTGTCAACACAGGACTCTGGGCTGTGATTTCACACAGCCGATCAGCAGGTCCCGGCCATAATTCATTGGCTGGGACTTGCCGACAGACTCCCACTGTGTACAATAACAGCTGGTGTCAGCTAGGGGGCGCGCATGCGTGCGCCCTAAACCCGGAAGTAGGCAGCAGTGTAGGGGTACGTCACTTTGCCTGTACGGGCCACCTGTCCACAGTACAAAACATATAGGGCTAGATTCAGATAGAATGGTCTATCTATCCGCCTGGCGTAACGTATCTCAGATACGTTACGCCGCCGTAATTTAGGGCGCAAGTTCTGTATTCAGAAACAACTTGCGCCCTTAGTTACGGTGGCGTAATGTATCTGTGCCGCCTAATTCAAATGTGGATGATGTGGGCGTGTTTTATGTATATTAACTGTGACCCCGTGTATTTGACATTTTTTACGAACGGCGCATGTGCCGTTCGTGAAAAAATTCCAGTGCGCATGCTCGAAATTACGCCGCAAATCGTCATTGCTTTCGACGTGAACGTAAATTACGTCCAGCCCTATTCGCAAACGACGTAAAATTTTCAAAACTCGACGCGGGAACGACGGCCATACTTAAAGCGGGGGTTCACCCTAAAAAAACATTTTTTTTCCTAGCATGCCAGCGCGATCTACAGTACGCCTTTATTTTATTTTTTGGCGCCGTACTTACAGTTTACTGCCGTAGTGAAGTTTCAGACTCCCCGCGGGGAATGGGCGTTCCTATGCAGAGGGAAGATGATTGACGGCCGGCTATGGCGCGTCACGCTTCCCGAAGATAGCCGAAATAGGACTTGCCTCTTCACGGCGCCTGCGCAGTCAGCTCCAACGTCTGTGCGCAGGCGCCGTATAGCGCCGTGAAGAGGCAAGTCCTATTTCGGCTATCTTCGGGAAGCGTGACGCGCTATAGCCGGCCGTCAATCATCTTCCCTCTGCATAGGAACGCCCATTCCTCGCGGGGAGTCTGAAACTTCACTACGGCAGTAAACTGTAAGTACGGCGCCAAAAAATAAAAGAAAGGCGTACTGTAGCTTGCGCTAGTATGCTTGATGGCATGCTAGAAATTTGTTTTCAGGGCGAAACACCGCTTTAACATAGGATACGCCTCATATAGCAGGGGTAACTATACGCCGAAAAAAGCCTAACGTAAACGACGTAAAAAAATGCGCCGGTCGGACGTACGTTTCTGAATCGGCGTATCTAGCTCATTTGCATATTCCTTGCGTAAATATACGGAAGCACCACCTAGCGGCCAGCGTAAATATGCAGCCTAAGATACGACGGTGTAAGACACTTAGGCCGGTCGGATCTTAGGGAAATCAATGCGTAACTGATTCTATGAATCAGGCGCATAGATACGACCCCGCACACTCAGAGATACGACGGCGTATCTGGAGATACGCCGTTGTATCTTCTATGTGAATCTACCTCATACTGTATATTTGGAGATGATCCACTAGACTAGAGGCAGGGTAGATTTGCCACCACAATAACTCTGCATAACTATTTAATAGTTGTTAAGGTAAGGTATCAGCCACATAGGCAGTCACTTATTTTCAATAATTTGGCGGATTCATAGGTTTGCATTGTAAGAAGAAGCAGTATAGAGAACTATTGTTTAGCGCTTGACAGAAGAAAACAGTCTGTGTTTGCAATGGCTGACCCAAGTACATATATAATCTGGTTATACAAAGAATTGGAAAAGATTAGTTACATCATGCTGATCTCTTTTACATGCTTATCTAAAAAAGATCATAGGTATTATATTACCTTTTTATTTCCAGTTCACACCAGTTGCAATTCTGTGCGCTTTTTTTCTGTACAAAATGCATGCAAAGTGTTTTCCATGTATTCCAATGGCTCTAATTCACACCAATGCAATCAGTTCCCAGTCAGTTACTGCACTGAACACTGACTGCATGGTGTGAAATAGAGCCATTGGAATACATGGAAAACACTTTGCATGCATTTTTAGTGCAGAAAAAAAAGTGCACAGAACAGTATTTGGTGTGAACTGGCCCTAAAGTAAACTTATAATGCCTACAGACTATAGGAATGCTGACGCTGGCACCTAGGGGCCACATTCTACCTTCATATTGCCTACTAAGACTGCATTCACACCTGAGCGTAGCGTTTTCGGTTGTTTTTTCTGGCGTTATATATTCACGCGTTTGCATACAGCGTTGTCCGACGTTTTTGAACTTTGTTGTTTTTTATTTTAGCCAATAGGAAAAATTCATCTCTTTCATCACTTGTTTCTATGTTTGTAGATTGTTTTATCTTCTTCCTGGGTTAATGTTCTATTTCACGGAACAGATTAAAGCGACAAAACGTCCGTAGAAATGCTCGTTGTCGCGCTAGACGCTTGAATAGAGCGTTTCCATTAGTTTCTATGGGAATACAAACGTTAAAAAACGCTCAAATCAGTCCGATTCGCGCAACAAAAAAGGGTCCAGAACTTGTTTGAGCTTCAGGCGTTCGGCTTCAGGTGTTTTGGAGTGGAGATGTGAACCGTCTCAATTGAGAATAATGTATTTTTTCCCCCTCTAGCGTTTTATAGCTTCAGGCTACAAAACGCTCAGGTGTGAATGCAGCCTAACCCCTACAGTGCACTTGCTAGTCCGCCAAAGACACCAGATAAATACCAACTTCCTGAAAATCTGTATTTGTGTTTGAGATAGGCATGTGCCAACGCTTGGCAGTCCTCCGGCCAAAGTAAAGTTACTTTATTGTGATTTCTTGTGAAAAAAAAAAAGTTACTTTATTGTTGCCAACATCAGCCAGCATACCTAGCCATAGACTGTTCACAGCATACTCTACCGATCGGATGTGATTTGCTTGTGAAAAACTGTTTATTCTAGATGGTAAACATAGAGGGCCAGATTCACAGAGACTTACGCCGATTCACAAACGTACGTCCGCCCGGCGCATTTTTTTACGTCGTTTACGTTAGGCTTTTTCCGGCGTAAAGTTACCCCTGGGTCTATGTGGCGCAGCCAATGTTAAGTATGGCCGTCGTTCCCGCGACGAAATTTGAATTCTTTACGTCGTTTGCGTAAGTCGTTCGCCAATAGGGCTGGACGTAATTTAGATTCACGTCAAAAGCATGCCGATTTGCCGACGTCATTTGGAGCTTGCGCACTGGGATATGTTCACGGACAGCGCATGCGCCGTTCGTCAAAAACGTGGGGTCACTACTATTTTACATAGTACACACCCCCAACCAGCCTATTTTGAATTAGGCCGGCCCAGTTACACTGCACTGCCGTAAGTTTAAGAGCAAGTTCTATGTGAATACACAACTTGCTGCTCAAACTTACGGCGGCGTAGTGTATCTGAGCTACGCTACGCCCGCCTAAAGATAGGTGATTCTTCCTGAATCTGGCCCGAAATATGTGATGTCGCTGTATTTCCCCTTATTCCAAAAACAATATAAAGTATAATTCAGTTATAAGAAATAACGGAGAAGTACAGTGAAAGCTTGTTTGGCTGTACTTCACCTGCTCATCCCAGGAGTGCAGTTCGTTCTGCACTCTTGTGACTCGTTTTCAGCAGACAGTGGGCTGAAGTCCGCAGTCTGCTGAAGTCACAGAGCCGGTCCAGGCTTGGGAAAGATCACGACCATATGGTCAGGATCCACCTACGTGCCTGGACAGCCACCCGCCCCCTTCACCACTTCACAGCCCAACAATCCAGTGAGCAGGGGGGGTCAGAGCAGAGAGCTGTCACCAGCACTCTGCTCACTGAGCAATTGGCGGTGTTTGGTCGCTCGGTTCTTAGTGTTATGCCGCGTACACGCGATCATTTTTCGGCATGAAAAAACCGTTGTTTTTAAAAATTGGCATTTAAAATGATCGTGTGTGGGCTTCACATCATTTTTCGGGTTCTGAAAAATGACAATTTTCTTTTTGAACATGCTGCATTTTTTAACGACGTTTTAAACTATGTTGCTTTTCGGGTTGTAAAAAATTATTGTGTGTGGGCTAAAACGACCATTAAAAACCTGCGCATGCTCAGAAGCAAGTTATGAGACGGGAGCGCTCGTTCTGGGAAACTACCATTCGTAATGGAGTAAGCACATTCATCACGCTGTAACAGACAGAAAAGCGTGAACCGTATTTTACTAACAGGAATTTAGATAAAGCAGCCCCAAGGGTGGCGTCATCCGCATGGAACTTCCCCTTTATAGTGCCGTCGTACGTGTTGTACATCACCGCGCTTTGCTAGAGCATTTTTTAAAAACGACCGTGTCTGGGGAACGTCGTTTTAATGATGAAGTTGGAAAAACTTAGTTTTTTTTTCATGCCGAAAAATGATCATGTGTACGTGGCATCAGAGCCACAGGGGACAGATGTAGCACCAGGCCGATGCTGCATCCAACTAGGTACGTGTGATTCTTACACAATCAACTGTACATAATGTATTGCACTCACAAGGGTATAAAAAGCATCAAACAATGAATATTCTTCCTGTGTCCTGTTCTCTTAAAGTGTTAAGAGAGGGTTATAACCCCTTTCAGTTTTTTTGCGATTTTTTGAGATTTCCCTTCACATCCTGTCCCATAGTCAGAACAAGAAGTGTGGGAATACTGGGGTAGATTTCCTCTCTATTAGGCTAGGTTTCCACTTTTTTTATACCGTATTTATCGGCGTATACCGCGCACTTTTTTGCCCTTAAAATCAGGGCAAAATCGTGGGTGCGCGATATACGCCGATACCCGCTTCCCGCGCTGAGTTTGATCAAAGTCGGACCAAACTGGCAAACTGGTGCAGAGACTACTTTGAAGTGGCACAGATATGAACCGTACTCACTGGAAATCATGGCGTAAGACTTGTCATGCGACTTTGCAGTCCCAAGTCGCATGACAAGAAGCACTAGTGGAAACATAGCCTAACTGTTCTGGTGTCAACCCAAAATTTGGGACTTTCTTTTGCTTTCACTTTCAATAATACAGTAAACAGGACAAAAATACAGGATTGAACCTCCCTAACAGGGCACAGACTGCAAAAAAATATTAAGGCCCCTTTCACACTACCGTGACTTCAAAGTCACACGATTTTGCTGCGATTTTGCAGCTGTGAGTGACAATGGGTGAGAAGGCACAAGGATAAGCTGAGGAGTCCTACCCACCAGCAGTGAAAACTTTCCTACGGCCTGCTGAAGGTCTCCTCTGCCTACCAAAGGTCCAAATGAGAAGTTCCTCAGTGGGCAGCAACCCTGGTATAATTGTCCTTTCCACTTTCACACTTTGGCGCTTTTCAGGTGCTAAAGGGCTAAAAATAGCACCTGTAAAGTAAGGTGACCAGATTTTTTTACTAGTAATGGCGGAAATCAGCCCATTGCTGCTGCCCGCCTCACATCCTATCAAGTCTCACTCTCCAGGCCCCAGCTACTACTGGGTGGTGAGCGGCGGAAGATCACTCTGCCAGTGAAGGCAAGGAGATAAGCAGGCAGGCGGCTGGACGGGACTTGAGCCAAGGCAGAATAACATGCGAGCGGAGCTGAATGGGCATGCACCCCAAACTGAAGAGATATTCCCTCCGTTCCGACCAGCACATGATCATCAGAAAAGGACACAGATAATAGAAAAAAATACACCCCCCTAAGCTAGCAGGAGCAGCGGAGCGGGGGTGGGTAATTCAGATATTTTTTTATTAATTCTGCACTGACTTTCCTTGAAATTGCCCCAGCCCCTGTTCAAATCCAATCCGGAGACAAAACTGGGGGCAGACTTGGTGTGGGGACAGTGTCCTCAATCCGGGGACTGTCCCCGGAAACCGGGGATGTCTGGTCACCCTACTGTAAAGTGTCTAAAAAACGCCTCCCCTGCCACCCCAATGTGAAAGGCCGAGTGCTTTCACACTGGGGCGCTGTGCTGCAAAGCAGCATCTTTGCGGCGGTGGAGGAGCGATGTATACACCAATCCTAAAGCGCCCCTGCCCATTCGGCAGCAGGACTACACAGGCGCATTTAACCCTTTCTTCGGCTGTTAGCGCGGGGGGGGGGGGGGGTTAAAAGCGTTACGCTAGCGGCCCAATAGTGCCGCTAAAACAGCAGTAAAGCACAGCTAAAACTAGCGGCTCAGTGTGAAAGGGCTCCTATTGTATTCTGCAGCATGAATTTCACATCCTATAATGTGTATTTCACAAAAGAAAGTATGTCAGTGATGGCGAACCTTGGCACCCCAGATGTTTTGGAACTACATTTCCCATGATGCTCCACTATACTGCAGAGTGCATGAGATATCATGGGAAATGTAGTTCCAAAACATCTGGGGTGCCGAGGTTCACCGTCATTGGTATATATGAACCCTTACCTTACAAAACAACTCAGTCAGTAAAAATGGAAATAAAGTTTGTGTATAGATATAAAAACAAACATTATAAATACAGTAAAACCTTGGTTTGAGAGCGTTTTGCAAGACAAGCAAAATGTTTTAATACATTTTGCCTTGATATACAAGCGATGTCTTGATATAAGAGTAGCGTCATGTCACAACCATAGAGTATAAAAAGAAAAGAGGAGCCTCTAAGTGTAGCAATATGATGTGTTGGGGTAACATACTCTTTAGGATACAGCTGCATGCCTGACTGCATCTTCAGGGTGTGTGCCACTGAAGTGTAAAATGGATTTCTATATTTAGATGATATGATCTTTTCTTACTTTGCCTCTACCGCAGACTAAACATCTGTGCATACAGCACCACGCTGGCCAGTGTTTCACAGAATCTTTTTTTAGTAGGATTTCATTAAACAACTCCCATGAATCTTCTCCTCCAGAAAGGCCCGCGCCTTTTCAAATAAACCAGATATCAGGCCTATAGAAGACTATACAGTGAAGCAATATATAGAAAACGATGTGGAGGCTCAGGCCCCGTACACACGACAGAGGAACTCGACGTGCTTGGCACGTCGAGTTCCTCGTCGAGTTTTGGGATGAAGCCGCCGAGGAGCTCGGCGGGCCGCCTTCTCCCATAGAACAACGCGGACAACGAGAAAATAGAGAACATGTTCTCTATTTTCTCGTCGAGTTCCTCGGCGGCTCCATCGAGCCAAAACTGTACAGACGACAGAGTTTCTCGGCAGAATCCGGGTTTTGACCGAGTTTCTCGGTGAATTCTGCCGAGAAACTCTGTCGTGTGTACGAGGCCTCAGAGATCAGAGCTTGGGCTTCTTCTATCCACTTTACTAATCCCAGTGATATCAGTCTCAAGTTCCCTCTAAAGCTCACCTCCAGCCACAAGGGGCCAGATTCATCAAGAGATACGACGGCGGATCTCCTGATCCGCCGTCGTATCTCTGAGATCCGATGGTCAGATCTATGCGACTGATTCATAAGAATCAGTTCCGCATAGATCTCCCTTAGATCCGACTGGTGTAAGTGACTTACACCGTCGGATCTTAGGCTGCAATCTCCCGCCGGCCGCTAGGTGTCGCCTTGGTCTTTTACGCGTCGGATATGCAAATGAGGAGAACCGCCGATTCAGAAACGAACGCCCGCCCGTCGCTTTTTTTTTTACGCCGTTTGCGTTCGGCTTTTTCCGGCGGATAGTTACCCCTGCTATATGAGGGGTAGCTAATGTTAAGTATGGCCGTCGTTCCCGCGCCGAGTTTCAAATTTTTACGCCGTTTGCGTAAGTCGGTCTGGAATACGGATGGCCGCAATTGACGTTGCCGCCGAAAACAATGACGTCCTAGCAACGTCATTTGGAGCATGCACACTGGGAAATTTTGGCGGCGCATGCGCAGTTAAATCGGCGCGGGAACGCGCCTGATTTAAATTGTACACTCCCCCTAGCCGCGGAATTTGAATTCCGCCGGGGGAGCTACGATCCGCCGGTGCAAGTTTCGAGGTAAGTGCTTTGTGAATACTGCACTAGCCTCGCAAAACTGCACCAGCGGATCGTAAATCACATAGATTACGCGGATCTAAAGATCCGCTAATCTATGTGAATCTAGCCCAGTGTTTTTCGCTTGTTTTGGACTGAGTGGGGAAGGGTTAATTAAAGCCTCTGTTGAGTTTTTATTTGCAATCTGGGCCACTTGGTTAAAATTGTGCCAGTGGGGGGCACACACTGCAACAAAACACTTTCTTCTTTTTTATAAAATGGGGAAGAGCTAGAACCTTTTTCAAGTTATTATTACCGTATGTATTATTCTCCTGTCACATGAATGGGAAATGAGGTCAAATCTCTCCAATGGAGACACATAGGCCCAGATTCTTGTACAATGGGCGTATCTCTGCGGCGGCGTAACATATCCGATTTACGTTACGCCACCGCAACTTACACGGCCAAGTGCTGTATTCTCAAAGCACTTGCCCCGTAAGTTGCGGCGGCGTAGCGTAAATCACCCGGCGGAATTCAAATTCGGCGGGTAGGAGGCGTGTATCATTTAAATGAAGCGCGTCCCCGCGCCGAACGAACTGCGCATGCGCCGTCCCTAAAATATCCCAGTGTGCATTGCTCCAAATGACGTCGCAAGGACGTCATTGGTTTTGACGTGAACGTAAATGATGTCCAGCCCCATTCACGGATGACTTACGCAAACGACGTAACTTTTTAAAATTTCGACGTGGGAACGACGGCCATACTTAACATTGGCTGCGCCTCATATAGCAGGGGCAACTTTACGCCGGGAAAAGCCTAACGTAAATGTCGTAAATTTACTGTGTCGGCCGCGCGTATGTTCGGGAATTTGCGTATCTAGCTAATTTGCATACTAAATTGCAGTTTAGATCCGACGGCGTATGAGACTCACGCCTGTCGGATCTAATGGATATCTATGCGTAACTGATTCTAAGAATCAGTCGCATAGATACGACGGCCCAGATTAGGACTTACGACGGCATACATGGCGCTGCGCCGTCGTAAGTCCTTTGAGAATCTGGGCCCTACAGCATAAAAAGAAGAATTAACCCTAAAAGTGGTTGTTAAAGCGGAGGACCCCCCATTTTTTTTTTTAAAAGCCAGCAGCTACAAATACTGCAGCTGCTGACTTTAAAAAAATTAACACTTACCTGTCCAGCACGCCCGCAAAGTCGGCAGACAAGGACGAGCAATCGCTCAGTCCTTGGATGCTGCTGCCGCCATGCTCAGTGAGGGAATAAGGAAGTGAAGCCTTGCGGCTTCACTGCCTGGTTCCCTACTGCGCATGCGCAAGTAGCGCGGCGTGCCGTCACAGGTCCCCGCTCTCTCCTGGGAACAGTGTGTTTCCCAGAAGACAGGGGGGGGGGGGGGGTGTGAAGCGAAGGGGCGTACCCGGATGTGGTGCAAATACCTGTTTTAAGGTGGAAGTTAAATTTTTGGGTGGAAATCGCTTTAAGGTAGTTTTTTTTTTAATCCTAATGCATTCTATACATTAAGATGAAAAACATTCTGTGTACGGCAGCCCCCCTCACCCCCCCTAATACCTGAGGTCAATTTCTATCCAGCGATGTGCATGAGTGCCTCAGCCGTTCGGGTCTCTCCCTCCTGATTGGCTGGCACACAGCAGCGGCGCAATTGGCTCTCGCTGCTGTCATTCACAGTCAGTTAGGCAATCAGGAGAGAGAGAGGGTGGGGCCGAACCACGGCTCCATGTCTAAATGGACACACAGAGCTGCGGCTTGGCTCGCGTGCCCCCAATAACTAGCTGCTTGCTGGGCTGTGGGGGCACTCAACAGGAGGGAGGGGCCAGGAGCTCCAAAGAGGGACCAGAGAAGAGGAGGATCTGGGCTGCTCTGTGCAAAACCAACTGCATAGAGAAGGTAAGTATAACATATTTGGTATTTTTATAGAAGAAAAACTGGACTTTAGTAACATTTAACACTAAAAAGGTGTTGGCTGAATTTGCACTGTAATAAAAGGTATCTATAAAAAATGCGAAATTCCCCCAAACTGCTCTGCTTTACCATTCTAAGATCAATGTAAAGCAAGCCTGGGGCTAAATAGACCAGAAAACATTTCTTCATAAAGCAGTAGAGCTGCACGATTAATCATAAACCCAGGTTCACGGGATTGAAATTGTGCGAATTCAGCTGAACTCGCACGATTTCATTCCTGCATGTCAGTCTGACGATTTCAGAGCTATCTGTGCGGTTTCCTGCACCGATGTGTATTTAGCGGTAAATATATCTTTATTGCTTTTCAACAGAAGGATATAATACAGACAATCAACCGATGTCTACAACACAGAAAGGATCAGTATAACTTGTCTGAGACACTATATAGCGAAAGCCCATTACGATGAATTCTCCTCCTATATCAGGTGGCTAACAATGCATGAGTTGGAAGAACAAAGAGCGCTGATGAAACATAAATCAGTAGAACTACATCTGATTATTAGGAAAGAGAAAAGGAGAGAAGGTAAGGAAGGAGAGAAGAAAGGGAGGAAAAGACAGATGGGGGAGGAGAGAAGGGAGGACCGAGAACCGAGCGGGCCACGACACTTCGTCTGTGTAAAATATATGTGGATTAAGCAGCAGGGCTATACTCGAGGCGTTAGCAACGCCTTTAAAGAGTCAGAGGTAGAATAGTCGATCCACAAGGTCCTAAACTTATCATGAGTGTCAGTATCTAAGGCCAACATCTCCTCCATTCGCATGATGTCATTAACCACCGAAACCCACAGGTTTCGGTGGTTAATAAGGAATAAGCTGCCTTGCGGCCGACAAAAAGAAACGCAGCAAGGTACCTTTCTGTGAAGCTATAGAGCCAGGCAACATGGACAGTAAAGCTATTTCTGGTGTCAGGGGTCGATCATAGAGCTTGCTGTATATGGTAAAGACCTGAGACCAGTGTGGCTGAACGGCCGGACACTTCCACCAAATATGGAGGTAGCTACCATCTACCGAGCCGCATCTCCAGCATACAGGGGGCACAGATGGAAATATTTTATGTAGAGATTGAGGGTCCCTGTACCATCGAGAGAGGAGCTTAACATTTTTCTCCTGAGGCCGCGTTCACAAATGGTCGGACAAAACCGATGAGAATGGACCGAGGTTTAGTTTCATCGGTCCAAACCGACTGTGTGTATAGCCCATCGGTCCAAAATTTTAAAACATGCTTCAAAATCGAACCGATGGCCCGCTGCCCGATCGGTCCAAACCGATGGTTAGTACAGAAAGCATCGGTTCAAAGCCCACGCATGCTCAGAATCAAGTCGATGCATGCTTGGAAGCATTGAACTTCGTTTTATTCAGCACATCGTGTGTTTGACGTCACCGCGTTCTGACCCGATCGGTTTTTGGAACGATGGTGTGTACGCACTTCAGACCATCAGGCCACTTCAGCGGTGAACCGATGGAAATGGCCCGTCGGACAATTCTCATCGGTTTGGAACGACTGTGTGTACGCGGCCTCAGAGTAACAGGAGACAGAGGACTTGTGAGTGAAGTAGTACGATTTCCGCCAATCCGTTGTATGGAGTTCCTTTCCCAGATCCGTGGACCACTTTGTTGTGTAGGAGGGGGGTTGATCATGTATCGATGTGTGCAGCAGTGTGTACATAGAGGAGAGCAAGTGTCTCTGTGTTTCTGAGAGAGAGCACAGCTGTTCAAAACCCGTCAGGGATCTGTGAATCTAGGACAAGGAAAAAAGGTCAGAGCAAAAGGAGGATATGCTTTGGGTCGTGAGCCAATTACGCTGGTCCCTAAGTAGTATCGGGGAGCCAGAAACGGGGTGTATAAATGAGCTTGCTATGGGCCAGGCGTGACGGGAGTATGGTCCCGCCATGTGCGAACCCAGTCCCTGAGGTAACCCAGGGTGGTGGAAAAGGGATGTGAGTGGAGATGGGTCAGTGGACAATAGGGAAAGCAATCCCTTCTTGTACCACAACTGTAGGGCAGCTGTTGTCAACGGAGAGGCATCAGAAAGTAAACCGATGTCTATTTAAAATCGCACCTGAAATCTCCAAAAGTAGTACAGAAACAACTTTTGAGAATTGGTGTGGCGTTGCAGTTCCATTGCGGGCAATAGACGCCGATTTGGCATGCAATTTGACATGTCAAACCACATGCCAAATCGGATCAATACAAACCAGGGCTAAAGAATCAAGATCATGATTCTTTTCCCCTCACGATCTTAACAAAGAATGTCCCCGATTCTATGCAGAGTTCTCTGCTCAAGCCGACAGCTGTAAAAAACAAACAAAAAAAACAGGCAGTCTGCCAAGTTTCACAACATTTCTCAGCAGCTGATAAGCTACACTTAGAAGCGCCTCTCTTCTCTTTTCTACTCTGTAGCTCCTGCTGGATTTTGCTTCTAATGCCGCATACACACGATCGGAAATTGCAACAAGAAAACCGTGGATTTTTTTCCGACAGAATTTTGGCTTAAACTTGTGTTGCATACACACGGTCACACAAAATACTGACCGTCAAGAACGCAGTGATGTACAGCACTACAACGAGCGAAAAAAAATGAATTCAATAATTTCGAGCATGCGTCGAATTAATTCTGAGCATGCCTGTTTTTTTGTCGGAAAATTTTAGAACCAGCTCTCAAATTTTTGCTGTCGGAGATTGAGACAGAAAAAGTCCGATGGGGCCTACACCATCGTAATTTCCGACCAAAATCTCACATCGAACTTTTCTTGTCGGAAATTCTGACGTCTACGCGCCATAATCCTCTTGTGGAGGCTTCCATTTTTTTGGATGGACATTTTATGGTTACACAACTTATCACATTGCTATAATCTTTTTATATGGACTATAAACGAAAGGATAAATGGTTATGGAACAAATCATCTGAGTTTCAATGATTTCTTATGGGAAAATTCGCTTTGATATACAAGTGCTTTGGATTACAAGCATGTTTTCAGAAAAAATGATGCTCGCAATCCAAGGTTTTACTGTATTCTCTTTTGAATTTTATCAATGTTCAAAATATTGGGCATTACCATAGACCAAAATTTCCAGGAACAAATCTTGAAAAACCTGTAATCGGGAAAATATATATCTCATTCTCTACTAGAAGATAAATAAATGCTGTAAATACTATTCCTAAATGTAACTAATATGTAAGTTGTTTATATGCTGGTATTATAGAATTTAGAAAACTGTTTTGTTTTTTTCAGCATCTGTGCCGAATCCTACAACCTGCAAAAATTGTAATTGAAGTTGTCCATCAAGCAATCAAAGTCTCTTAATTCCTCTCAGTGTGATTAAGCAATTAATCCCATGCTGTCACTACAAAACTGTCTGTCATCCACTCTGTAACATAACCAGAAAACTCAATCATTCAAGCTTTAACCAAATACAGAACTTCTAGTCTTTACTCCCAATATAACCCTTCTGTATCTGCTCTGTGCAGTAAGGTCTTCCTTGTAAAATAAACTACTATGGCTTTTGGACAATTTTATTTTAAATGTGTTATAAATGTTTTCTTATTTATAAAGTGATCTTTTCTATTTGTAACTCCAATAAGTCTTTAGTTTACAACTAAAAATACATGTATAATATTTAACTCCATAGGAGTCAATGGAAACTCAGATAATTTGTTCCACATTTGTGCTATTGTATGCAGTACCACATGTGGCCAGAGGTGGGGGGTGCCGGAGACACTCTGAACAGAGTGTTTCCGAGTGTCTGTGTGCGGCTCCAAGTGTCACCCGCGCCCCCGCACCTCTGGCCAAACGCAGTATTGCTTACCCCAGAGGCTTGAATCCTGCTCGTCTTACGAGACAACACTCGCAAACTTAGTCAGGATTTTAAAATTATTATAATAGCTCGTATTTCGAAACGCTCATAAACCGCGTTACTCGCAATCCATGGTATTACTGTTCCCCACAAAGTCCCTCTTTGCCATGAAAATTAATCCCATAAAAAACACTTCCACCGCATTTGTGAAGAAGGCTTCAGGGCGACCAAGAAAGTCCAGAAAGCGGCAGGATCATCTCCTACAGCTGATTCAACTGCGGGATCATGGCACCACCAGTGCAGAGCTTGCTCAGGAATGGCGGCAGGCAGGTGTGAGTGCATCGGCACAAAGACTTTTGGAGGATGGCCTGGTGTCAAGAAGGGCAGCAGGAAGCCACTTCTCTCTAATGCCGCATGATCGGAAATTCCGACAAGAAAACTGTGAATTTTTTTCCAATGGAATTTTGGCTCAAACTTGTGTTGCATACACACGGCCACACAAAATTCCGACCGTCAAGAATGCAGTGACTTACAACACTACAACGAGCCAAGAAAAATGAAGTTCAATGATTCCGAGCATGCGTCAAATTGGTTACGAGCACACCTGTTTTTTTGCGTGTCGCAATCGCATACAGATGATTGAATTTCCGAAAAATTACTTTTCCCGTCGGAAAATTTGAGAACCAGCTCTCAAATTTTTGCTGTCTGAAATTCCGACAGAAAAAGTCAAATGGGGCGTACACAAGGTCGGAATTTCCGACCAAAAGCTCACATCGAACTTTTCTTGTCGGAAATTCAGATTGTGTGTACACGGCATAAGAAAAACATCAGGGACAGACTGATATTCTGCAAAAGATACAGGGATTGGACTGCTGAGAACTGGGGTAAAGTCATTTTCTCTGATGAATCCCCTTTCCGATAGTTTGGGGTATCCGGAAAAAATCTTGTCCGGAGAAGAAAAGGTGAGCGCTACATCAGTCCTGTATCATGCCAACAGTAAAGCATCCTGAGACCATTCATGTTTGGGGTTGCTTCTCAGCCAAGGGAGTGGGCTCACTCACAATTTTGCCTAAGAACACAGCCATAAATAAAGAATGGTACAAAAACATCCTCCGAGAGGAACTTCTCCCAACCGTCGGAGAACAGTTTGGTGATGAACAATGCCGTTTCCAGCATGATGGGGCACAGTGGCGGCCCGTCCATAGGGGGCGCCCGGGCGCCGCCCCCCTCCCCCAAGTCAGTAAAAAAAAAAATTATAATAAAAAAAAAAAAAATGTTTTTATTTAAACATGTCCCTTAAAAAAAAAAAAATGAAAAAAGGTCCTTATGTGCACTGTGTCCGGGCGTCGGGCACAGTGCGGTATAAGTAGCGCCACGTCTGTGCAATCACGAGATTGCAGACGTGGCGCTACATTGGCAGCAAAAAAATGCCTTTGTGGCGGAGCCCATCGTGCCACAGCATCCGGCGCGATGGACTTGTACAGCACCCAGTATTTTTCTGTGCGTGCACGACGTCGGGAAGTGACGTTGGCACTGTGCAGCCCAGAGGGACACACCTCCGTGAGCCGAGCAAGGAGGTAAAGGTAAAGCGCCCGTACACCTCAGCAGTGTCCCCCCTAATGTTAGTTAATATGAGACGTAAATAGCGGACGCCCCCCCCCCCGCGCTTATTAAATGTTTTTCTTACGATTCGGCAGAAATACCGGTCCCCCGCCCCCCCTCTTATTAACTTTTTTTCTCTTAGGTTCGGCGGAATAGATTAATAGTTCCTTCCCACTGTGCCCAAGCTGCCTCAGGTACTCTGCAGTCTCGGTGGCAAGGAAAGAGCACATAAGAGCACAAAAGAGATTTATGTCAAGATACAGGACTGGGGAATCATTTACACTTGATGGAGGGACATTACTCTTACTTACAAAGGCTTTTCTTACTGCTTAGGTAAAGTAGGGATTTTTTTCTGATTGTTGACCACAGAAACTATTACCATTTTCCTTTTCATTCTCCCATGATTCAAACTTTGTAAATGGATTAGAAGGATTAAAAAAGGTATTATAATCGAAATTTTGCCTGTACAGTCACAGTGTCAATTCCTCTGTATATACAGTAACACAGGTTTGGCGGAAATAGCGGCCAGCACCCCCCCCCCCCCCACCGCTTATGACAGTTTCTTTAGTCATTGCATTGTTCAGAGAAAATAGCGGACGCCCCCCCCCTCTCGCTTCTTAACTTTATTTTTTATAATGCTCAGCTACAAACGACCCCATAATGCCCCCCCGTATATTAAGTGTTTTTTTTTTTAATTCATGCCGAAAATAGCGGCAGGCAACCCATTGTCTCCTTCCGCTTATTAAGATTTATTTTTTTATGTCCAGCAAAAATAGCGCCCGTATCCCCCCCCCCCAATGCAGTTATTTCCGCAGCCTCTGTTAATCTTGTGCAGTCAGTATGTCCGCAGTCTTTGGTAATCTCATGCAGTATGTCCGCAATCTCTGGTAATCTTGTGTAGTATGTCCACAGTCTTTGGTAATCTCATGCAGTATGTCCGCAGTCTCTGGTAATCTTGTGTAGTATGTCCGTAGTCTTTGGTAATTTCGTGCAGTATGTGTCCGCAGTCTCTGATAATCTCATGCCCATTTAGAGTCCTTCATTACTAACAGTGTAATTTTTTTTTGTTTGTGCCAATCTGTAAGACTGCGCTATATACCATGATTTGTGATGCTGGGGCTATGTACTCTGCCCTGTGATGCTGAGCTGTAAACTCCTGACACTATGAGTGGGAGCAAGTGGAATACAGGGGACGGAGTGGGTGGATTCTATAAGAGGTGTGGCTAATGAGAAGTGGGAGGGACCAAATGTGGAGGGGCGGGGTCTTGCGCCCCCCATCCTAAAACTTCACCAGCCGCCACTGATGGGGCACCTAGCCATAAAGAAAAAGTTACAAATAAGTGGTTCAGGAAACAAAACATCCAAATTTTGGGTCCATGCCCAGGAAACTGCCAAAACCTTAATCCCATTGAGAACTTGTGGTCAATCCTCAAAAACAAATTCTGACAAACTCCAAGCATTGATTATGCAAGAATGGGCTGCCATCAGTCAGGATGTGGCCCAGAAGTTGACTGACAGCATTCCAGGGCGAATTGCAGAGGTCTTGAAACCGACTTGCAAATATTGACTCTTTGTGATGTAATTGTCAATAAAAGCCTTTGACACTTATGAAATGTTTGTAATTATACTTCAGTATACCATATCTGACAAAAAGACCAAAAAACACTGAAGCAGCAGACTTTGTGAAGATATATATTTGTGTCATTCTCAAAACTTTTGGCCATTGCTGAAGTTCAGCAGTGCTTTTTATACTAATATGTTCTTGTGTCCATTTATTCTTCTGGAATACCTGGTTGATCCTGACAGTTCCCCATCTCTAGCGTGAAAACTGAACAATGCTTGCGTAGTCAGTTTGTGTCCTCCGTCATGCTGTACACAGACACAGGCAGGCTGTGCAAGAGCACAACCTGCCTGTATCTTCCGTGGTATGTGTGTGGCCACGTCTCTCACCTATCACTCTGCTATTGGTTGACAGCGGATTTCAGAGCCACCTTGCTGTGAATGGCTGAAAGTCCTCTGGGGTAAGTGGCCTGCCCCCTTGTGACATCACTGCCCGTGTGAGGTCACCGGGTGGCCTTGCCCCATGGCTATATAAGTAATGGCACACGGCGGACCCAGCATTACAGTGGGAGAGAGTATTGGGAGAACATCCGAGGAAGAACATAGGGAGAAGACATCACAGAAAGGAGAACTGGTGGCGGGAGAAGACAGCAGAGAGAGGAGAAATGGCAGCGGGAGAAGACATCAACAGAGGGAGAAGAACCGGAGGATGAAGACATCGCCGAAGGGAGAAGAATTCGGAAAGGAAGAAAAATGCCAGAGCTGCTTTAATAAATTACTTTGTCAAAACCCTGTGTACGTTTTTTTTATTTTTGACTTGTTAAAGGAGGCTTCTGAATTGCAATAAGCCCCCCACCCACAGCCCCCGGAAACCTACGCCCAGGGTTGTCGTGAAGAGGCCCTTGTCTCCATCAATATGGAAAAAAAGGTGCTTTCTGTCCCAAAGCACCTACCCCCATGTTGAGGGCATGTGGCCTGGTATTGTTTGAGGGGGGGGGGGGGCGCTCGCTCGTCCCCACCCCCTTTCCTGACCTACCAGGCTGTGTGCTAGGATACGGTTCTGGTATGGATTTTGGAGGGGACCCCACACCGTTTGTTTTGGTGTGGGGGTTCCCCTTAAAATCCAGACCAGACCTGAGGGGCCTGGTATGGTCTTGGAGGGGGGCTCTATGCTGTTTTTATTTATTTATTTTTGGTGTGGGGTTCCCATTTAAGATCATCAGAGCACAAGTTGCGTGCCAAAGTCGCACCAGTTAAAACGATTATCTGACTTTCATCCGACTTCAATGATATTCAATGGGCTGAAGTAGGATCAAAGTCAGTCCAAAGTAGTTCAGGAACTTTTTTTAACCACTTGGTATCCTGCCTATAGGCAAAAGACGGCCACAAGGTGGCTCTTAATTGCCGGGAGGACGTCTATACTATCCTTGTACATAGGGACACAGATCGGTCACCTCCTCTAGTCAGTCCCCTCCCTCCACAGTTAGAAACACTATGCAGGGTACACATTTAACCCCTTCCTCCCCGCCTAGTGTTAACCCCTTCCCTGCCAGTCACATTGATACAGTAATTAGTGCATATTTATAGCACTGTTCACTGTATAAATGTGAATGGTCCCAAAAATGTGTCAAAAGTGGCCGATGTGTCCGCCATAATGTCGCAGTCCCAATAAAAATCACAGATCGCCGCCATTACTAGTAAAAAAAAATAATAATAATAATTAAAAAAATATCATAATTCTGTCCCCTATTTTGTAGGCGCTATAAATTTTGCGCAAACCAGTCGCGATTTTTTACCAAAAATATGTAGAAGAATACGTATCGGCCGAAACTGAGGAAAAAATCGTTTGTTTTTTTTAAAAAAAAAATGGGATATTTATTATAGCAAAAAGTAAAAAATATTGTGTTTTTTTTTTCAAAATTGTCACTTTTTTTTTGTTTATAGCGCAAAAAATAAAAACCGCAGAGGTGATCAAATACCACCAAAAAAAAGCTCTAGTTGTGGGGAAAAAAGGACGCCAATTTTGTTTGGGAGCCACGTCGCACGACCACGCAATTGTCAGTTAAAGTGACGCAGTGCCGGAAGCTGAAATTTCGCCTGGGCAGGAGGGGGGTATATGTGCCCATTAAGCAAGTGGTTAAAGTCTGACCGACTTGTGTCAGACCAGTTAAGACGGTTCTCATAGGGAACCATTCATTTATACACGTCATGCAACTTGTGCCCCCAATGTCTGAGCGTTTGTAGTACCAGTGTGAAGCCGGCCTAAAGCAATGATTAAGGTAAAACAGCATTTTTTTTCACAGTTACAATTATGGATTGTGTTTGCCAACACATTTATCTATTTATTTATGAATACATGATAACTTGCACTTACAACCACATTCTCCCTAAAAATAAATAACCACTTTTTTTTATTATTTCACAAGGGTAATGACATCTGTTGTTATCTTTTTGTTACATGCAGTGTTACTGTGAAAGCGTTGGTTATTTATTTCAAATTGGGTTACACATCATCGCAGATGTGATCACTGTTGTAAATCCTTACAGAAAAGTACTCTGTAAGAAAAGGAACTGAGAACACCTGGTGACTTAAAGCCCAACTTGTCACTGTACAAGCAATGGCAGAGGCAGTTGTCACCAAGACAGAGAAGAACTGACAGCAATAAAAACATTGTCTGACGTTCTAATACTTCTTCATGCTACTAAAATCAAAAGTTGTACAGGAACAGGAACGAAGGAGAAATGTTCCACTGGGGATATCTGTTATCCACTGGGGATATCTGATATCACGTAGAATCGCGGCCGCGTAACGTATCGTAGATACGTTACACCGCCGCAAGTTTTCATCGCAAGTGCCTGATTCTCAAAGCACTTGCATGAAACTTACGCTGGCGGCCTCCGGCGTAAGCCCGCGTAATTCAAAGGGGCGTGTGCCATTTAAATTAGGCGCGCTCCCGCGCCGGACCTACTGCGCATGCTCCGTTTTAAAATTCCCGCCGTGCTTTGCACGAAGTGACGTCATTTTTTCGAACAGCGACGTGCGTAGCGTACTTTCGTATTCCCGGACATCTTACGCAAGAACCAAAAAATTTCAAATTTCGACGCGGGAATGACGGCCATACTTTATACAGCACATATGTGTGCTGTGTAAAGTTAGGGCAGCAAAAATGACGACTAACTTTGCGTCGGGAAACTAGACTAGCAGCGACGTAGCGAACGCTAAAAACCGTCGTGGATCGCCGTAACTACTAATTTGCATACCCGACGCTGGTTTACAACGCAAACTCCCCCCAGCAGCGGCCGAGGTATGGCATCCTAAGATCCGACAGTGTAATTCAATTACACCTGTCGGATCTAAGGGCTATCTATGCGTAACTGATTCTATGAATCAGTCGCATAGATACTCTGAGAGATACGACGGAGTATCTGAGATACTCCGTCGTATCTCTTTTGTGAATCTGGGCCAAAGTTCTTCAATTCTTCACTGTTTTATATGACAAAGACAGCAGAAAAACAACAGTAAAACATTGTACAAGGAGACTGAAAGAGCGCAGCCTTTATTTTACTTATTGCAGATAAAGACGCTTGCGTTTCATTCACACAGCCGTAAACATTTTACTGATGTTATTACACAGGTGTTTTCTAGGGGAAAAGTTCCTGCGTAATGATCAGTAAAATACTTTCATATAAATGCGTTCAGTTTTTCCGTCGGGAAATGCCGTCTGTATGCAATTCCGACGTGCAAAAAAAACAAGCATGCTCGGAATCATTGAACTTCATTTTTCTCGGCTTGTTGTAGTGTTTTGTACGTCGCTGCATTCTTGACAGTCTGAGTTTATGTGATCGTGTGTACGCAACACAAGTTTGAGACAGAATACAGTCGGAAAAAAATCCACGGTTTTCTTGTCGGAATTTCCGATCATTAGGCTCCATTCACACCTAAGCGATTTAAATCATGGGAGGAATTGCAGTGATTCTTCCCACGATTCCAAATCAAAGCAAAACGCGTGATGCGTTTGCAATGCCATTACTTCTTAATGACATCACAACCAGCCGCAATTGTCAAATGACAAATCGCAGCGAAAATCGCACAAAAATCTGCCCTTTCCCACCTCCTGCCAAATCAGAGAAGCCTTTGTATTATGTAATCTCATTCACAAAATACAAAGTCTTATGTTGAATGGGCAGCAGAGGCAGGGGGCAGGCATAGCTGCTGTGTGTGCTTCTCACCTCTTAGGCCTCTTTCACACGGGCGGCTGTTCTGCCGCTGTTAAAAGCAAGTTTTGTTATTTTAAAATTCCGAGACTCCAGGCACAGCAATCACTTGCAGTTGTACATTACGATTAACTGCGTTTACTGGCGTTTACATGCGGCTGCATTTAGCTGCGTTGGAACATTCTTGCCATTTCTGATGTGATTCTTGTTGTTTTTCGTTCACTGTTGCCGCTGCTATCTGCAGGTGAAATAGTACACTGCGATTATCTGCAGTTATGTACAGATAGCTGCAATAAATCGATCCTGGATGCAGTTAAATTAATTTTTCCTAACTGCACAAAACCCCATGTAACAAAACTGTTGCTAAATGCAGTGTGTAAATGGGGCCATAGAAAAGCATTGTCAGAGTTTAGCTGTGGTAGATAACTTGATCTATCCGCTGCTAAAAGCTGAATTCTATCCGCCCGTGTGAAAGGGGACTAATGCCACGTACACACGATCGGAATTTCCAACAACAAAAGTTCGATGTGAGCTTTTAGTCAGAAATTCCGACCGCATGTAGGCCCCATCGGACATTTTCCGACAGCAAAAATTTGAGAGCTGGTTCTCAAATTTTCCGACGGGAAAAGTTCTTGTCGGAAATTCCGATCGTCTGTATGCAATTCCGACGCACAAAAATTCTACGCATGCTCGGAATCATTGAACTTCATTTTTCTCGTCATGGTGTTGTATGTGACTGCGTTCTTGACGTTCGGAATTTCCGACAACATTTGTGTGACCGTGTGTATGCAACACAAGTTTGAGCCAACATTCCGTCGAAAAAAATCAACGGTTTTCTTGCCAGAAATTCTGATTGTGTGTATGTGGCATTAGAGTCCAAGTATAATCATGGCAGATGTAAATAATAGAGATAGGTCCAGGAGGTGGCAAGCACATCCTTTTAACTCATAGAATGTCTGCACATTTATCAAAGTGGTTGAATTCCTGGAATTCAGCTTTAAAACATAACTGTGACCTGTTTATTATTTATTGTACTTTAAAGGGGTTGTAAAGGGTCGTTTTTTATTTTCTAAATAGGTTCCTTTAACCTATTTACTAATTGAAGGCGGCACAATAGCTCTGTTGTTCTGAGAGGACATCATATGACGTCCTCGTCTTGCAGAGCCACTAGGGGGAGCGCGCACAGAAATCCACGTCCTGTCAGGGAGAGGAGACCGATGCTGTGTCCCTTGTACATAGGGACACAGATCAGTCACCTCCCCCAGTCAGTCCCCTCCCCCTACAGTTAGAATCACTCACTAGGGTACACATTTGACCCCTTGATCGCCCCCTAGTGTTAACCCCTTCTCTGACAGTCACATTTACACAGTAATCAGTGCATATTTATAGCACGGTTCGCTGTATAAATGTGAATGGTCCCAAAATAGTGTCAAAAGTGTCCGGAGTGTCCGCCGCAATATCACAGTCACGATAAAAATCACTGATCACCACCATTACTAAAAATGGTATAAATCTATCCCCTATTTTGTAGCCACTATAACTTTTGTGCAAACCAATCAATATACACTTATTGCTATTTTTCTTACCAAAAATGTGTAGAAAAATACGTATCGGCCAAAACTGAGGAGAAAAATAGTTATTTTTATATATATATATATATATATATATATATATATATATATATATACAGTGAGGAAAATAAGTATTTGAACACCCTGCTATTTTGCAAGTTCTCCCACTTGGAAATCATGGAGGGGTCTGAAATTGTCATCGTAGGTGCATGTCCACTGTGAGAGACATAATCAAAAAAAAATAATCCAGAAATCACAATTTATGATTTTTTAACTATTTATTTGTATGATACAGCTGCAAATAAGTATTTGAACACCTGTCTATCAGCTAGAATTCTGACCCTCGAAGACCTGTTAGTCTGCCTTTAAAATGTCCACCTCCACTCCATTTATTATCCCAAATTAGATGCACCTGTTTGAGGTCATTAGCTGCATAAAGACACCTGTCCACCCCATACAACCAGTAAGAATCCAACTACTAACATGGCCAAGAGCAAAGAGCTGTCCAAAGACACTAGAGACAAAATTGTACACCTCCACAAGGCTGGAAAGGGCTACGGGGAAATTGCCAAGCAGCTTGGTGAAAAAAGGTCCACTGTTGGAGCAATCATTAGAAAATGGAAGAAGCTAAACATGACTGTCAATCTCCCTCGGACTGGGGCTCCATGCAAAATCTCACCTCGTGGGGTCTCAATGATCCTAAGAAAGGTGAGAAATCAGCCCAGGACTACACGGGAGGAGCTGGTCAATGACCTGAAAAGAGCTGGGACCACCGTTTCCAAGGTTACTGTTGGTAATACACTAAGACGTCATGGTTTGAAATCATGCATGGCACGGAAGGTTCCCCTGCTTAAACCAGCACATGTCAAGGCCCGTCTTAAGTTTGCCAATGACCATTTGGATGATCCAGAGGAGTCATGGGAGAAAGTCATGTGGTCAGATGAGACCAAAATAGAACTTTTTGGTCATAATTCCACTAACCGTGTTTGGAGGAAGAAGAACGATGAGTACCATCCCAAGAACACCATCCCTACTGTGAAGCATGGGGGTGGTAGCATCATGCTTTGGGGGTGTTTTTCTGCACATGGGACAGGGCGACTGCACTGTATTAAGGAGAGGATGACCGGGGCCATGTATTGCGAGATTTTGGGCAACAACCTCCTTCCCTCAGTTAGAGCTTTGAAGATGGGTCGAGGCTGGGTCTTCCAACATGACAATGACCCGAAGCACACAGCCAGGATAACCAAGGAGTGGCTCTGTAAGAAGCATATCAAGGTTCTGGCGTGGCCTAGCCAGTCTCCAGACCTAAACCCAATAGAGAATCTTTGGAGGGAGCTCAAACTCCGTGTTTCTCAGCGAGAGCCCAGAAACACGACTGATCTAGAGAAGATCTGTGTGGAGGAGTGGGCCAAAATCCCTCCTCCAGTGTGTGCAAACCTGGTGAAAAACTACAAGAAACGTTTGACCTCTGTAATTGCAAACAAAGGCTACTGTACCAAATATTAACATTGATTTTCTCAGGTGTTCAAATACATATTTGCAGCTGTATCATACAAATAAATAGTTAAAAAAATCATACATTGTGATTTCTGGATTTTTTTTTTTTGATTATGTCTCTCACAGTGGACATGCACCTACGATAACAATTTCAGACCCCTCCAGGATTTCCAAGTGGGAAAACTTGCAAAATAGCAGGGTGTTCAAATACTTATTTTCATCACTGTATATATATATATATTTTTTAAATTGACGCTCTTCATTTGTTTATAGCGGGAAAATCTAAAACCGCAGAGGTGATCAAATACCACCAATAGAAAGCTCTATTTATGGGGAACAAAATTATTAAAATTTCATTTGGGTAAAGTGTAGCATGACCGCGCAATTGTCATTCAAATTGTGACAGCGCTGAAAGCTGAAAAATGGCTTGGGCAGGAAGGGGGTGAAAGTGCCTGGTATTGAGGGGGTTAAGCTAGTGCATTGTTAGTTCACTTACCCTTTCCTTCGATTTCCCTTCTAAATGTTTCTTTTCTTTGTCTGAATTTCTTACTTCCTGTTCCTCCTCAGTAAGATTGCCCCCATCATCTGAGCCGTTCTGGCTGGGGGTTAGTCAGCGTGCTCGCCCCCTCCCTTGGGACTACATCCCTGCAGGGAGATGCTAGAAACGATGTAGTCCCAAGGGAGGGGGCGAGCACGCTGACTAACCACTGACTAATCACTCACCAATACACATGGAGATTTTCTAACAAACTGTAAAGCCTACTATAACTTCCCCTTAGGTATAGCCAGTGCCAGAGGTGCCTGCATGTTCTTGTTCTCCTTATACAGAAATAAGCATTAATGGCTGAGTGACCAGGTGTTTTATGTTTATGTCTGAAATGAGACTTAAATCAGAACTAAGGGCCAGATTCACAAAAGAGATACGACGGCGTATCTCCTGATACGCCGTCGTATCTCTGTGATCCGCCCGTCCTAACTATGCGGCTGATTCATAGAATCAGTTACGCATAGCTAGCCCTAAGATCCGACAGGTGTAATTGACTTACACTGTCGGATCTTAGAAATGCAATTCTATGCCGGCCGCTAGGTGGCGAGGCCATTGCGGTCGGCGTAGAATATGCAAATGACTAGTTACGGCGATCCACGAACGTCCCCGTTACCCGTCGCTCTAACTTTACGTTGTTTCCGTCGAGATATGCGTCGTAAAATTAGGGCTGAGCCCTAGGTGTTCTAAGCCATGTTAAGTATGGCCGTCGTTCCCGCGTCGAAATTTAAAAAATCACGTAGTTTGCGTAAGTTGTCCGTGAATGGCACTGGACGCCATTTACGTTAACGTCTAAACAAATGACGTCCGTGCGGCGTCATTTAGCGCAATGCACGTCGGGTAATTTTCCCGACGGAGCATGCGCAGTACGTTCGGCGCGGGAACACGCCTAATTTAAATAGTGCCCGCCCCATTTGAATTAGGCGGCCTTGCGCCGATCGGATTTACGTTACACCGCCGCAAGTTTACAGGTAAGAGCTTTGTGAATCAGGCACTTACGCTGTAAACCTGCGGCGGTGTAACGTAAATGGGATACGTTACGCTGCCGTGGAGCAATGTAAATGTATCAGAATCTGGCCCTAAAGTCCCAGATATTTACCTCCCCTCAGCTATGAGATATCTTCAAGCTTCCTCAACAGCCGAGATCCTCACCCAGTTTACTTCTAGGTTTGGCCTCTTTGGCCCGCTCAGCATGCTGTAACTCCGGCACATGAATACAGGAGTTAAAATGTAATTAAACATTAAACATTTAGTAAATATTTCAACTGCTAGCATCAACACCTCACATGTAGCTTCTTGGCCTTTAAACCTTGTCTTCCTTCCATTTTCCTCTGGTTCCATTACTGCCCAACCTTTTCCAATTTTATGTGATTTTCATTACTTTGCAGAGTCCCTTGTGTGCGCAATCCTGGCCACTACTAGAGACATGTCTTCCTACATTGTGTACATAAATAAAACAGTAGGCCCCAACGCATAGGGCAGGAAGCCACTCCCCTGTTCCTCCAATAAGGGGTCTCCAAACTACGGCCCTGCAGTTGTTCAGGAACTACAATTCCCACCATGCCTAGTCATGTCTGTGAATGTCAGTGTATTACAATGCCTCATGTCACGTGTAGTTCCGCAACAACTGAAGGGCCATAGTTTGGAGATCCCTGCAAGCTAATTGACAGACAGCAGATTGGGTCAGTGCAGTTTAGTGTTACCTCTTCTTTGTGAAGTACTCACACTCCATGGCATAACGTTTCTGGAAGTGGTTCTGAGGCCCCGTACACACGACCGAGTTTCTCGGCAGAATTTAGCCAGAAACTCGATCGGAGACGTATTCTGCCGAGAAACCCGGTCGTGTGTACACTTTTGGCCTAGAAAGCCGACGAGGAACTCGTCGAGCCAAATAGAGAACATGTTCTCTATTTCCTCGTTAGTCAATGGGGAAACTTGGCTCGCCGAGATCCTCGGCGGCTTCACAAGGAACTCGACGAGCAAAACGATGTGTTTTGCCCGTCGAGTTCCTCGGACGTGTGTACGGGGCCTGAGAGATCTAGAGCCAGTGACCTTGAAAGTTCTAAGCTGTAAATGCTAAAATATAAAGAAATAGTTCACTGAGAAATGTTTATTTTGTTAAGCTGGCATTCAGGCATGGTGATATTTACACTGATTCACATTCTAAAGAAGTCTGTGAGAAGCCCGGCAAGAAGGATTTATGGCAGAAGAGACATAAAGAAAAATCTTCAGTGATTCCTGATCATTCAGAATATCCAATCATGTCAAAATGTTTTCACTCGACTGGATTAGGCTTCATGTACACGGGACGTTGTTCAACCTCTCCTGAACGATTTAACTTGACAGCTAGAAACCGGCGTCTAACAACTTCCGTTTAGCCGTGTTTAGCCGCGTTTGCGTCTAGAAGCGTTTGAATTTTTTTCTTTTTTAAAAGGAAAAATGCCTATGAAAAAAACGCTGCTAACTGCGAGTTACCGCGTTTAGCCGTGTTTGGCGCTTGAAATGCCTCTAAACACAGCTTGTAAATGCATTTTTTTGGGGTTCTAGAAAAAGCCTCTAAACTCTACTGCCTAGAAAGACTATAAACAGCGGATCGACCTGCTCAGTGGGGAACCTTTCCACGGATGACAGGTCCATGTCCGCTCTGCTCTATGGGCGGTCGTATGGAAACAAATCGCCTGTCTGTTTCTATCCACTTGTCATCTAATCCGACCCTCCAGACAGATAGGGGACAGATCTCCCACCCGTCCGTTTTAAGTGGATAGGATTGGATGTTGACGAGTGTCCATAAAGGGCAATGGATGGTCCAATCGGGTCGGCCTTAAAAACTGACAAGCATGTGAAAAGGGCCATATATAGTATAACAATTTTTTGGGGAGAAAGAAACATTTTATACAGGGGGCACCAATGACAAAGGATTCCCAGAACACTGTGGAGTAATTTACTAAAACTGGTGCACACAGAATCTAGTACAGTGCATAGTAACCAATCGGCTTCTAACCTCAGCTTTTTCAATTAAAGCGGGGGTTTACCCTAAAAAAAAAAAAAAAAATTCTAGCATGCCATCAAGCATACTAGCGCGATCTATAGTACGCCTTTATTTTATTTTTTGACGCCGTACTCACAGTTTACTGCCGTAGTGAAGTTTCAGACTCCCCGCGGGGAATGGGCGTTCCTATGCAGAGGGAAGATGATTGACGGCCGGCTATGGCGCGTCACGCTTCCCGAAAATAGCCAGAGTAGGACTCTGTGCTATACGGAGCCTGCGCACAGACATCGGAGCTGACTGCGCAGGCGCCGTGAAGAGCCAAGTCCTATTTCGGCTATTTTCGGGAAGCGTGATGTGCCATAGCCGGCCGTCAATCATCTTCCCTCTGCATAGGAACGCCACAAAATAAAATAAAGGCATACTGTAGCTCACGCTACTATGCTGGATTTGATGGTAGAAACTTGTTTTTTAGGGTGAACCACCGCTTTAAGCTCTGACAATAAAACCTGGAAGCTGATTGGTTTCTAAGCAGCGTTCCACCAGATTTTGTACTCTCCAGTTTTAGTAAATCTCCCCACTTTGTTTACAGAAGATTGTACAAAGGGGGCGCATCATTTGAACCCACTTTCTTGGGACAACGGCCACCCAGCCCTGTTTTTTCAGCTTTTATGCTAATTTGAATGTGTTATTATGTTAATGGTGGTTGGGGGTACTGTCCCTTTCTATACAGTATGTTCAAGATGTATCCAGGTGGGTCCAATGGGAATTCCTGGAATATTCGGGATTTCCCTTGGGATTTGATAAAAGGGCTGCAGAGGGTCTTTTCTTTCTTTGCAGCGGCCCAGGACTAAGGTGGAAAAGGCTCCCTCCCCCGTTGTGTGGTTGGGTCACCCCGGAATCTGGGGGGGACGTATTCTTTGTTTAATAAAGTTTAAGCTGCCCGAGTTCTAACAACTGGGCAAAGCCTGCTATGATGTTTATTTCATTCAAATATTGGATTCATATATTTTGGTTGTTTATGAAAATTGTAAACCAATACTGTGCCGCGCCGATTTTCTGCCAAAATACCGTGTTTGTGAGTTATTCTATTCTAGGAAATAAGGTGGTTGGCGGGTGCGGCCTGCGGGCACAAGGGCAGGGAAGAAGTTGCTCCCTTTGTTTCCTTTCAGACACTATTGTCTAGCTTTGGACAAAACTGTATGGAGGGTGCGGAGAGAAGAGTCATTGCTCAACAAATGACCTTGACGTGTATTATCTTGTGATCAGATGTGTGTACACAGTCACAACCCCAACAAACTGTAAATATAAAGTGTATTCCATCTATATCAGATGGAAGGTTCAGGTCATTTTATGTTTTATGATTTATTTTACAATCCATCCAAGGCCTTTAGCAAACAGGACAGCAACTTATTTTACCATAATGCAGAAATGAAATAACATTTGTTCTGCCAAAGTACAGCTGCCTATTCATCATTGTGATGTCTACTAAAATATAATGTACATTCTCTATGTATTTTTTGACCTTAAGGCTGGGTTCACACTATTGGGAATAGGATGTGGGTTTCACCGCATCCAACTTGCATAGCTGGAGATTGTGACCCACTCTATATGGAGTCGGTTAACACATCTCCACAGCGGCTCTGGTGCCCGGTGCGTTTTTTGGTCCGTTTCAGGTCCTAATTCACCGCAAAATTCAGGCTGAATTCAGACCTGAAACAGTGAATGAAGACGCACCGGACTGCTGCTGTGGTCGGGAGCGTGTTGCGGTGTGAACCCAGCCTTAAAGTAGTAAAAGTAAAGAGTAATTCTAGCTGAGCAGATGTTAAAGCGGAGTTCCACCCAAAAGTGGAACTTCCGCTTAATCCACTCCTCGCCCCCTTACATTTGGCATGTAATTTTTTTTGGGGGGGAGTGGGGGCCTCAGGAGGAGTGGGACTTCCTGTCCCACTTCCTCCTTCCGCCGAGGGGCTGCTAAGGCGAATAGTCTAATCGCCTTTCTGCAGCCCCTCCCTGTAGGCGATCGCCTGGGACACGTGACAGGTCCCAGGCGATCGACTGTCCAATTGGATGGCGCAGTGACGCTCGCGCATGTGCAGTGGGTGCCCGGCCGTGAAGCCGAAAGCTGTCACGGCCGGGTGCCCACACTTGGAATGAAGACGCCGGCCGGAGAGGGGAGGAGATGAGCGGAGCCCCGGCCGGTGCGTCGCTGGAACGTGGAGCAGGCGAGTGTATGTTTATTAAACGCCAGCAGCTACACTTTTTGTAGCTGCTGACTTTTAATAAGCATAAAAAAAAACACCCCTTTAATAGAAGCATAAGTACAGGTTATAAGTACAGGTTATCAAAACACATACAGTATACTGTAATCTTACAGATTACAGTATACTGTATCAAATAATTACACATCCCCTTTGTCCCTAGTGGTCTGCCCAGTGTCCTACATGCAGTTTTATATTATAAAAAACGTTCTTTCTGCCTGGAAACTGGAGATTGTCCATAGCAACCAAAAAGTGTCCATTTACATCAAAAGTGCTTTTAGAGCAGCTAGAAAACAGCGATAATAAATTAGAATCACTTGCAGAATTGAGCGATAGCGATTTGTGGGGAAATTCATCATCAAACAATAAAAGTAATGACAGCGACAATTCTGCAACTAAGCAAATTTCAGTGTTTTTGATTTGATTACATTATTGGATAATTTTTATTATAATTACATTATTATTTGTTATAATTATTTATAGTTATTTATTATATTATAATATATGATTTTGTGTTTCAAACTTTATCATACCCAGGATGTCTACTAGACTCTTGTTTGGACAGATTTAAGTGATTAATTCCTAAGAATTACGGGCCAGATTCACAGATATCTGCGGAGGCGTAACGTATACCCTTTACGTTACACCGCCGCAAGTTTTCAGCGCAAGTGCCTCATTCACCAAGCACTTGCGTGTAAACTTACGGCGGTGTAACGTAAAGCCGTCCGGCACAAGCCCGCCTAATTCAAATGGGGCGTGTACCATTTAAATTAGGCGCGTTCCCACGCCGAACGTTCTGCGCATGCTCCGTGTGAAAATTTCCCGACGTGCTTTGCGCGAAATTACGGCGCCCTGACGTATTTTTTGAACGGCGACGTGCGTTACGTCGTTTCGTATTCCCGGACGTCTTGCTCAAAAAAAATAATTTGAAATTAGACGCGGGAACGACCGCCATACTTTGACATGGCTGTTCTAAATGTAAGCCATGAAAAAGCAGGCCTAAGTTTGCGACGGGAAAAACCGACTAGCCACGACGTAAGAGATTGCGACGAACGCGCGTATCTTCGTGGATCGCCGTAATCAGCTAATTTGCATACCCGACGCTGAAAAACGACGCAAACTCCACCCGGCGGCCGCCGGAAAATTACACCTAGGATCCGAAGGCGTACGAAGCCAGTCGGATCTTAGCCAAAAGCCGTCGTATCTTTTTTGTGAATTACAAATAAAGATACGACGCGGCAAATTTGAAAATACGCTGGAGTATCAGTAGATCCTCTGTGAATCTGGCCCTATAGGCCTACAAATTTCCTTGCAAAATAATGGTACCGCTTTCAGCACCTAAAATCAGAAAGAATCATACCGCCAGGGAAGTTAATTGCCAAAAACAACAATATGAAAATATAGTAATTTAGGATGATAGCACACAAACTATGAAGCAAGGAAAAGCAAGGCACTAAACTAGTGAACTGGGCTGATACGGCTGGCCCAGGTTTAATGTACAACTAACTAGGATTATTTCTGCCAATGGATGTACTATTTTAAGGATGGTCTATTATGTATTATACTGGTGCTTCGCTCTGCATAGCCGACACTACTGCCATCGTCTTGTTCAGATGTCATTTGTATGTTTTGTATGTTACTTAAACAAAAAATATATAAATAAATAAAAAGAAACCGGTGACCTGAAATCTGATCCTAAAATCTCAAAACGTATACAACATCGAAAAAAAACGTATCTTCTAATGTATCCAGATATGTTGTTTCACATTTCTTGTGACAAACTAGGTATGGTACAATTAACCTTTTGTTTCAAGCGGTCATCTTATCTGGAGTTTGTCTCCGGTGTCTCAGTCTTACAGAAACAAGGTGCATTCACGGATAAGATAATGCTTTGCATAATTTAAGTTCCCGTTGCATTTTTAATACACAGTGCTTACAACGTCGTCTTTCTGTGTACACACATTTGATGGGACCAATGCCCAAAATGATTCCAAACGGTAGCGAATAAAGGACTTGTTCCCCAAGTGAGCATTTAAGGCTGCGGGTTGCTGAAACACATGTAAATATTTTCAGTCATTTAAAATTTAGCAAACAGGTTAATCACTATTTGCATAGAATGTTTGGTCTCTACTGACGCTGAGCTAATAGCAACCTAGATAAGCTACTAACACACCTAGTACAGAAAACTCATTAGGAAACGTAATACAAATCATTCTGTTTATCTGAAATACTTGATCGGCAGTATGCACCCTCATACATCTAATATTAAAATACTCCAGGAGCGCACAGTACACTCTACTGCATAACAACCCAAACATATGAAGCCTACAGGAATATTTTCTTATGATAAAGAAGAGGCAAACACTTCTCAAAAACCACTTCAGCCCCGCAAGAATTCGGCACTACGTTGCTTTAACTGACAATTGCGCGGCCGTGCGACGTGGCTCCCAAACAAAATTGGCGTCCTTTTTTTCCCACAAATAGAGTTCTCTTTTGGTGGTATTTGATCACCTCTGTGACTTTTATTTTTTGCGCTATAAACAAAAAAAGAGCGACAATTTTGAAAAAAATGCAATATTTTTTACTTTTCGCTATAAAAAAAATATAAAAAAAAACATTTTTTTCACAGTTTAGGCCGATACGTATTCTTCTACATATTTTTGGTAAAAAAAAAAAAACGCAATAAGCGTTTATTGATTAGTTTGCGCAAAAGTTATAGCTTCTACAAAATAGTTGATAGTTTTATGGCATTGTTATTACGTTTTTTTTTTTACTAGTTAGGTATCTGCGATTTTTATCGTGACTGCGACATTATGGTGGACACATCGGACACTTTTGACACCATTGTCATTTTTACAGCGATCGGTGCTATAAAAATGCACTGATTACTGTAAAAATGACACTGGCAGTGAAGGGGTTAAGTGTTCCCTAGGTAGTGATTCTTACTGTTAGGGGGCGTGGCTACACGTGACACGTCACTAATGACCATTCCCGTTCACGGGGAACGGTCATCAGTGACAGTGTCACTAGGCAGAATAGGGGAATGCCTTGTTAACAAAGGCATTCCCCTGTTCTGCCCTTGCCGACAGCAATCGCTGGGCTTCCCGGGAACATTGATTTCCTGGGACCCGCGACCGCACTGGCGAGCCAAGCGGCGCGCCCCTGTGGGGTGACAAATTTAAATGGACGTACCTGTACGCCAATCTGCCTGCCCATGCCATGTTGTCGACGTACATAGTCGTGCGGCGGGCGGCATGTGGTTAAGGTGTCAGCAAGGTAAATGTCTGACAGACGAGGATGTGGCAAAGGTTTACCACCTGTCCTCTCCACCCAAAATGTAAATGGCCAGCATGGGAAGAGAGCAGCAGAAAATGGAAACAAACAGGTAGCTAACTATTTTAACAAAGTTCCCAGAAGCTCAACAATAATTCCACAAACTGTCACCTGATTGTGGTTTCATAGTGACATCCCTACTTTCTGAGATTGGTAGTGGCAACCAAGCAAGTGATCTTCCCCCAGATGGTCGGCGAGGCTGAATGACTTTAGCAGTGGCCAATCACAGTGCCCCTCCTCCTGGAAACAAGGACCACCCCCCAGCACACCTGCAACCAATCTCTTCCCCATCACAAGAGCTGGATGGAACTGCGAGTGACGATCACAGCTACAACAAGGATAGAGAAGCAAACAATGTTCCCATCTTGTACAATGTGTGGGGGGCACAGAGAGAGCATTCTAAATTCGGAATGCATTAGTGCGGCAGAAGCTGTGTCTCACTGACACTTCCCTGCTCTGGGGCGGAAGTCACGTGCCGGCAAAATAGGCTTTGCGTGCCGCTGGTGACACATGTCCTGGGGCTTGTTTGCCCCTAGACTAGTGTCTATTTTTAACCTAAGTATGCAACTATGTTATTATATGTGCAACTATGTTATTATATGTGTGTATTTCTAGGTTTGGAGGTTATCCGTGCTTTTTTTGTACTTTTCCTTTGAACAATGTTCTATAGTATGTTTGTACAGGTTGCTATCGGACTACATTCCATATAATGAAATGCTGCTAAACAAAACATAGATCTTGTGACTCGTTATCTATCTGTGATATTGAATTGTTATACGGGCATGCTACATAATCCAAACTTCCCACAACATCCATCAAGTCACTGAGTCGCCAGCCCCTCCAGCCAAGCAAGAATATCCATTTTATTACAAGTCATAGAAGAAATAAAATGTTGGGGAATTCTTCCAGAAACTGACTCTTATTAGTTTTATTCTGTCAGATTGGAAACCATCAGGATATGTTATGCTTCTTATATTTTTGTAATGCAATGAAAGCATCCAGATTAAATTATATATAAAAAAATTGTAGAACCTTGCTACCTAACCTTTTATTAACCACTTAAGCCCGGACCATTTTGCTGGTCAAAGACCAGGCCACTTTTTGCGATTCGGCACTGCGTTGGTTTAACTGACAATTGCGCAGTCGTGCAACGTGGCTCCCAAACAAAATTGACGTCCTTTTTTTCCCACATATAGGGGTAGATTCAGAAAGGGACGTCCGAACTTTGCGGCGGCGTAGCGTATCGTGTTTACACTACGCCACCGTAAGTTAGCGAGGCAAGTACATGATTCACAAAGTACTTGCCTGCTAAGTTAAGGCGGCGTAGCGTAAATCGGGCGGGCGTAATGGCGCCTAATTCAAATTTAGCTGAGGGGGCGTGTTTTATGTTAATGGAGCTTGACCTGACGTGATTGATGTATTTTATGAACGGCGCGTGCACCGTCTGCCTACATATCCCAGTGTGCATTGTGGCAAAGTACGCCGCACGGGCCTATTGGTTTCGACGTGGACGTAAATTCCGTAAAACCCTATTCACGGACGACTTACGCAAACGACGTAAAATTTGCAATTTGTGAAAAAAAATTCTATATTTTTTACTTTTTGCTATAATAAATATCCCCAAAAATATATAAAAAGGCACTTTTTTTCCTTGGTTTAGGCTGATACGTATTGTTCTACATATTTTTGGAAAAAAAAAAACGCAATAAGCGTTTATTGATTGGTTTGTGCAAAAATTATAGCGTCTACAAAAAATTTTTCTATTATTATTATTTTTCTTATACTAGTAATGTCGGCGATTTGCAATTTTTATCATGACTGCGACTTTATAGCGGACACATCGGACATTTTTGACACATTTTTGGGACCATTGTCGATTTTTACAGCGATCAGTGCTATAAAAATGCACTGATTACAGTGAAAATGACACTGGCAGTAAGGGGGTTAACCACTAGGTGGCGCTGAAGGGGTTAAGTGTGCTTAGGGATGTGTTCTAACTGTAGGGGGATGGGCTGTGTGTGACACGACACTGATCACAGCTTCCGATTACAGGAAGCTGTGTACACTGTCCTGTCACTAGGAAGACGGGAAATGCTTGTTTACATAAGCATTTCCCCCTTCTTCCTCACCATGATACGATCGCGGGTATGCCCGCGGACATCGAGTCTGCAGGACCCGCGGGCGGAGTCACGGAGCTCCCGGTGGGCGCGCGTCCACAATGCCGGCTACTTAAAGGGGACGTCCTTCTGCCTGTCCGTGCCATGCTATCGACGTATATAGTCGTGCGCTGGTCGGCAAGCAGTTAAACAGCACTAAAGCCAAAAGTAAAAATTTGTTATATTGCAACTTACCAATCTTTAGATGTGGTCGCTGCATTACTTTTCTTTTTTTAAGCTTTATTCCTTCATTTTTACCTGGTGATTCAACCAGGAAGTCTAGGAATTTTTCACCTTCCTTTAACAGCCCAAGCTGTCCAGCAAATCTGCCAGTTACAGGTTTGAGACAAACCATTTACCATTGACAGGGGTGCTCACAATGATTAGCTTTTTTCTTGTATGTAAAACTATTTGCTGTAACTGCTTAAAGCGGGGGTTCACCCTATAAAAAAAAAAAAAAATTTTTTATCCCCGTACTCACTGTGTAATCGTACATAGAAGATTCCGACTGCCCACGGGGAATGGGCGTTCCAATCCAGACGGAAGGTGATTGACGGCCGGCTCTGGCGCGTCACGCTTCTCCGGAAATAGCCGAAATAGGCTTGGCTCTTCACGGCGCCTGCGCATAGTCTGTGCGCAGGCGCCGTGAAGAGCCGAGACCTACTCCGGCTGTCTTCGGGGAGCGTGACGTGCCATAGCCGGCCGTCAATCACCCTCCCTCTTGAAAGGAACGCCCATTCCCCGCGGGCAGTCGGAATCTTCTATGTACGATTACACAGTGAGTACGGGATAAAAAAATTAAGACAGGCATACTGTAGCTCGCGCTACTATGCCGAATTTTATGCTAAAAAGTTGTTCTGCAGGGTGAACCACCGCTTTAAAGTGGTAGTAAACTCTGTACTACCACTTTTACCTACAGGTAAGCCTATAATAAGGCTTACCTATAGGTAAAAAGAATATCTCCTAAACCTGTACGGTTTAGGAGATATTCCCCTCGCAATGAGCCGCTGACTGTAGCGGCGCATGTGCAGGGGGGTTCCTCGGCTAAAGGCTCGGCAGCCGCCGGACCTTGCTGGAAAGAAGTCTCCTGCACGCATGCACGGGAGTGACAACATCGCCGCTCCAGCCACTCACAGCGCTGGAGCGGCGATACCCGGAAAAAATGCCAAGGTAAGATGACATCTCCGTCGGCGTGGACCAGGTAAGTTCCCCACGCCTCGTTCGGTAAGTATTTCATACTAGCTCATTATGCCTTTTGCCTTTCAGGTATGCAAAAAAAAAAACTGCTGAGGGTTTACTACCGCTTTAAGAGAGTGTTTGCTGGAGTTCAGATTCATTTGTTAGTCAAGTCCATCTAAATCTGCTAGAAGGCTACTTTCACACTGAGGCGCTTTGCAGGTGATATAGCACTAAAAATAGTGCCGAAGGAGCCGCTGCATTTACTCCAGTGTGAAAGCCAGAGGGCTTTCACACTGGAGTGGTGCGCTAGCAGGACGCTGAAAAAAGTCCCGCCAGCCGCATCTTTGAAGCACTGTAGGAGCGGGGAATTTTGGTCCGTGTGATCGTTCGTTTGCGAGTTCCTCTCCGCAGAATAATCTTCGTTCTGTGTTGCGGGTCAGTATGGGAGTTAATAGGGGAGTTTACAGGCTCCGCCCTTCTTTTTCTGCGCCATCTTTACCATCAGAACGATGTCTGAAGAGAAGGAGCATGCCCTTTCTAAAAGAATTAGGCTGGAAAATTGAAAAAAACAGTCAACACCTATGTCCCTGGAAGAAATGACAACCATGGTGAAGATTCTAGAGAAAAGCTACCCTAGACCTAATAGAAGAAAAGAGGACATCATGGAGAAGGTTATCCATGTGCTTGGGAAGAACCATGGTGTGGACAGAACATAAGACCAGCTGCGGAAGAGATGGTCTGACTTAAAACATAGAGAGGAAGCACAGTTGTGTAAAATACACAAATTGATCCGAAAAGGTAATTAAAAAGAATTTATTCAATTTTGCTCTCTCAACTAGGTATGCAATCCATGTAGTCTGCCTGCAATGTGTTCATGTATGGAAAATAGAATCTTTAGCATACATACTAATTTTTGGCTTTTCTATTTGTTTTCTTTTAACCACTTGCTTACTGGGCACATAAACCCCCTTCGTGCCCAGGCGAAATTTCAGCTTCCGGCACTGCGTCGCTTTAACTGACATTTGCGCTGTCGCGCGACGTGGCTCTCAAACAAAATTGACGTCCTTTTTCCCCCACATATAGAGCTTTATTTTGGTGGTATTTGATCACCTCTGCGGTTTTTATTTTTTGCGCTATAAACAAAAAAAGAGTGACAATTTAAAAAAAATATATATATTTTTTACTTGTTGCTATAATAAATATCCCAATTTTTTTTTAAAAAACTATTTTTTTTCTCAGTTAAGGCCGATACGTATTTTTCGCCGTATTTTTGTAAAAAAAAAAATCGCAATAAGCGACTGGTTTGCGCAAAAGTTATAGCGCCTACAAAATGGGGAACAGAATTATGATTTTTTTTATTATTATTTTTTTTTTACTAGTAATGGCGGCGATCTGCGATTTTTATTGGGACTGCGATATTGCGGCGGACGTATCGGACACTTTTGACACAAATTTGGGACCATTCACATTTATACAGCGATCAGTGCTATACAAATGCACTAATTACTGTATAATTGTGACTGGCAGGGAAGGGGTTAACACTAGGGGGTGAGGAAGGGGTTAAATGTGTATCCTGGATGTGTTCTAACTGTGTGGGGGGAGGAGGGTGACTGGGGGAGGTGACCGATGCTGTGTCCCTATGTACAAGGGACACAGATCGGCCTCCTCTCCTCTGACAGCACGTGAAGCTCTGTGTTTCTGTGGAGCTCCACGTCCCTGCTGTGTTACCGACGATCGCGTGTACCCGGCGGACATCGCGGCCGCCAGGTACACGCATCGGCTCTTCAGCGATGTGCCGGGACAGTGTTTACCCGCTGCGCGCCCCCCAGAGGCGCGCGCGGGTAATGCACATAAAAGGACGTCTAAAGACGTCCACTTGGCACTTGAGAGCCGCGCTGTTGACGTCTTTTGTCAATAGCGCGGGTCTCAAGTGGTTAAACACAGAAAAACTCAAGAAAGCATTAAGAAACGGCACTGTGTCAACAGAACTGAATATTATTATGGTTGATTGATTGATTGATTGATTGATTTATTGTATTTGTAATGCGCCAAATACTGACCCGTCAGGGAAGCGTCTAAGCGCAGAAGACATACCTGTAAATAGATAAATCAAGTCAGGGAAAGAAAATAGAAGGAAAAGAAAAAAGGAGAGCACAAAAAAGCAAACTACCAAGGAACAACAGGGAAAACTAACGTGACTCAGCCTGCTTTTCCCTCAAAAAAACAAGTTTTTATCCTTTTACGAAAGGCCATAATGGAGGGGAGAGACCGGATAGAAACAGGGAGACTATTCCATAGGGCCGTTGCTCTCACAGAAAAGCGTCTACCCCCGAAGGTAAGCAGGCGAGCAGATGGACAAGTGACGAGACCAGCTGTAAGTGATCTAAGTCCTCGTGCAGGGGTGTATCGCGTTATCAAGGAATTCAGGTATTGTGGGCCCGTCCCATGATAAGCGCGATAGGCGAGACAGAGAGCCTTAAACTCAATGCGATCTACCACAGTGAGCCAGTGCAGTGATCGCAGGGTAGGGGTAATATGCTCCCGCCTATTTAAGCCGGAGATTAGTCTAGCGGCCTGGTTCTGGACGAGCTGGATTTTCCTCAGCCACTTTAGAGGCATACCCAAATACACAATATTGTTGAAGTCAATCCGGGAGTTGACGAGAGATTGAACCAAGACTTTCCGGTGGTACTGAGAAAACAAATTTTTGACCTTTCTCAAACACCTGATGTAATACAGTGCATTGTGGATACATTGATTGACTTGGGGTATCCAATTCAGATTACAGTCAAAAATTGTCCCCAGGACGCGGACTTGATTCACTGGAACCGGACACGGCCCAAGGCTCGTAGGCCAGTTTCCCAAAAAGACAGCTGGATCAATACGTCCAGAGATGAGAATTTCTGTCTTTTTAGCATTTAGACTAAGGGAGTTGCGATCCATCCATTGTTTGATGTCTAATAGACAGGAAGCAAGCTGCAGGCCAGGAGCAGGGTCGGATAGGCTGTCAACGACCAACTGGACATCGTCTGCGTACAACCGATTAAACACTGCATGGGTTTCCAGCAGACTCGCAAGTGGCCGAAGATACACATTAAACAGCCATGGTGACAGGGCAGAGCCCTGAGGCACCCCACAACTCAGGGTGCTGATGGCAGATAGGAAAGGACCGGTTTTAACCTGAAAGGTCCTGTGGGTGAGAAAGTCTGAAAGCCAATGTGAAGCGGAGCCGGTAATGTGAAACTCGTCCCGAAGCCTGGCAATCAACATAGCGTGGTCCACGGTGTCAAAGGCTGCGGAGAGGTCAAGGAGCACCAAGGCAGCCGCTCCCCCCGCATCCCTGACTCCGAGCAGCTTCTCTCTGGTGGAAAGAATCGTGAGCTCAATCCCACGGCCCGGGCGGAAACCGCACTGGTTGATGACACATCTCCAGTTACAGAAAAAGGACCTGATGAGGATGATGCTGAACCAGGCCAAAGTATTATAGATGTTGAAGCAGACCAGGCACAGCATTCCTGTGAAAGCATCACAAGCACCACAGGTTAGCCAGTATACATACACTGTAACTTGAACTTAAATTAGAAACACATTCCCCTGATTTTTTTAAATGTTTCTATCTTCAACAGCACATCATCTGACTGTGGAACAGGCCAAAGATTGTTATCTGATCTGTTGAAGTGCTCCTCAGAGTTGGAGAAATGCTCATCTGAATTAGAAAAAGTCAAAGATCACTTAACCTCTGTCCAGAACCAATTCCTGGTTGTTATTGACACACTAACTAAAATGTAAGAGGTGTCTTTTTGGTCCATGTCTGTTTTATGTTTTGTTTTTTGGTTTAGTTAATAGTTTGCTGAAGTTTGCACAAAAGTTCTACTATTTAAAATTTTGATAACAAGCACTTTTTTTTTGTTCGTGAGTCCTTTGCACATTTGAAATTCAAGCCTGGCATGGAAAAACGGAAAAACACATGGTTGGAGCAAAGCTGTCACTGAGATTTGAGCAGGCAGTCACTTTTACTATAGTTTATTATGTTGTGTTCTAGGACAGTCACTTTTCCATCTGTTGACATACATTATAGTATGGGTGACTGACATCACAAACCTCAAGTAGAATCTCAAACCATGTTTATTCTGCGGGCCAAAAACGACAGATATTTTTGATACCAAAAAATTAAACTTTGAAAACCATGAGAGATAATTTAAAAAAAAATGCTTCATACATGCATAATGTTTATTATTCAACTTGAAGAATAACATTTTTTCACACACTTTAAACCAAACGAATTATGCTCTCTTGTGTAATTCCAAGAAATATATGGTCTACTTTCTAATCCTAAATAATTATGCTCTGTTGTGTAATAAGAAAAATTATGCTCTCTTGTGTAATAAAAAAACTTTGCTCTCCTTGGCATTTAAAAAAATATTATGCTCTCTTGTGTAATAAAACAAATTATGCTCTATTGTGTAATAAAACAAATTATGCTCTATTGTGTAATAAATAAAAAAAACTTGATTAATGTTTAATTATATGTTCTCTTGTATACGAAAAAACATAAAGAAATAAGGAAAATAAATATTGAACAGGATTACTTTATTTTTGTTTCAAAAAATTTTTTTTGCAATAAAGTTTTAATATTGCATAGTTTGTGTATGTAGTGAATTCTTTAAACATACATAAAGGTATATCACATTTGAAGAGATTGCAGGTTACATAGTTAGTGAAGTGTATCATGACCTTTTGACGTGAACGTTCTTTGATACGAATATTTACCTTCCGAGTTATAGTGTTTTCAAACATGCGCAGTAGCAAGCATTCATTTTTTTTCGGACGAATAACGCATTAACCTTACGATTTATCGTTCGGCCATCAAAATTTTTTCAAACTAGACGTTCGGTTTTTTTCCACGAAAACGTCACAAACGATTAACGTTTTGTGCCCATTAACTTGCCGAAAAACGAACGAAGTGACTCCATGACGTGTCTCCATGACAGTGACATCATTCTACGCAAATTCCTATTCGCGAACGACTTACGCAAACGACGTAAAAAATTCAAAATGCGTGGCGGGAACGACGGCCATAATTAACATTGAGTACGCCACCATATAGCAGCTTTAACTATACGCCGGAAAAAGCCGAACGCAAACGACGTAAAAAAATGCGCTGACCGGACGTACGTTCGTGGATCGCCGTAACTAGCTAATTTGCATACTCAACGCGGAATTCGACAGAAACGCCACCTAGCGGCCGCCGAAATATTGCATCTTAGATCCGACGGCGTACTAAGACATACGCCTGTCGGATCGAGCCGAGATGCCGTCGTATCTTGTTTTGAAGATACAGAACAAAGATAGGACGCGCAAAATTTTAAATTACGCGGCGTATCAAGAGATACGCCGGCGTAATTCTTTTGTGGATCTGCCCCATAATGTTAATTATTCAACATGAAGAATAACATTTTTTCACACACTTTAAACCAAAAGAATTATGCTCTCTTGTGTAATTCCAAGAAATATATGGTCTACTTTCTAATCCTAAATAATTATGCTCTGTTGTGTAATAAAAAAAATTATGCTCTCTTGTGTAATAAAAAAAATTATGCTCTATTGTGTAATAAAAAAAATTATGCTCTCTTGTGTAATAAAAACAATTATGCTCTATTGTGTAATAAATAAAAAAACTTGATTAATGTTTAATAATATGTTCTCTTGTATACGAAAAAACATAAATAAATAAGGAAAATAAATATTGAACAGGATTACTTTATTTTTGTTTCAAAAAAATAAATTTTGCAATAAAGTTTTAATATTGCATAGTTTGTGTATGTAGTGAATTCTTTAACCACTTAAGCCCCGGACCTTTAGGCAGCTAAATGCCCAGGCCAGGTTTTGCGATTCGGCACTGCGTCGCTTTAACAGACAATTGCGCGGTCGTGCGACGTGGCTCCCAAACAAAATTGGCGTCCTTTTTTCCCCACAAATAGAGCTTTCTTTTGGTGGTATTTGATCACCTCTGCGGTTTTTATTTTTTGCGCTATAAACAAAAATAGAGCGACAATTTTGAAAAAAATGCAATATTTTTTACTTTTTGCTGTAATAAATATCCCCCAAAAACATATATACAAAAATGTTTTTCCTCAGTTTAGGCCGATACGTATTCTTCTACCTATTTTGGTAAAAAAAATCGCAATAAGCGTTTATCGATTGGTTTGCGCAAAATGTATAGCGTTTACAAAATAGGGGATATTTTTTTTTTACTACTAATGGCGGCGATCAGCGATTTTTTTCGTGACTGCGACATTATGGCAGACACTTCGGACAATTTTGACACATTTTTGGGACAATTGTCATTTTCACAGCAAAAAATGCATTTAAATTGCATTCTTTATTGTGAAAATGACAGTTGCAGTTTGGGAGTTAACCACAGGGGCGCTGAACGTGTTAGGCTACACCTAGTGTGTGTTTACAACTGTAGGGGGGGTGTGGCTGTAGGTCTGATGTCATCGATTGTGTCTCCCCTATAAAGGGGATGACACGATCGATGCGCCGCCACAGTGAAGCACGGGGAAGCCGTGTTTACATACGGCTCTCCCCGTTCTTCAGCTCCGGGGAGCGATCGCGACGGAGCGGCTATAAACGAATAGCCGCGCCGTTGTCCCGGAACGCTCCCCGAGGTAAGCCGGCCGCCGCACACCGCGGAGGGGGTCCCGATCGGACCCCCGACCCGCGTAAAGGCAAGGACGTATATATACGCCCATCTGCCTGTCCGTGCCATTTTGCGGACGTAAATAGTCGTGCGGCGGTCGTTAAGTGGTTAAACATACATAAAGGTTTATCACATTTGAAGAGATTGCAGGTTACATAGTTAGTGAGGTGTATCATGACCTTTTGACGTGAACGTTCTTTGATACGAATATTTACCTTCCGAGTTATAGTGTTTTCAAACATGCCCAGTAGCAAGCATTCATTTTTTTTGGACGAATAACGCATTAACCTTACGATTTATCGTTCGGCCGTCAAAATTTTTCCAAACTAGCCGTTCGTTTTTTTTTCCACGAAAACGTCACAAACGATTAACGATTTCTGCCCATTAACTTGCCGAAAAACTAACGAAGTGTCTCCATGAGCGATTTTTGGCCGATTTTTCGTCTAGTGTATGACCAGCATAAGTTGGTGAAGTAAAATTACAAAAATATATACATAAAACAATTTTTTAGAAATAAAAAAATGATAATTGGCTTCACCCCCTTTGGTATGAAGCCCATAAAAAGCTCTGGTGCAACCAATTACCTTCAGAAGCCACATAATTAGTGAAATGATGTCCACCTGTGTGCAATCTAAGTGTCACATGATCTGTCATTACATATACACACCTTTTTGAAAGGCCCCAGAGGCTGCAACACCTAAGCAAGAGGCACCACTAACCAAACACTGCCATGAAGACCAAGGAACTCTCCAAACAAGTAAGGGACAATGTTGTTGAGAAGTACAAGTCAGGGTTAGGTTATAAAAAAATATTCAAATCTCTGATGATCCCTAGGAGCACCATCAAATTTATCATAACCAAATGGAAAGAACGTGGCACAACAGAAAACGTGCCAAGAGATGGCCGCACACCAAAACTCACGGACCGGGCAAGGAGGGCATTTATCAGAGAGGCAGCACAGAGACCCAAGGTAACCTTGGAGGAGCTGCAAAGTTCCACAGCAGAGACTGGAATATCTGTACATAGGATGACAATAAGCTGTACGCTCCATAGAGCTGGATTTTATGGCAGAGTGACCAGAAGAAAGCCATTACTTTAGCAAATAAACAAAATGGTACGTTTTGAGTTTGCGAAAGGGCATGTGGGAGACTCCCAAAATGTATGGAGGAAGGTGCTCTGGTCTAATGAGAATACAATTTAACTTTTTGGCCATCAAAGAAAAATGCTATGTCTGGTGTAAACCCATCACATCACCCAAAGAACACTATTCCCACAGTGAAACATGGTGGTGGCAGCATCATGCTGTGGGGCTGTTTTTCAGCAGTCGGGGCTGGGAAAGATGGATGGTGCTAAATACAGGGATATTCTTGAGCAAAACCTATTCCACTCTGTGATTTGAGGCTAGGATGGAGCTTTACCTTCCAGCAGGACAATGACCCCAAGCACACTACTAAAGCAACACAGTGGTTTAAGGGGAAACATGAAAATGTGTTGAAATGGCCTAGTCAAAGCCCAGACCTCAATCCAATAGAAAATCTGTGGCCAGACTTATGTTCACAAGCGCAAACCATCCAACTTGAAGGAGCTGGAGCAGTTTTGCAAGGAGGAACGGGCAAAAATCCCAGTGGTAAGATGTGGCAAGCTCATAGAGACTTATCTAAAGCGACTTGGAGCTGTGATAGCCACAAAAGGTGGCTCTACAAAGTATTGACTTTAGGGGGGGTGAATAGTTATGCACATTGACTTTTTCTGTTATTTTGTCCTATTTGTTGATTGCTTCACAATAAAAAAAAATCTTCAAAGTTGTGGGCATGTTCTGTAAATTAAATGATGCAAATTCTCAAACAATCCATGTTAATTCCAGGTTGTGAGGCAACAAAACACGAAAAATGCCAAGGGGGGGTGAATACTTTTGCAAGGCCCTGTACATGAGTAGGCATCTTAGCATCCAGCCTTATTTAGAGGAAGGATCTCCCTCCATATCAGGTAAGAAGCAATAAGCCCAATTACCACCGAAAGAAACCCACACAGTAGCTGACAATATTTCTGTGAATTGCTAGGCAGTGACTTTGCATTGTCAGCCTTCAGAAGGACGTTCGGTTAATGGCAGGATCTCCATTTGTGAACATTTACGTCAAAGTCACAAAAATTATTTGCTTAACTACTTGCTGACCAGCCGCCGCAGTTCTACGGCGGCAGGTCGGCTCCCCTGCGCGAGAGCCAGTAGCTCTACGTCGCCTTCCAAAGTGGGCACTAGGGGCGCGCGCGCCCCCGCTCGTTCCTGATCCCGATGCGTGTGCCCGGCAGGTGCGATCCCCGCCGGGCACCCGCGATCGCTCGTTACAGAACGAGAACCGGGAGCTGTGTGTAACCGGTCCTGTCAGGGGGAGAAATGCCTGACCTTCTGTTCATACAATGTATGAACAGCGATCAGTCATTTCCCCTAGTGAGTCCACCCCCCCTACAGTTTGAACACACCCAGGGAACATACTTAACCCATTTCCCGCCCCCTAGTGTTAACCCCTTCCCTGCCAGTGGCATTTTTATAGTAATCAATGCATTTTTATAGCACTGATCGCTATAAAAATGCCAATGGTCCCAAAAATGTGTCAAAAGTGTCCGAAGTGTCCGCCATAATGTCGCAGTACTGAAAAAAAATCGCTGATCGCCGCCATATGCCATAAAACTACCCCCTATTTTGTAGACGCTATAACTTTTGTGCAAACCAATCAATAAACGCTTATTGTGATTTTTTTTTTTAGAAAAATATGTAGAAGAATACGTATCGGCCTAAACTGAGGAAATTTTTTTTTTTTTATATATATTTTTGGGGGATATTTATTATGGTAAAAAGTAAAAAATATTAATTATTTTCAAAATTGTCGCTCTATTTTTGTTTATAGCGCAAAAACTAAAAACCGCAGAGGTGATCAAATACCATCAAAAGAAAGCTCTATTTGTGGGGAAAAAAGGACGCCAATTTTGTTTGGGAGCCACGTCGCACGACCGCGCAATTGTCAGTTAAAGTGAAGCAGTGCCGAATGGCAAAAAGTGCTCTGGTCTTTGACCAGCAATATGGTCCGGGGCTTAAAGCGGAGGTTCACCCTAAAAAAATGATCTACCATCCCATCCAGCATACTTGCGTCAGCTACAGTATGCTTTTTATTATTTTTTTATCGCTGTACTTACCGTTTAATCGTTGATTTTCTTTTCTTCTTCCCGCGTGTGAATAGGCGTTCCTATGAAGGGGCGTAGATGATTGACGTGCGGCTACAGCGCGTCACGCTTTCCGAAAATAGCCAGACTAGGACTCAACTCTTCACGGCGCTATACGGTGCCTGCGCACAGACTAGGAGCGGACTGTGCAGGCGCCGTATATAGCCGAGTCCTTGGTCAGCTATTTTCGGAAAGCGTGACGCGCTGTAGCCGCACGTCAATCATCTACGCCCCTTCATAGGAACGCCTATTCCCCTCGGGGAGAAGAAAAGAAAATCAACGATTAAACGGTAAGTACAGCGAAAAGAAAAAAAAAAGCATACTGTAGCTGACGCAAGTATGCTGGATGGGATGGTAGATAATTTTTTTAGGGTGAACCTCCGCTTTAAGTGGTTAAGAAAACTGTATACGGTGAAGCATGGCAAAATGATTTTGGGTTTACATTCACTTTACTGGACAAGTTTAACCAGTTTGTGACTGTAATCTGTAGATCATCAGAAATCCTCAGCATGATGCCCTTTACAGATGGAATGTTAACCTATATTCCCTTTCATTACTAGGAGCACACTGCCAATAATTATTCCCAGTCTCCACTAACAAATGCAAATCAATGTCAAGCACCCCGCCCCAACGCCATAAATGATCTGAAAGCTCAGGATATGTAGAAATAAAAAATGCCACTGGTGACTGTATATCCCATGATAGTTGTGCAACTGTTTATTAAGACAATATTTTCTACAAAAATACACTGTAATCATTATTAATGTCGTAACTCAACGCAGTCTCAAAAATAACTATTCAATGTTAAAGCTGCAACATTAACAACAGTTCCTAACAAATAAGCATACATTTAAAATTGCAAAACAGTGAGAATTGAATTTACCAAAATCCATAAACAAGCAACATTAAAAATCATTATTATCTCATTCATTTAGTGTTATGCTTAGTGTTGTTTTTATTTTATTTTGCTTTACTTGTTTTCTTATCATTCAGTTCTGGGTCTCACTAACCTCCCTATTAGGTGGAATATCACATGACATATTGCCATTGATTTACTAATAGAAAAGAGCATGTTCACTTTGCAAAGTACATTTTCACATAAGTGAGAGAGGTGAATCTAGGCTGATAATGATCCAATCATGTGTAAGCAAAACACTGTTTTTCTATGACAGAATTCTCACCGCTCCAGGTGAGCCTCGTAATGATCAGGGGTTGTTGAACCACCAGGGTGCTGGCAATGCGGTAATAGCAAAAAAACAAAAGAACAAAAGCTGGACAGCCGCACTCCAAAATTTTCTTTAAAAGAGATGTCTTTATTTTCAACTGTGCATACAGTCACTGCAAGCCCACAAAAATCAGTATGGCCAACGTTTCGCACTGGCGTCAGTGCTTAGTCATGGCTGACTAAGCACTGACGCCAGTGCGAAACGTTGGCCATACTGATTTTTGTGGGCTTGCAGTGACTGTATGCACAGTTGAAAATAAAGACATCTCTTTTAAAGAAAATTTTGGAGTGCGGCTGTCCAGCTTTTGTTCTTTTGTTTTTTTACTGTTTTTCTATGCATGTGTTTATGGAACTGCAGGCCCCACCCGCCCAAAACCTACCCGGATATAACTAAAATTAGTACACTTGACACAACTTTAAGTGGCAAATATTTGGCCGCGACACCTTTATTGATTTACCAATAAATTTCCATAACTTTAAATAAATCGTTCAAACATAAATCGTCATATACCATGTAGCTGAAAAAACCTGCTCAGTTCTGAAAACTCGAGCAGTACTCCAACAATTTTCTTTTATTTACAAATAACGTCCCCCCTGGATACCAGGGTGACCCATCACATAAAGTAGTCGCGACTGGGGCGGGAGGGAGGGGGTCCGCGCTGCTTGCTTCCACAGGGCCAGAGGAAGACCACCGGAAACTGCTGGTCCTTAAATAGCCTCCAGGCTCTTCCAGCAGCTTCCACCGTACCCTATTGGCTAATCCCACCGGGCCTGCCGAGCTCCTTAGCCGGCCAGGTGCTGTCATTAAGACCCTTAACCCTTACCTGCCTAGCAGGGCTGAGGGAGCCGCAGTCCCAAGAAAGTGGGCTCATATTGTGCCCTCTTTATTCATGGAACTGCAGGCCCCACCCGCCCAAAACCTACCCGGATATAACTAAAATTAGTACACTTGACACAACTTTAAGTGGCAAATATTTGGCCGCGACACCTTTATTGATTTACCAATAAATTTCCATAACTTTAAATAAATCGTTCAAACATAAATCGTCATATACCATGTAGCTGAAAAAACCTGCTCAGTTCTGAAAACTCGAGCAGTACTCCAACAATTTTCTTTTATTTACAAATAACGTCCCCACCAGGCGGGCTTGCCCTCAAGCCCGGCCCCCCCCAAGCGTCGCGGCCTTCTCAATCATATTCTGTAATCCTAAATTAAAAATGTCCAAACCAACCTCCGACAGATGGATCCCATCCCTCCTGTACAAACCCGGGTAGCCACCCTCTAAATCCACATGACGATAGGAGAAGCCCCCTAGCTGTGGCATGAACTTCTCCAACGCCCTGTTAACCCTCTTCCTCATTTTCTCCATGACCCTCCTCTGCTCAGAGGAGAGCCATGCGAGCCGAGGGACTATCTCAGAGAATACCACTATCGTATCCGGGAAGGCTGAGCTGAAACGCTGCAGATCATTTCTTATTGCAAAAATTAAATCTAAAGTTTTGACCTTACCTAGGTCATTTCCACCCAAATGGATTACCAATACCGATGGCTGTGGCCATATTTGACAAAGTTTAGATAGTTGAAAATTCAATTGGGCCCATTGCAGACCTTTTATACCTCTCCATGAAACACTGAAAATGTCCGGGTGCAATGACAAATTGGACGAGTACACACGCTGATTCGCTCTTTTCTGAGCCCAATATACAAAGGAGTGCCCCAGAATCCACACTGTGAGCTGGGTACCTAAAATTAAACGAACAAATTAGGGCGAACATATAACTGAAAACATTTTGATCTCCACCCACCTAACGCTTTAATATCATCTTCCGGGACGCCGGACCGTGCGGCCTCTGAGGCTGCCCCGATCCTAAAAGAGTGGGATGAAAATTTGAAATCTTCCAAACCCAAATTAGCCAGACACCTCTTAAGTATTGAGTCAAATTGATATTTAGTAAGGGGAAGAGAATCAACATGGGCCAAAAAATACTCCCCCCCGGGCGGTCTGAAACTTAGGAAATGTTTCACCACTGCTACTGGGCAAATAGATAACTCATTCTGCATTTTTAAATTTACCCATCTACCTTTATTTTTTTTTTTTCCCACCTGGTCCGTCTTGGAGTGCTGCAGCCATATACGCACGCCAACTTGTTCCACCAACACCTGTTCTGGCCGTAGACCAGAACCACCTTTCTTGCTGGCCGGTATCAGTTCCGAAACACGGAAAGCACCAAAAAAGGCCAGCACAAAAGCTGTCTTGAAAAGTAGTGCCTCGTATCTCGAAAAACATACCGCCTCTGTAGCCTTACACAGCCCTTTTAGGATTTCCAGCGAGATTGGTCTCCTCCCATCCGACACCGGATTAGATCTTCTGTATCCCTTTAGGGCCTGTTTTACTGTAAAATAATAAGAACACGGCTTCAAACCTAATAAACGGAAATGAAAGGAAATGCCGGCCAACACCTTAGTAATGTGACTGCAGGACAACTGTTGCCGCATTAAATTTGACAAAAAAGCTAAGATCGCGCCCTCAGAAGGCTGACTAAACGCATGACCCTCTTGGCCTGCAAAAGCTATCCAGCTGCTCCAGGCTGCAGTGTAACAAGCCCATGTTTTGGGTGCCAGAGACCTCGAAATTGCCGCCGATACTTCCTCTAGATCATCTCCCACAGGTAGGCCGGGCAAGGAAAACCGAGCACATCCGCCTCCGGAAAAAGACTCCGAAAACGCTCCTCCTGCAGGCGAGACAGAGAATCGGCCAGATTATTCAACACCCCTGGGACATACTTGGCCTTCAGCCAGATGTTGAATTTGAGGCACCTGAAAACAACTTGCCTTAGGATCCTTATAACTGGCAACGACTTCGATGATAAGCAATTGACAGCATAAAGTACCCCTTTGTTGTCTGTCTCAACTAGAATTCGCCTGTTAGCAAAATCAGCTCCCCATATCTCCAAAGCCACTAATATTGGAAATAATTCCAAAAGGACCACGTTTTTGGTCGCTCCCGAAATCACCCAAGATTCTGGCCAAACTGCGCAACACCAGTGTGTTTTCCATATAGCACCGAAACCTTTCGAACCCGCTGCATCTGTAAACAAACGAAAATCGCTGGCGACGACAAAATCTGCTTGGAAGAAAGACCTGCCATTGTAGCACTCCAAAAATCTTGCCCACACTGAAAGGTCCTCTTTCAAAGGGGTGGTCACCCTAATATGATCAAATGGCGATTTCTTTCCTGAAATGGAGAGATGCAAGCGTCGAGAAAAAACTCTGCCGACCGGCATTATCCTGCACGCAAACGCCAGCACGCCTAGCAACGATTGCATCTCTTTCAGGAGAACTTTTCTCTTCCGGAGAACCGACGCAATTAAAACTTTCAACTTTAGTACTTTCGCCATTGGCAGACGGCACTCCATGCTTACGGTGTCCAATTCGATGCCCAAAAAATCGAGCGACGTACCGGGCCGACGCGTTTTGTCCTCCGCGAGCGGAACACCGAAATCTTGCGCCATCGACTGAAAATTTAACAAAAGCTCCGCGCATAAAACGGAATCGGACGGTCCTATGAACAAAAAATCGTCCAGGTAGTGGACTATGCTGTCCGCTCCTGACTGCACACTGAGAACCCAGTGAAGAAAAGTTGCAAATGCCTCAAAATATGCGCATGACAGCGAGCACCCCATTGGTAGGCATCTGTCGAAAAAATACTGCCCTTCAAAGTAAAAACCGAGAGAGTCGAAAGCTCTTGGCGAGACTGGCAATAACCTGAAGGCAGCCTTTATGTCCGCCTTCGCCAGTAGCGCCCCCGAACCATGCAACTTTATTTTTAAAATCGCATCTTCTAAAGTGGCGTAAGATACTCTACATACCTCATCCGCAATGTCGTCATTCAACGATTCTCCTTTGGGAAAGGACAAATGATGGATTATCCTATATTCGTTGGGTTCCCGCTTCGGTACTACGCCTAACGGTGAGACCCTAAAATTCCGAAAGGGGGGTTGGTCAAAAGGCCCCGCTATTCTTCCCTCTCTCAATTCTTTGCACAGCTTGTCCCTTACCACCTGAGGGAAACGCTTGACTGACTTCAAATTACCCGCTAGCCTGCAACCTTCCCCTGAAAAAGCAGGTAGCGGAAAACCCTGATCAAAACCTTCCTCAAGTAAACATGCCTTCTCCCTGTCTGGGTACCTGTCCAGCCACGGGCGCAGACTTTCCAGCCTCACTGGTGTGCAGGCTTTTTGGAAAAATATGCTGCGCCTGCGAAGGAACGGCCACAGCATTTCTCTTAAAGCATTTTATCGCTGGATGCCCGCCAGCGCATATAGAGCATTCGTGCCTATACTTGCAAGCACTGTTCCAACGGCATTGGCTCTCGTTAAAGGCAAAACAACAGCCTTTTCTGAGAGCCGCTGCGGGAGTAGCTCCTGGGGGCTGCCTAGGAGCTGGCGGCTTCATGGGGGCCATCAAATTCAACCACAGGCCTACATCTTTCATACCCCACCTAAGGGACGGATGGATTGATAATTTTTGACGGTATGACTCATCATAGAAGAACCAACCCATGCCGCCAAAATTTTTGTAAGCCTCCAACACGTGGTCCAAATGCTGGAAAAGCCCACCGCACTGCTCCGGGTGTTTTTCTCCAAGCACACCTGCAAATATGCAAAAGGCCTGGAGCCAGTTGTTGAAAGACCTAGGTATTGCCCTGCGCCTCTCATCCTCTCTTTCTTCCCGCTTGCTGACAGCCTCTTTATTTGCAGGTAGTAATGAAAGCAAGTCTACATAATCTCCATTCCAGATCTTTTCTTTTAAAGCCAGGCTCAGATGGTAACCCAAAGGAGACACCTCACAAGGTAATGCCTCCTTCATAAACCCCTCTGGTACGCAGACTTTAGGAGTCTCCTTGCAACTTTCAACAGAGCCTGAACCACTAGCAGTAGCTAACTGAGTAGTAAACACAGGAGCAGCAATGGGGTTAACAGCAGGGTTACCTGATATGTTGTGAGGGGTTAAGATTTCATTCTGACTGACAGGTATTTTTGCATTCAAAGATTGGATAAGTACTGACAATGAACCCACAAGCCCAGATAATAAAGATAGCTGGCTTAACTCACCCACTGCTGGGGGCTGGATGCCCTGCTGCTGAGCCGCTTGCTCCAGCAGCGCTGCAGGGCCTTGCTGTCTCCCTTGTAAACCAGGTGCCTGTTGTGGCGCCCCTGGGTGCTGAGCGCCTGCCTGTGGTGGACCTTGTTGCTGCCTGAGGGCCTGCGCCGCCGGCTGTCTACCTCTGCTGACCTTTGGAGGAGTCTTCTCTGCTTGACCCCGGCGACCCCCCTTCTTCGCGGGGGACTGTGAAGCCGCACGCTTCTTCTTACTTCCACCCGAGCTCCTGGTCGCCACGCCCCCGGCCTCGTCCTCCGACTGCTGCGCTGACATCCCAGCTTCAGCCACTGGCGGGGCACTCGCTCTCTCCGGCGGGGAACTCCGTCTTGAACGAGGGGATGGGGCGTGAGCAGGCGATAGCACAGAGCTGTCCATCACACTTAGCTCACCGCCCCATGACACGCCTTCTTCTTCCTCCTCGCCGAGCCGCGCCTCCCTCTCCGTCCCAGCCGATAGGCATTGACGCAGCCACGCTTCTCCTCCGGCTCCGCCCGCCTTCTCGATGAGCTGCTTCAACAGGTCTTCCATCTGGGCAGGTAGGACGTTGCAAACAGGAGTCCGTGGGGTCCGCGCTGCTTGCTTCCACAGGGCCAGAGGAAGACCACCGGAAACTGCTGGTCCTTAAATAGCCTCCAGGCTCTTCCAGCAGCTTCCACCGTACCCTATTGGCTAATCCCACCGGGCCTGCCGAGCTCCTTAGCCGGCCAGGTGCTGTCATTAAGACCCTTAACCCTTACCTGCCTAGCAGGGCTGAGGGAGCCGCAGTCCCAAGAAAGTGGGCTCATATTGTGCCCTCTTTATTCATTCTTTACAAAGTGAATTGTCACCACATTTAAGCCCTAGTACACACTAGTAGTTTTTTTTTCGTTCAACCCAGCAGGCCTGAACGGAAAAAAACTGACAGCTCAGGAGGAGACACTGTACTAACTATCCGACATTAACAGCAATCTCCGTCGCTGTTCTATTGTGTTCTGACACCCCCGCCAGAACACTCTGCTCAGCGGAGCCGCTTGGTGAGAGCGCTGATCAGGAGCCGATCGACAGACCTTACAGGCATGCCCCTATGCACTAGAAGCTGGCTTCTGTCTGACCGACTGCAATACACACAGGCCGAATGTCAGCCGGTTTCTCTCGAACCGTCCAATGCCGTGCGACATTTCGGCCTGTGTGTTTTAGGCTTTACTAAGATAAGGGAAATTTCCCTTTGTACAGGCTGTTTTTTTCACCTCAATGCATCCTATGCATCCGGGGGAGGGGTCGAGTCCGACATTCGTGTCTATGGACGCAAATGCTGGACTCGGGAGCGCGCCCGCAAGGTAATCCCCTTGGGAGAGCGCTTATCCTAAGGAGTTATCTACTGTGGGGAGGAGCCACCGGGAGACCACAGAAGAGGATGTTCGGGGCCACTCTGTGCAAAACGAGCTGCACAGTGGAGGTAAGTATGATATGTTTGTTATTTATAAAAATTAAAAAACAAACCTTCAGTATTACTTTAAAGCAGGGTTCCCATAAAATTTTTCAATTTTTAAAAATATCACCTTTCATCTCGCGTTGTACATGTCTCTATAGTCTCACTTACTATTTGAAAAAGTTATTTAAAACGAACAGTTTATATTCTTCCCTGCAGAGCGTTCTCATTTTGCTTGTGGGCATTGTGAAGCCCACAAGCAATTACTTCCGGGAATACTGTGGATGACTAGCTGAAAGGGCCTCCCGTCCCGCCCCATTCTCGTGCGTCCGCAATAGAACTGCAGGGCTGCGCCGTCGAAAACTTGGGTTTCCATCACAACGAGCGGCGGCGGCGGCGAAAGTGCACGCCGTTGTGATGGCAACCCATAGGCATCAACAAGCCCCGAGACACAGGGAAAGAGCACGGCAACCTGGGAGCCGAGGGAGCTGACGTCAGGATCCTCGGTAAATAGGAAGGCAGATTTTGTGGGACCGCATAGCAACAGGCATTTCAGGGTGAGTAAAAATGTTTTTTTTTTTTTTAGGTCTAAACTACAGTTTAAAGCTAAATTATTTTTTTGATGGAACCTCCACTTAAAGTAAGTAATTACTAAGAAATGCAGGCCTATAATACATATCACCAAATTTCCATGCAAAAAATTGTACCGCTTTTGGTACAAAATTCCAGACATAATCATACCGCCAGGGAGGTTAAGGTAAAAAAAAACATCCAACAATACCGCCCCCCCCCCCCCCCGAGCCCCTGTTTTACTTACCTGAGCCCTCGAAAGTCCCGCGATCGCCCCGTCATCCTCCTTGTATCTGAGCCTGGCCGTTGATTGGCTACAGTGGATGGATTGAAAGCAGCTCAGCCATAGGCTTGCGCTGCTGTCAATCACATCCTATGATGCGGCGTGCCGGGGGTGGGGCTGAGTGATACAGTGAGCGGCAATAGCCGCCGGCTATATCACGGGAGTGTGCCCACAGGAACTCAACACCATGCAAGCTTGCTCGCATAAAGGTGTTGAGTTCTTCCGTGGAGGAGCTGAGACAGCCGCCGAGGGACCCCAGAAGGCCAGGTTCGGGGACACTCTGTGCAAAACGAGCTGCACAGTAGAGGTAAGTATAACATGTTTGTTATTAAAAAAAAAAAACAACAGCGCACAGGTGCACTGAGTGTGCTGCAACTAACGGCGATCATGCCGTTAGTAGCGGCTCCGGCCAGTCACAGCGCCATGATACTCCGGGTACCATGGCGGCCACGTAGGAGGTGCCCGAGGACTGCTGCGGGGGCTTCGTTCTCAGGTAAGTAATTCATAATGACCACATAGCAATAGGCATTTTTTATTTTTTAGTATTTATTTTTTTCTCTTTCAGGTCTAAGCTACAATATAAAGCAAACTTATATTTTTGATGGAAACTCCGCTTTAAGTTAATCAACCCCATAATCTGTTTCTGCCCAAGAATCTAGTACCAAACGGAACATGGACCTGGAAGAACTGAGCCCGTCTGGATTCATTCAAAGATACAAACAAATAGTCAGGTTTACCAATCTTCCTGTTCACCATCCTGAATGCAAGAGCTGGCACTAATGCCCCGTACACACGATCCGAAAATCGGATGACAGATCGTCAAACTTTTTTCCGCTGACTAAGTAGAAATTGGATTGGTTACTAAAGTCACGAAAATTCTCGTACGCCAGAAAACAAAATCTGAAGTGTTGTAATGTATTTGTATTGTATTTTCAGACGACAACTGTACTGATTAAACGAAAATTGTATGAGCTGGCATCATACGAGAAAATTTTTCGTGGATGTCCGATAAAATAATATTGGATGAATGTCATAATTTGGCTTTCGAAAGCTCTGTACCAACGATACGATTATCGTACGATCGCACCAAAAGCGTTATTTTGCGTACGATTTTCAGATTGTGTGTACAGGGCAGAAGATTAGGAACAGAAAGAGGCCTTGGTGTACATATGAGTGATATGTCGGTGGGGAATGGTGTTAGTGGGGTGCTGATACTAACGATTTGTAAATGTGATCATTTCTATATATAGTGGACATGCTACTGACAATTTGAGGCTGGGATCACACTAGTGCGAATAGGATGTGGGTTTCACCTCATCCTATTTGCGTGACAGGAGATTGGGACTCTCAATGGAGTCAGTTCACACATGTCCGGGACGGCTGCGGAGCGGACTGCAGAGAGGTGCTGTGCATCTTTGGCTCAGTTTCAGGTCCAAATTTAAGCAAAAATCTGGGCCTGATTCGTCCCAGAATTGGAGAACCGGGCCCCTGCTGTGAGCCACGTGCGATCTTGGTGTAAGCCCAGCATAAAACAATGACATAAATGCCTGGCCTCACCCTTAAGCTGGCCATACAGGGATTTAAACTTGGCTGGTCCAGCAGGGAGCGGCCATATTTTAATACATGTTGGCAGGGAGGTTGCACAGCAGTCAAAGCCCCCCGGCGGAGTTTCCCCACTCAATCAGTGCTGCACACTATAGCCTGCAGCGCTGATCAGTGTGTTCTAATGGCAGGGAAGTCTCCCAGCTGCAGAATATAATAGTACAGTGGGAGGATTCCCCCATCCACACTGAGTGTGTGAATGGCGGAATTTTGTCTTTTTTTTTCTTCCAACTTGCAGGTTGAAGTAAAAAAAACTGTATTATCAGACTACAGCTGTGACAAATGGAAAACAACCTTGGCAGTTAAAGGGTTAATACGCTCCTATAATAACTTTCTGCTCTGCAATGATCACCTTACCCAGCAGAAAGATCAACTGTGCAGTAAATATGCAAAAAAGGAAATTACATATACTGTAGGTTGTAAAAAACAGACATCCATTCCAGTTTAAAGTGGTTGTAAACCCGTACACAGCACTTTGACCTACAGGTAAGCCTAGATTAAGGCTTACCTGTAGGTGCAATAAATATCTCCTTAAAGGGGTTGTAAAGGTAAATGTTTTTTCACCTTAATGCATCCTATGCATTAACCTTCTTAGCGGTGATCCCGAGCGTAACTCGGGGTGGATTTTTTCTGCTGTTATCGTTATCCCCGAGTCACGCTCGGAGTAGCTGTGCAGAGCCTGCAGCGGGGTTCCTTTACCTTCTCCTGGCGATCCAGCGATGATCTCCCATTGCTGTGATCGCCGGCGAGACCCCCACCGCTCCGTCCGTCCGCCTGACTTCCTGGTTTTGTTCCCTGCAGCAGCAATGGTGCATGGGAGCGGAACTGGGAGGGAAATTCAAACGTACACAAACACATAAAAAGGAGGTGATTTGATACAATGTAATCTGAGAGAATTATACTGTTTCACCTTGCAATCTGAGGCCTCGTACACACGACCGAGTTTCTCGGCAAAAACCAGCAAGAAACTTGTTGGGAGATATTTTTTTTTTGTGTGTACATTTTCGTAGAGGAAACTGCCGAGAAACTCAAAGAGCCAAAAAGAAAGCATGTTCTCTATTTTCTTGACGGGAATGGAGAAAATTGGCTTGTCGAGTTTCTCGACGGCTTCACAAGGAACTCGACGAGCAAAACGATGTGTTTCGCCCGTCGAGTTTCTCGGTCGTGTGTACGAGGCCTGACACAGTGCCCTTTCAGTGCCCCTTGCTATTGTCATTTGTGACCATAAAATCTTATGAAAATGGCATAAAAAAAGCGATGTCCTGCAAAGGCGCTTTTAGATCAGCTGAGCGACAGCGACTCTGAGTTTCTCGCAGAACAGAGCGATAGTAAGTCGTGGGGAGATTTGTCATCTGACTCTGACACTGATTCAGAAAGTGATAACGGCGATAATCCCGCACCTGACCTAAGCGATGTGCGCACTTGGTGCCCTATAGACAGCGATACGGACCAGGTAGCGCCCCGGAGATTCCGATTCACTGGATCACCTGGGATGAAGGTAGATGTGGAGAGTGACAACCCTCTGGCGTACCTGCAATTATTTCTCACTGAGGAGGTCATTTTAAAAATCGTCACAGAGACCAACCGCTACCAAGAGCAGCTGCTTGCCAGGATTTCCAGAACCAGAAAATGGGAACCGGTGACTAAAGAGGACATCTGGCAGTTCCTGGGACTCATCATCCTTCAGGGGGTGGTGAGGAAACCGCTCCAGAAATGGTACTGGACCACAAATAAGTTACTGGCCACTCCATTTTTTGGCACCGTGATGTCCGAATACCGTTTTTCGCTCATCATGAAGTATTTACACTTCACTAACAATGAAGAGTTTGATGAGGCCACGCATCCTGCGCCCAAACTAAAAAAAATCTGGGAGGTATGCCAAATGATTGTCACCAACTTCCAGCGGACCTACGTGCCAGAAAGGGACGTCAGTGTGGATGAAAGTCTGATGGACGCCTAAGCTGGATACAGTTCATTGCATCCAAAAGAGCGCGGTTTGGCATCAAATTTTACATGCTCTGCGAGTCATCCACCGGATACATCTGGAATGCGGTCATTTACACCGTTAAAGGCACCAATTTCAACCCCAGGTACAGCCGCTATGGGATGGCCACATCATCTGTCCTTACACTGCTGGACCCATTGCTGAACCAGGGATATTGTGTGACAACGGACAATTTTTACACGTCTCCGGGACTGTATGAGGTTTTGCTCCTAAACAAAACTGATGCGTATGGTACCGTTAGGCCAAACCGACGTGACATGCCATCTATGTTTGGCAAGAAAAAACAAAAAACCGGAGAAATGGTTGCCTTTCAAAAGGGTAAGATGATGGCAATGCGATGGCGAGACAAGAAGGACGTGTGTCTCATGAGCACCGTGCACAATACCTCCACTGCCATGGTCCGCACAAAACATGGGAAAGATGTGCTGAAGCCGTAAGTCGTCATCGACTATAATAACACAATGGGAGGTGTCGACAGAGCCGATCAGGCAATGACATTTTACCCGGCGATGCGGAAACAGCAAAATAAATATTACAAAAAGATTTTCAGGCATCTCCTGGAACAATGCCTTTGGAATTTGTATATCCTTTATAGAGCAAACACTGACATACCTCTTGTTCATTCGGACTTTATCTGGAAGGTGGCTGAGCAGATTTTTGTCAACCACCAGACGCCATCAGTAGCTGCTAACAGACCCGAACGACGTGCTGTTGATGTTGTCAACCCAGAACGCCTGACGGGTCGTCATTTTATGGACTACATACCGCCAACCGCAAGAAAGGCAGTGCCTACCAGGATGAGCGTCGTTTGCTGTTCAAAGAGAGATGGCAATGGAAAAAAAGTCAGAAAAGAAACAAGGTACTATTGTCCTGATTGCGACGTCGGACTTTGTCCAGTTCCATGCTTCAAAATGTTTCACACTCAGGATGTTTATTGAATTTCTTTGTTTGACAAATTTCATTACTTTTCATTACATTATTGAATAAAATTATATTATTTATTAGATTATAATTCATGAGTTTGTGTTTCAAATTTATCACATCTGGGATGTCTACTAGAGTCTTGTTTTGGTCAGGTTTAAGTAAGTAATTACTAAGAATTGCAGGCCTATAATACATATCACCAAATTTCCATGCAAAAAATTGTACCGCTTTTGGTACAAAATTCCAGACATAATCATACCGCCAGGGAGGTTAAGGTGAAAAAACATCCAACAATACCGCCCCCCCCAAGCCCCCGTTTTACTTATTTGAGCCCTCGAAAGTCCCGCGATCGCCCCTGAGCCTGGCCGTTGATTGGCTACACTGGATGGATTGAAAGCAGCTCAGCCATAGGCTTGCGCTGCTGTCAATCACATCCAATGACGCGGCGTGCTGGGGGCGGGGCTGAGTGATACAGTGAGCGGCAATAGCCGCCGGCTATATCACGGGAGCGCGCCCGCAGGAACTAAACACCATGCGAGCTTGCTCGCATAAAGGTGTTGAGTTCTTCCGTGGAGGAGCTGAGACAAATGTCGAGGGACCCCAGAAGGCCAGGTTCGGGGCTGCACGGTGGAGGTAAGTATAACATGTTTGTTATTTAAAAAAAAAAAAAAAAAAAGGATTTTTGTACTCACCGTAAAATCCATTTCTCTGAGTTCATAGACGGACACAGCATCCTTTGACCTTCGGGTTATGTTCTTCCTACCAGGAGATTTTAGGCAGAATTTCCACAGCACTCAAGGTGTTAAAACTTTCCCTCATGCCGCTCCTCCCAGGGGGCGTGGCTCCCCCAGGCATAACCCACACCCTGCTCCAGCAGCTTCAGTTCGTAACAAGCAGTACAAACCAAGGAGGGGTGGGTGCTGTGTCCGTCTATGAACTCAGAGAAATGGATTTTACGGTGAGTACAAAAATCCTTTTTTCTCTTTCGTTCATAGACGGACACAGCATCCTTTGACCTTCGGGACGTCCCCAAGCAGTGTCAAAAAACGAGGGGTGGGAAAAATAACACAGCAAACAACAGGTTACACCCCAAACAAAACCGGAGTTACTCAACGGAGGAACTCCAACCTTAAACTGCCGCCTGTAACACCCTGCGGCCGAATGAGGCATCAGAAGATGCACTCACATCCACCTTATAAAACTTTGAGAAAGTGTGGACCGACGACCAGGTCGCAGCCTTACACACCTGTAACACAGAGGCTTGGTGTCGGAAAGCCCAGGAGGCTCCAATCGCCCTGGTCGAATGCGCCGTGACCCGAAAGGGAGGCGCCCGCCCCTTCAGGGCGTAGGCCTGAAGCACAACCTGTCGGATCCACCTGGAAATGGTGGCCGACGAGACTGCCAGGCCCTTACTGGGACCGGACACAGACACGAACAGCGAGTCCGACTTCCGGAACGGAGCTGTCGCCGACAAGTAAACTCGAAGGGCCCGAACCACATCTAGAGAATGTAAAACGGCTTCCTTCGGGTTCTTCGGCTGAGGACATAATGATGGAACAACAATGTCCTCGTTAATGTGAAAGGCCGAAACGACCTTCGGAAGAAAAGAAGGTCGCGGGCGCAGCACCGCCTTATCCTGATGGATGACCAAGTAGGGGGCCTTGCAAGACAAGGCCGCCAGTTCAGACACTCGTCTGATAGAGGTAATAGCTACCAGAAAGACCACCTTCTGCGACAAAGTCAGCAAGGGGATCTCCCGAATGTCCTCAAAGGGGGCACGCTGAAGCGCCGAGAGGACCAAGTTCAAGTCCCAAGAAGGTAGCGGAGGGCGCACCGGGGGGGCCACATGCCGGACCCCCTGCACAAACGTGCGAACCAAAGAGTGCGCTGCCACGGGACGCTGAAAATAAACAGCCAGAGCAGAAATCTGACTCTTGATCGTGCTCAAGGCAAGAGCCTGGTCCACTCCCCGCTGTAGGAACAGCAGGATCCGGGACACCACGTAAGTACGGGGGTGCCACTTCATCTCCTCACACATAGAGATGTATGCTTTCCATGTACGATGATAAATTTTTCGAGAAGTGGACTTCCGTGCACGCATCATGGTAGAGATTACCGGGCCCGACAGGCCCCGGTCCTTCAGTACCTGGTTCTCAACAGCCACGCCGTTAAAGCCAGTGACCGTAAAGCAGGATGGAAGATCGGGCCCTGAGACAGGAGATCTTCCCTCAGAGGGAGGCGCCAGGGGGCGTCTGCCACCAGACGTACCAGGTCCGCGTACCAAGAGCGACGCGGCCAATCTGGGGCGATCAGGATCGTTGGAATCCCTTCGGCTTCCACCCTGCGCAGCAGGCGGGGTAGGAGCCTTAGAGGAGGGAAGGCGTAAATCAGGTGATATTGACCCCAGGGAGCCACTAACGCGTCTGACGCGTCTGCCCAGGGGTCCCTTGACCTGGCCACAAACCGTGGTACCTTCCGATTGAGACGGGACGCCAGAAGGTCCACGTCTGGAGTGCCCCATTTTTGGCACAGGATCTGAAAAACCTCCGGGTGGAGAGACCACTCCCCTTGATCCAGAGTCGTGCGACTTAGGAAGTCGGCTTGCCAATTCAGAACTCCCGGAATGTATACCGCTGACAGGGCCGGAACGGACCTTTCGGCCCACCGAAGTATGTGAGCGACCTCCGTCGCCGCGGCCGAGCTCCTTGTGCCGCCCTGATGATTGACGTACGCCACGGCCGTGGCGTTGTCGGACTGGATCCTGACAGGACGGCCCTGCAGCTCCAGGGACCACCTGACAAGGCACAGCTTGATCGCTCGGAGCTCCAGGATATTGATCGGCAGGCGGGACTCCTCCTGAGTCCAGCGCCCCTGGGCTGACTGGGTGCCCCAGACGCCCCCCCAGCCGAAGAGGCTGGCATCCGTCGTGACCACTGTCCAGCGGCACGGAAGAAAAGACTTCCCGGACCGAAGCACCGGAGACGTCAGCCACCATGCCAGGGAAGACTTGGCCAGATGGCTCAACCGAATCTGGCGATCCAGAGAAGATGGGACCCTGTCCCATCGTGACAGAACCTCCTTCTGTAGTACCCTGGTGTGGAATTGGGCATACGGAACCGCCTCGAAGGAGGCCACCATCAGACCCAGAACCCGCATGCAGAAGCGAAGAGACGACCACTTCTGGGTCGACAACTGTCTCACTGCAGATTGCAGGGTCCGCAGTTTTTCCGATGGGAGGAACACTTTTGCCTCCCCCGAATCCAAAACCAGCCCCAGGTGTTCCAGCCTCTGGGACGGAACCAACACTGATTTTTTGAGATTCAGAAGCCAGCCGAACTCCTGCAGAGTCCGACACGTGATGGACACGTCCTCCTCTAACTCTGAGCTTGAAGAAGCTCTCAGGAGAAGGTCGTCCAGGTATCCCACGATAGCGATCCCTCGCTGCCTTAGCAAGGCCAGGATCGGGGCGAGCACCTTGGTGAACACCCGTGGTGCCGACGCCAGCCCGAACGGGAGGGCCACGAATTGATAGTGGTCCTCCCCGATCGCAAAACGCAGATATCTTTGGTGGCTTGTGCAAACGGGGACATGCAGGTATGCGTCCATGATGTCCAAGGACGCCATGAAGTCCCCCTGGTGGAGGGCCGCTATGATAGAACGGACCGACTCCATCCTGAATCGCTGCACCTTGACAAAGGAGTTGAGGGCCTTTAGGTCCAGGACAGGGCGAACCCCTCCCTTCTTGGGAACCACGAACAGATTGGAGTAGAACCCCCGAAACCGTTCCAGCGAGGGAACCGGCACAACCACCCCTCTGTCCAGAAGATCCTGGACAGCCCCGGATAGGGCTAGCCGCCGATCCTGAGGAAGCTGGAGGTTGGATGGAAAAAATCTGTTTGGGGGACAAGAGAGGAACTCTATCTTGTACCCCGAGGCGACCACCTCGCAAACCCAACGGTCGGTCAGAAGAGAGTTCCACCGATCCGCGAAGTCGTGAAGCCGTCCCCCCACCCGAGACCCGGGCGGGGGCAGACCTTCATGCGGAAGCAGGCTTGTCCGCAGGCTTGTTTGGTTTGTTAAACCAGGGGCGCTTACGCCCGGCAGCAGGGGCTTTTGCCCCTTGCGGACCTTTTCCAGCCGCGCTGGGCGCACGAAAAAACCGCTTAGGGGTAGTAAAAGTAGGACCTTGCTTGCGGCGAGGTTCCTTACCCTTCCCCGACTGAGGGAGCAAGTTGCTCTTACCTCCAGTGGCATCCTTAATGATGTCATCCAGGGATGCCCCAAAGAGCCGTCCGCCCTTAAAGGGCAAATCCACCAAGGCCTTTTTTGAGGACTGGTCAGCCGACCAGCACTTCAGCCATATAAGGCGGCGCAGAACCACTGCGTAGACAGAAGCCCTGGAAAGCAAAGGAATCGAATCCATAGCCGCCTCACAGAGAAACTTCTGACCCTGAATCAACTGCTCAGCCAGGTCCCTAGAGGACTCGGAAGCACCCTGGACCTCCAGATCCTGCAGCAGGAGCTTCGCCCTTTCAGTTAGCGTCTGAGCAACCAGGGCGCCGGCCAGAGCCGGCCTTACCACCGAACCCACCACCGAGAACAGGGAGCGGGCCACGGCCTCCACTCTCCTATCAGCGGGGTCCTTGAAAGCAGGAGCCCCCTCCACAGGCAACGTAGTAGCCTTACTCAGTCTGGACACAGGAGGGTCCACCGACGGAGGAGTGACCCACTTTTTTAAAAAGTCCTCCTCCAGGGGGTAACGGGTAGCAAAGCTTTTAGGAACAGTAAAAGCCTTTTGCGGTGTATCCCATTCCTTATACAACAAATTGTCCAAATAAGGAACACAGGGGAATACCTTAGCGGTACGCGGTGGTTTGCGGAATCCAAAAGGGACTGACACCGCTGGTGTCTCCGCCACATCCTCTAAATGAAGAGTCTCACGTACCGCAGTAATAAGAGCTCCAACAAATTCCTTGTCAGCAGACTCCGCAGCAGAGTCATCCTCGCTGTCCATGTGGGTTAAGCCCGCATCCTCTGACATGACAGAACCAGAAGCAGCAACAGCGTTATCAGATTCTGCGTCAGAGATATCCCCAGAAACAGCCTCCGGGGGGGGGCGCTTTTTACCCCCCAACCGAGCACTGGCAGCTTCAAACCTGGTGAGAAAAGACTCCAGGACAGCCGACACCGATTCAACAGATGTGGCAGGGGGAGGGGCGCTAAGGGTTAATTCCGGCATTGTGAGGAATGAGGGGCCTGATTCAGGCTCCATATTGCAGCTGCCGTGTCACCCCCACTGCCAATGGCAGGAAAAAAGTCCCCCACAGGTCACCTCCCGGCCGCTAGAGCACAGTCTGGGGCCCCCTGAGACTCACCACCCCCCTGGTACAGCGCGGTCTGTGAAGGACAAGTGTGTGCTGAGGAGAAGCTGCAGCGCTGCGTCTGTCCCCTCAGATGATTCGCGGTCTTTTTTCCCCGCCGAAACGGCCACTAGAGGCCGAACTAGTGCTGAAAACGGCGCCGGCCACAAGAAAATGGCCGCCGAATAATACAAGCGCGGCTCCGGCAAAATGGCCGCCGTTGCGCAGTTTTAAAAAGACAGTGTACCCAAAAATGACAGTACACCAAAACAGCACACAGCACACACAAAAATGCCCAGAATGTCCACCACAGTCCCCTGCAGTGACACAGAACAGCCCCAGCCATACCCGAGTGAAAAAAAAAAAAAAAAAAAATATATAAAAAATATGAGCCCCAGGGAAAAAACCCCCTGCACAGCCGTCACCCAAAGGGGGAAGGAGGGAGAGGAATAAGGGAGAGAGGAAAGCAGGGGAAAACCCTCAGTCGACCTCCCAAGGGAAAACATTCCAGCCAGACCACTTACCTGAGTAAGGGGCCACTACTTACCTGTCCTGCGACTACCCGGCTGGAGGTATCCCAGACAGAACCAACGTCCGCGAACGGCATGGCTGTCGGCCAGACACACTGTGACAAAGCCATAGAGACCGGTCATATGTGTGCCCTAGAACCGAAGTTCCCCGGCCGCCCCTGGAGCAACGGGGCCCGTCGTGGACGTCCCAAAGCTGAGCTGAGGGCCGGCACACGCTCGAAGGCCGAACCTGGGGGGACTACAAGGGTCGAGGACCCAGCCTGTCACCCAGTCGGCTGTTGATAGAAGAATCGCAGGATTCAAAATAAAAATAAAATAAAAAAGCGAGAAAAAACTCGCAAAATGCAAAAAAATTTGCAAGAAAAAACTCCAGAGTCCAGGACTCCAGAGAGAGCCTGACTCTCCTGACGGTTAGGCAGAAACAAACTGAAGCTGCTGGAGCAGGGTGTGGGTTATGCCTGGGGGAGCCACGCCCCCTGGGAGGAGCGGCATGAGGGAAAGTTTTAACACCTTGAGTGCTGTGGAAATTCTGCCTAAAATCTCCTGGTAGGAAGAACATAACCCGAAGGTCAAAGGATGCTGTGTCCGTCTATGAACGAAAGAGAAATTTACTTTACAACCCCTTTAACCTACACGGTTAAGGAGATATTTCCAAGAAAGACGGCACCGATGTCTATGGCGCAGGTGCACTGAGTGTGCTCCTACTAACGGCGATCATGCTGTAAGTAGCGGCTCTGGCCAGTCACAGCGCCATGATACTCCAGGTATCATGGCGGCGACGGAGGTGGTGTCCGAGGACTGCTGAGGGGGCTTCGTTCTCAGGTAAGTAATTCATAATGAGCTAGTATGCTATGCATACTAGCTCATTATGCCTTTGTCTTGCAGGTTTTTTTTTTAGGAGAGGGTTTACTTCCTCTTTAACAAACTCCAGCAGTTTTGGTATAGAAAAGCCCTGAGCACAGAAGAGCAAGGTGTGTACCATTTTCTCTCAGAGAATGGTGACCGATCCTGATATCTTCCCTGTTCTGGTTGCTGTTTCCTACCTCAATACACATTCTCGGGTGGCCCGAGTGTGGAAGAGAGAGAACAGGCCTGCATCTTAGACGCCAATCATTTTGTCAGAAAACAATAGTGATTGGACAGGTTTTTCTAAAAATGTCCTATGACTATTTCTACATCTGTCTGTTAGGGAAATACGCTTCTGTCCGTGAACACGGAACTGTCACTTGATCTGGATCAGGTGTTGATTGTGTGGGCCAGCTTACCACTCCTGGAAAATGACAGCGAACGAAAGAATCTGCCCAGCAATTGTTCCATTTACAAAGACCTCTTACAACAGTAAGTTAGTCATCTGCTCAGAATACGCACACAGACTGAAAAGCGCTTGCCGGGATGAATTCTGCTATCACAATACTACAGGCGTAGGAGACAACACGAGGTCTGAAACAAGGCCATGTAGACGTCGTGAATATCATTCTAAAGGTTGTGTCAGCATGGCACCTCCACAGTGACAGGAACACATTTCTCTTCCTCAAAGCCACTCCACCTGCTTATAAAAAATAACGTGGAATTGTCCTTACCAAAGCAAAATGGAAAGAAAAACAGTATTTCTGCTGTAGACGAGCAAGGTGCCTGCCCTTTAAAATGTTAATAATTCCACAACAGTAAAATCAGTCTGTATAAGCAGTAAAGCATGCTTGTTATATTCATTGTGGAACCTAATGCCGCGTACACACCATCACTTTATGTGATGAAAAAAAACGACGTTTTTAAAAACGTCACTTTAAATGACCGTGTGTGGGGGAAAACGTCGTTTTATGTCTTGTGAAAAACGACAAAAAAAATTGAAGCATGCTTCAATTTTATGTGTCGTTTTTCAAAACGTCGTTTTTTACTTCACAGGAATTGACCGTGTGTACACCCGCGCATGCCCAGAAGCTAGTTATGAAGCGGGCTTCAATGGAAAAAAGTGGTGAACGTAACCTCGCTTTGCTAGAGCATTGTGAAAAAACGATGGTGTGTAGGCAACTTCGTCTTTGAAAATTGAAGTTTCAAAAATGTTGTTTTTTACTTCACAGAAAATGTTGTTTTTTTTTCATCACATAAAGTGATGGTGTGTATGCAGTTAAGGGGTTAATCCTCTGCATTGTGTAAAAAGGCTGTTTGATTCTGTCTTTTCTGATCCCCCCCTTCTTTCACTGTCTTCAATCTATACCCTGATAGAACAGAGCCTCTGGGGCAAACTGCACATGCTCAGTTTTGTGTGTATTGCTGGAGAGTTTTTTTTTTACATACATGTGATTAGCACAGGGCCAATCAGCACTGTCTGAACAGAGGGTCAGGGGTCCTGCAGCCTCATAGGAGAGCCAGGGGAGAATGAAATCTCCTCCTACAAGCTTTAATCAGACACTGATAGAAGTCACAAAACTGCTATACCGTGCTGATGAGAAAAGGTATTTAGCAGTTTGTTTACTAAAACAAATGCATTTCCATGTTCTGTGTACTGTGAGTACAGATATAGTGAAAGCAGGGTCCTGAGTTTAGTAACACTTAAAAACAACACCAATGAGTAAACATTTCAATAGGGTTTGCATATTATTGATCCCCCAAATCTAAATGTTCATGGAGTAAATATTATCTTTCATATCCTATTCCATTCTGCTCCCACGTTTTACCTCAGACTTTCAGAAATAGGGATGTGGAGACAGAAAGCAAACCATGCCAGGATTTTGGAGGTAAATATCTTAACCACTATACTACCAGCCGCCGTCAATTTACGGCGGCAAGGTAGCTCAGTTATTCTGACAGGACGTCATATGACGTCCTCGTCTTATAAAGCCGACAGGGGGCGTGCGTGCGCCGCCGGGCGCACACGTTGCGTTACTAGGAACACGATGCGCGTGCCCGGTGGCCGAGATGGCCGCCGGGCACCCGCAATTGCCCAGTAACTGAGCAGGACCGTGGATCTCTGTGTGCAAACACAGAGATCCACATCCTGTCAGGGAGAGGAGACCGATGCTGTGTCCCTTGTACATAGGGACACAGATCGGTTACCTCCCCAGTCAGTCCCCTCCCCCTACAGTTAGAATCACTCACTAGGCTACACATTTAACCCCTTCCTCGCCCCCTAGTGTTAACCCCCTTCCCTGCCAGTCACATTTATACAGTTATCAGTGCTCGTTTATAGCACTGTTCACTGTATAAATGTGAATGGTCCCAAAAATGTTTCAAAAGTGTCCGATGTGTCCCCTATAATGTCACAGTCCCAATAAAAATCGCAGATCGCCGCCATTCCTAGTAAAAAAAAAAACATAAAAAAAATCATAATCATTATTTTGTAGGCGCTATAACTTTTGCGCAATCAAGTCACTATACGGTAATTGCGATTTTTTTTTTTTTTACCAAAAATATGTAGAAGAATACGTATCGTAAACTGAGAATTTTTTTTTATTTTTTTTTTTTAAATGTGATATTTATTATAGAAAAAAGTAAAAAATATTGTGGTTTTTTTTCAAAATTTACACTCTTTTTTTCTTTATAGCCCAAAAACTTAAAAACCGCACAGGCGATCAAATACCACCAAAGGAAAGCTCTATTTGTGGGGGAAAAAAAACGCCAATTTTGTTTGGGAGCCACGTCGCACGACCGTGCAATTGTCAGTTAAAGCGACGCAGTGCCGGAAGCTGAAATTTCACCTGGGCAGGAAGGGGTATATGTGCACAGTAAGCAAGTGGTTAAAGGGGTTGTAAAGGTAACATTTTTTTCCCTAAATAGCTTCCTTTACCTTAGTGCAGTCCTCCTTCACTTACCTCATCCTTCCATTTTGCTTTTAAATGTCCTTATTTCTTCTGAGAAATCCTCACTTCCTGTTCTTCTGTCTGTAACTACACACCGTAATGCGAGGCTTTCTCCCTGGTGTGGAGAAAGCCTCTTGAGGGGGAAGGGGGCGAGCAGGAGTGTCAGGACGCCCACTAACACACAGCTCCTTTCTCTATCTGCAAAGTAGAGAGTGTCCTGACTTGCCTGCTCGCCCCCTCCCACCTCAAAAGGCTTTCTCCACACCAGGGAGAAAGCCTCGCATTACGGTGGTGAGTTACAGACAGAAGAACAGGAAGTGAGCATTTCTCAGAAGAAATAAGGACATTTAAAAGCAAAATGGAAGGATGAGGTAAGTGAAAGAGGACTGCACTAAGGTAAAGGAAGCCATTTAGGGAAAAAAATACCTTTACAACCCCTTTATTATCCAAATGAAGAGATTGACCCGTAATACTTGGGTTTGGGAAGATTTTTGTTTCTATTTGAATCAGATAGCCCCAAATTGATGACCATGATATGTGGATTTAGAATGTCTCCTTTACCTTCCAGGGTACTAAGGAGCCACCCCTCCCTGTGTGTATGATATTGACTGGGACTAGAGCTGAATCTATATGCTGTGTGCTACTACACTGTGTGCAACCATGGGTTGCAGGAAAGATATTTGCTTGATTCCCCCATCAACACAGAAAGTGTTAAAGCAGGAAAAAAAGGGGTTGTAAAGGTTCGTTTTTTATTTTCTAAATAGGTTCCTTTAAGCTAGTGCATTGTTGGTTCACTTACCTTATCCTTTGATTTCCCTTCTAAATATTTGTTTTCTTTGTCTGAATTTCTCACTTCCTGTTCCTCCTCAGTAAACTTACCCCCATCATCTGAGCCGTTCTGGCTGGGGGTTAGTCAGCCAGAATAGCTTACTGAGGAGGAACAGGAAGTGAGAAATTCAGACAAAGAAAACAAAGAAGAAAAACCTTTAGAAGGGAAATCGAAGGAAAAGGTAAGTGAACCAACAATGCACTAGCTTAAAGGAACCTATTTAGAAAGTAGAAAACAAACCTTTACAACCCCTTTAAGCTACCCTTATGTGGCATACACATTCATCTCCACTGCCATCTATTCTATTTAATAGCCGCACCACCTGGGCCTACCTAAAAACAGTGGTGCTGCCAAACAGTGACTGCATCTGATAAGATGCAGTCACTGTTCAGCTGGCAATTTTGAGCCTGGCACCAATGATTTTTATTTGTCGAGGTGGGTGGTGTTTGCAGTGCCACCTATGTCTTGAAGTTCAACCAACATAGCAGGCCAAAATTGTCCGCCTTAGCATGCATGCAAGCATATCTAAACCCAAGAATAAAAATATAGGGCTGGATTCAAGAAGCAATTGCGCCTGTGTAACCATAGTTACACAGGCGCAATTGCTTACTTTTCCCCCGGCGTAACGAATTCTCCTGATTCAGGAACCTTGTTACGCCGACTGCAGCCTAATATATGCGCGGCATAAGGCTCTTATGCCCGCATATCTTAGGCTGCATTCTTGCGATGGCCGCTAGGTGGCTTTCCTGTTGTGCTCAGCGTATAGTATGCAAATTGCATACTAACGCCGATTCACAACGTTGCGCGAGCCCTGCGTACGCAGTTTACGTTGCTAGGGGCAGCCAATGTTACGTATACCCGAAATTTCAAATGTACGTAGTTTGCGTAAGTGATTCGTGAATGGCGATGGACGCCATTCACGTTCACTTTGAAGCAAATGACGTCCTTGCGGCATCATTTGCCGCAATGCACGTCGGGAAAGTTTCCCGACGGAGCATGCGCTCTACGATCGGTGCGGGAACGCGCCTAATTTAAATGAGTCCCGCCCCATACAGGATCATTTAAATTGCGCGCGCTTACGCCGGGCATTTTGCCGGCACGCCCACGCAATTTACGGAGCTACTGCTCCGTGAATCAAGGGCAGCGCAGTAAATTTGCGGGGGCGCAGTTCAAAAACGTTGCCCTGCGCCTCCGCAAAAAAAGCGCAAATGTACCTGAATCCAGCCCAGAATGTTTATGCTTTCGTTTTATTGTTTCAGGCTGTTTTCCCTTTATTTTTACAAAAAAAAAAAAAAACACTTCAGGGTTGATTTACTAAAATTGAAGAGTCCATAATCTGGTGCAGCTGTGCATGGCAGCCAATCAGCTTCTAGCTTTAGCTTGTTCAATTAAGCTTTGACAATAAAAGCTGGAAGTTGATTGGTTTCTATGCAGAGCTGCACCAGATTTTGCAGTTTTAGTAAATCAACCCCTTCATGTCCTAGTGTGACAGCGGTCACTCACTGTACTGTGTTTATGGAGGATCGATCTGTGTTGTTACCCTAGGGCAGAACTGCAAACACCTCCCCTTCCCAATAACATAGATGGGAGATTTTCTCTAGTCTCCAGAGATAGTTGGGAACAATGTAATAATAATAGTCAGAGTACACAGGAAGTTATCAGCTGACAACATTTCTGGCAAGACCATGGGATCTTTTTTGAACGAATTACACAGATATAACAAAGCTTTAGGAACATTATATTTAATAGACCGAAGGGGAGAAAATAAGAGAAGTTCATTGATAGTGTTTACATACCAGTTTTAACGCATACTGTTAGATAGGCTGATTCGGTTGTCAGCAGGCTGGCCGGTGAGTAAAGCGCGGATCTTTCCTTGGACTTATCCTTGGTTTTGTTTCTATTTTAAATACACTTTAACATAAAAAGTATATCTTATGCTGGGCCAAATCTAAAATGACAGTTAAGTGCATTATCACTGAGTACATATACTGGGTTACTGTGTTATCTCACTGGAATATGTTATATACAGTATAAGTAAGGATGATGTGTGTACCAAAGATATTGTTAGTCTTAGAAACCATTACATCCCAGTATCTCACAAGTTTGGTACATCTCTGTAAGAGATGGATTAGGTCTCCTTGATCCGCATTTGCTACAGCAAGGGGTTTCCTGGGCTCCTATTCAGTGTAGGAATGATAGGCTTCTATAGGCTAAAGCTGCTAGCAATAATAATTGTGTTCTCCCAGCAGGGAGAACACAAAAGCTCCACAGGGGGGATTCCCCCATCAACACTGACTGACACGTGGTTGAAGGAATGAAAATCGCATAATCTATGACCTGCCTTAAGCCAGGTACACACGGGCCGAATAGCAGGAGACATTGGCAGGTTCAAAAAAATCCAGCCTGTGTGTATGCCGGTCTGTCCGACAGAAGCTGGCTAAAATGGAAAACCAGCAGCCGACGACTCCCGATCAGTGCTATCAGCCAATGCATGAGAGCGCTGATCGAGCTGTTCTGGTTGGGGGAACAGTCCCCATATCAGCACACAACAGCTCAGTAGGGGATATTGCTGCACTACCATATTTTCCAGCATATAAGACAACCTCTTGTACTTAAAAATATCCCCCAAAAGTCGTGGTTCATCTTATACGCCGGTACCTGTATGCAGAGTCAGTCATATTGCGGGCGTCCATTGTTCAAAAGCCGCGCCTCCTCCTCGTCCTGTTCCGTGATAGGCGGAACACTCAGTTTCCCAGCAGAGCCTGTGTTCAGCCTATCACAGAGGTCCTCTTATCCTCGGCCTCGGACGAGAGGACCTACATGATAGGCGTAACACCGAACACAGGTTCTGCTGGGAAACTCAGTGTTCCGCCTATCACGGAACAGGACGAGGAGGCGGCGCGGCTTTTGAACAATGGACGCCCGAAGTCTGACCCTGCATACAGGGATAAGGCATGGAGATCTGGAGATCGGCACAGTGAGGTAGGCAATGGGCATAGGGAGGTATGCAATGGGCACAGTGAGGTATGCAATGAGCACAGTGAGGTATGCAATGAGCACAGTTAGGTGTGTCGGAAGGGGGTCATCTTATACGGCGAGTATATCCCAAAACCAAATTTTTAGCTGGAAAATGAGGGGGTCGACTTATACGCCGGCAAATACAGTAACTTTGCATAGTTAGTACAGCAGCTGCGACTGGAGCTGACAGTTTTTTTCTGCTCAACCCGCTGGGTTGAATGGAAAACAATGAATAGTGTATACCAGGTTTTAGCTGTAGGTACTGATAAAAGGTATTTTTATCTAATGAGAATTTCAATTGTAGTTGCTGGAAAGTTTTAAATTGGCCAGCTGCATAACGTCAAGAAGACATGATAAACCCAGCGTTCAAGCATATTCACTTTTCATCAAGCAAAGTAAATGTGCTGACGCTAAGTCAAAATGTTACTTTGTAACAAATGCCCATTTATGTGCAAAGACAATTAAAAAAAAATGGATTTTAGCTTGCATACGGACTGCATGATTGTCAGCGCAGCTTCATTTCATTCACTAAGCCAGGGGTTGACAAATTTGCTTGGAATCTAGGAGCCAGCTAAAAAAGTTAGGAGCCAGAAAACGCACCCCGTCCCGACGAGCTTGCGCGCAGAAGCGAACACATACGTGAGCAGCGCCCGCATATGTAAACGGTGTTCAAACCACACATGTGAGGTATCGCCGCGATTGGTAGAGCGAGAGCAATAATTCTAGCCCTAGAACTCCTCTGTAACTCAAAACATGCAACATGTAGATTTTTTTAAACGTCGCCTATGAAGATTTTAAAGGGTAAAAGTTTGTCGGCATTCCACAATTTTGAAGCGTGACATGTTGGGTATGAATTTACTTGGCGTAACATTATCTTTCATAATATAAAAAAAAATGGGGATAACTTTACTGTTGTCTTATTTTTAATTAAAAAAAGTGTAATTTTTTCACACAAAAAAAGTGCGCTTGTAAGACCGCTGCGCAAATACGGTGTGGCAGAAAGTATTGCAACGATCGCCATTTTATTCTCTAGGGTGTTAGGATAAAAAATATATATAATGTTTGGGGGTTCTAATTAGAGGGAAGAAGATGGCAGTGAAAATAGTGAAAAATAACATTAGAATTGCTGTTTAACTTGTAATGCTTAACTTGTAATACCAACGGCCACCACCAGATGGCGCCAGCTTACACATCTGGTGGTAATAACTTGTAATACCAACAGCTCCCCACCAGATGGCGCCAGCTCACAAAAAAATTTGTTTTTTTTTTGCCCCCCTTTGAAGCCAAGTCGCCAAGACCCTATTTCTAGTCGACCTGGCGACCGGGATTTGTCGAGTCCTGCACTAAGCTATGTGAAAATTAATTTTGCAAATTGACCATGCTCTACTCCGTTAGTAAATCAACCCCAATGTGTCATGTGATGCCTACTAGAGAGGGTAGAGGCACCCTGGACTGAACTACAAGGGTGCAAAGTGCAAACTCAGTGGACTATTGACTAGGAAGAAAGATCCACTATCGAGAAGACACCAATTACTCAACATGTTCATTTGATTGTAGTGTATGAAATACAAATACTCTCTGAGAGAGTGTGTGTCTCCATGTGAGGAGGCATCTAGGAGCATGGCTGCTCATCCATGATGTTGGATACAAAGGATTTGCGTTTGTAAGGACACTTACTAGAAGACCATGGACCGGTCAGTCTATGGACACATACGCGTGGATATTGAGCCTCTGTCCCCAATATAATACATGATATACATCGTTTGGTATACATTGAAGTTTTGGATTACTAGTGTCGAGTACCTGATTGGATTCAGGACCAGCTGTACTGATCGAGTTAACTGACCATACAAGCTCCTTGTGACTTGGGCGGTATATGCCTCTCCGAGTCACTGGCATCCGGTAAGCCTCCTCCTGCTGTTGGTGGCGGTGCTTTTCGATAAACTGTCTTTCCATCCCGAGGGTCGTACTCGTGTAGTCGTCTAGTCACTTTTTGTTCCTTTATTCACAATTTTGAATTCTTTTTCACTTATTGTGTCATTATTTCATAAGTTTTGACTTTTTTTCACTAATTATGTCTATGTTCAATTTATTCAGTTAAATCTATCTGAATATGGTCACGTGGTGATACTCTGTTATGAGTGATGAGTTACAATTATTAGCGCTAAACTTTTTTTTCTATCTACAATATTGCTTTTTTCTTACAGCTGTGTGGCAGACAATTTTTGTACATATTTTGTATACACAGCGCAGTATTTTTTTTATATTTTTTTATGAAATACAAATATTGCAAACAATGTGAAAAATAGGGTCATCAGTTTGAATCCCAACCATGGCACTACTTACCAGTTTGCATGTTCTCCCTGTGCCTCTGGGTTTCCTCCCACAATCCAAAGACATGCAGTTAGGATAATTGCCTACTGTCTAAATTGGCCAAAGCAGTGGCGGTGTGTCCATAGAGGGCACAGGAGCGCCGCCCCCTCTCTCTCCTGCACCGCCACTGAAATACAATACATAGATTCATGCATTGCATGAATCTATGTATTGTTACGGCTGCCCACTATTCAGATGGCCGGCCCCCTGGTGAGCGCCGGCCATCTTAATAACGGCAGCTGGTTGGCTTTGGAAGTGCCTATCAGAGCCAGGCTGTAATCAGCTTCCAAATAGTTATACAGGGGACGCACGGGGGGTGCGTTCCCTGGTTAACACCGACAGGTGTCTCAGCCAATCAGGTTCACCGGTTCTGGTTACCGGTAACCTGATTGGCTGAAGCGTCATCGAGGGCGGGAGAAGACATCGAGGGACTGTGGAAGCAGGATGGCTGACCCCAGAAAGGTAAGTGCCCTGGCATTTTACAGGGCACAGTCGCAGCATTTTACAGGTCACAGTGGCTGCAATTGATGGGCACAGTGGCGACAATTGATGGGCACAGTGGTGACAATTGATGGGCACAGTGGCGACAATTGATGGCACAGTGGCTGCGTTTGATGGCATGGCACAGTGGCTGCGTTTGATGGCACAGTGGCTGCCTTTGGCATTGCACAGTGGTGACAATTGATGGGCACAGTGGTAACAATTGATGGCATGACACAGTGGCTGAATTCGATGTCACAGTGGCTGCGTTTGGCATGGCACAGTGGTGACAATTAATGGGCACAGTGGTGACAATTGATGGCACAGTGGCTGCGTTTGATGGTATGGCACAGTGGCTGCGTTTGATGGCACAGTGGCTGCGTTTGGCATGGCACAGTGGTGACAATTGATGAGCACAGCTGTGACAATTGATGGCACAGTGGTGACAATTGATGACACAGTGGTGACAATGGGCACAGTGGTGACAATTGATGGCAGAGTGGCTGCGTTTGATGGCATGGCACAGTGGTGACAATTGATGGGCACAGTGGCGATAAATGATGGCACAGTGGCTGCGTTTGATGGCATGGCACAGTGGCTGCATTTGATGGCATGGCACAGTGGCTGCATTTGATGGCACAGTGGCTGCATTTGATGGCACAGTGGCTGCATTTGATGGCACAGTGGCTGCGTTTGATGGGCACAGTGGCTGCGTTTGATGGGCACAGTGGCTGTGTTTGATGGGCACAGTGGCTGCAATTGATGGGCACAGTAGCTGCGTTTGATGGGCACAGTGAGGCTGCAATTGTTTGTTTTTTTTTCGTTTGTTTGCGCCCCCGCAAAAATTTTGAGCACCAGCCGCCACTGGGCCCAAGTATGTGCATGTGAGTTAGCGCAAAGTTAGAGTAAATTGTCGGCGCTATATAAGTATCTGCATTGAATAAATAAATAAAATGTATGAAGAAATAGATTGTCAGACCACATATTTTAATAATATCCTCTATTGTTAACAAAACAGAAGTAAGATAAACCTGCTCTTATGAGAACAGTGTGTACTTATAGTGTTACACAGCAGCTTTAAGAGCTTGGCTTTGGACATGCTCTGCAACTGCAGGACCTCGAAAAGGGACTATCTGATAGCACAAAACTTCCTCCTTATGTTGCAATTTTGTAGAATTTCGTTTTTTTCACTTCCTGGTAATAAAATGGTAAAGCAAGTGAACTATGAGCTGATCACAGATAGAAAATGTAAACTAGAAAGGCTTTCTACTCCTAATCAAAGACAACTCTCGGATTCTACCCCCTATTAAAGACTTGTACAGGCAAATCCATCATTATTAAAGTGGAGGTTCACCCAAAAAAATCAATTTTTAACAGTAGATTGGGCCTAATTACGGGAAGCAGAATCGGGTGTTTTGATTAAAATCAATGCAGTACTTACCTTTTTTGAGATAGATGTTCTCCCGCCGCTTCCGGGTATGGGCTGCGGGACTGGGCGTTCCTATTTGATTGACAGCCTTCCGACCGTCGCATACAGCGCGTCACCAGTTTCCGAAAGTAGCCGAACGTCGGTGCGCAGGCGCCGTATAGTGCCGCACCGACGTTCGGCAACTCGTGACGCGCTGTATGCGACCGTCGGAAGGTTGTCAATCAAATAGGAACGCCCAGTCCCGAAGACCATACCCGGAAAATGAAAATGAACTGTCTTTTAAGCCTAGTACACACAGGCCGAATGTTGGGCGACATCGGCCGGTTCAATAGAAACAGTCCGATATTCGGCCCATGGGTACAGCCGCTGGTCCAAAAAAAAGCTTCTGTCAGAGGCTCATGACCGGAAAAAGTCTGCCGATCGACTCCTGGTTAGCTGTCGGTTTTTTCTCATTCAGCCCGCTGGGTTGAACGAAAAGAAACTATTAGTGTGTACGAGGCTTAAAAGCATCTTCTCTTTATTGCATTACAGTCAGTTGACAAAGGAATGAAATATTCAAACACCAGCATATCACAACTTAAATTCCTGCAATAAAGGAGTGGCTGTGTAAAGAAAACAAGATGAGGAATGGAGGAAGTGACCTTGCCCATCAAAGCCAACTTTCAAGTTTAACACCAAAAAAGGAATGTATAAAGGTGGCACACCTATTTGGGCCCACTTTCTTGGGACGGGGGCCCTGTAATTTAAGTTTAATGGAAGCTATTCTTATATGTATGGTGTAATGGGTGAGTGGGGCACTCCATTTAAATATTTAAAAGAGGGATCCTGATTATCCAATGGGAATTCCCTGGGATTCCCTGGGAATGTGATATAAGGGCTGCTGAGCGTTTATGGCTCCCTCTGCAGCGGCCAGGAAGAAGGAAAGAAGAGCTCCCTCACTTCCTGTCGCGGCATTTTGTGTGGTTGGGTCACCCCGGAATCTGGGGGGGGGTATTCTTTGTTTAACCACTTCATTACTGGGCACTTAAACCCCCTTCGTGTCCTGACCAATTTTCAGCTTTCAGCGCTGACGCATTTTGAATGACAATTGCGCGGTCATACAACACTGTATCCAAATTATATTTTTATCATTTTTTCCCCACACATAGCTTTCTTTTGGTGGTATTTGATCATCTCTGCGATTTTTATTTTTTGCGCTATAAACAGAAAAAGACAGAAAATTTTGAAAAAAAACCACAATATTTTTTACTTTTTGTTATAATAATATCCCATTTAAAAAAAAAAAAAAAAATTTCCTCGGTTTAGGCCGATACGTATTCTTCTACATATTTTTGTTAAAAAAAATCGCAATAAGAGTTTATTGATTGGTTTGCGCAAAAGTTATAGCGCCTACAAAATAGGGGATAGATTTATGATTTATTTTTTATTTTTTACTAGTAATGGCGGCGATCTGCGATTTTTTTTGTCAGGCCTGCGATATTGCGGCGGACATATCGGACACTTTTGGCACAATTTTGGGACCATTCACATTTATACAGCGATCAGTGCTATAAAAATGCACTAATTACTGAATAAATGTGACTGGCAGTGAAGGGGTTAACACTAGGGGGTGAGGAAGGGGTTAAATGTATTCCCTGGGTGTGTTCTAACTGTGTGGGGGGAGGGAGGTGACCGATGCTGTGTCCCTATGTACAAGGGACACAGATCGGTCTCCTCTCTCCCTGACAGCACGTGGAGCTCTGTGTTTACACACAGAGCTTCATGTCCCTGCTGTGTTCCCGCCGATTGCGTGTACCCGGCGGACATCGCGGCCGCCAGGTACACGCATCGGCTTCCCATCGATGCGCCGGGACAGTGTTCACCCGCTGCGCGCCCCCCAGAGGCGCGCGCGGGTAATGTCAACAAGACGATGTCTAAAGACGTCTACTCGGCACTTCAGGTCCGCGCTGCAGACGTCTTTTGTCTATAGCGCGGATCTGTAGTGGTTAATAACATTTAAGCTGCTCGAGTTCTGAAAACCAGGCAGAGACTATTTGATGTTTATGTTATGCAAGTATTTGATTATTTATAATGGATGTTATAAGCATTTTACACCAAAAAAGTGCCACAGCCATTTCTGCCAAAATGTGGTGTAGTGTTTGCTTTTTATATGGTTGTATTGGGGGAATAGGTTGGGGCAGGTGTGGCCTACAGTCCCATGTAAAATATTACTCTCAGCACAAATACTGCTGAACGAACTTTGGCACAAAGCAAAACACCGTAATGATCACTTTCATGAACGCAGCCATTACTTCACTCATACTGCATATGGCACAATCTCATTAAATATATTCAGCTGCACTCTCCAAAATCTAGTGAAACCTCAGATTACGAGCATAATCCGTTCCAGGAGAACGCTCGTAATCCAAAGTACTCGCATATCAAAGCGAGTTTCCCCATACTTTCCATAGTCAATGGAAACGAAAATAATTTGTTCCGCGTTGACTTCACTGACATGCAATACCACATGTGGCCAGAAGTGGGGGGGGGGTGCCGGAAAGCCTCAGAAACACCCAGAAAAGTCAGAGGACAGCTTGGCTGAACTCGGAAAACCTCAGGAACAGAGTATTTCCGAGGTTTTCCAAGCATTTCCGTAAGGCTCCGGAGCCCCCACCTCAGGCCGAAATTCAGTATTGCACACCGCTTCGGCTTGAATCCTGATAGTTTTGCAAGACAACACTCGCAAACCGAGTCAGGATCTTTTTTAAATACAGTGCTCATATTGCAAAACGCTCGTTAACCGCGTTACTCGCAATCCAATGTATTTTAATTCAGTATATATGGGCGCATACTCTGACCATTGAACACGTACATATATGTGTATACATAAATATTTCCACTGCCTAAAAGTGCCTTTTCCATGCATTGAATACATATACTCCTTGTACCAGCTTGGCTCATCCCCATATCCAAGGAACAATTTAGATTATTTGTGAAGACGCAACACAGCCAATCAACTTCTTTGTCAAGCACAATGGATGAAGGTAGCTGTAGATAACATGATTACTAAAATTAAATGGGCAGGGAAATGCCAAAAATTCACTAAAGTTTAAAAAGCACTGAGAGCCAAGCTATGAGCACTACAACTTGGACCCCTTTCACACTGAGGCCTCCTATTCATTGCAATGTGTGCTTTCACACTCAGGCGGAGCACTTGCGGGATGTTAGAAAAAGTCCTGAAAGCGGCATCTTTGGGGTGGGTTGGGAGTGCTATAAATCAGGGCTCAACAAATCCTGGGCGCCAGGTCGACATGGCGACTTGGCTTGGAAGGTTTTTTTTTTGTGAGCTGGCGCCATCTGGTGGTGAGCCGTTGGTATTACAAGTTATTACTCCAGATGTGTGAGCTGGCGCCATCTGGTGGTGGCCATTGGTATTACAAGTTAAGCATTACAAGTTAAACAGCAATTCTAATGTCATTTTTCACTATTTTCACTGCCATCTTCTTCCCTCTAATTAGAACCCCCAAACATTATATATATTTTTTATCCTAACACCCTAGAGAATAAAATGGCGATCGTTGCAATACTTTTTTCTGTCACGCCGTATTTGCGCAGCGGTCTTACAAGCGCACTTTTTTGGGAAAAAATTACTTTTTTTAATTAAAAAAATAGGACAACAGTAAAGTTATCCCCATTTTTTTATATTATGAAAGATAATGTTACGCCGAGTAAATTCATACCCAACATGTCACGCTTCAAAATTGCGTCCGCTCGTGGAATGCCGACAAACTTTTACCCTTTAAAATCTTCATAGGCGACGTTTAAAAGAATCTACAGGTTGCATGTTCTGAGTTACAGAGGTGGCTTAGCACTTCTGCCTAGCAGCACTAGGGTCATTGATTCAAGACCAAACCATTACACTTCCTACATGGAGTTTGCATGTTCTCCCTGTGATATATGCATGTGAGATAGGGACCTTAGATTGTGAGCACCTTGAGGGCATAAATGTACAATATATATGTAAAGCAACATGCAAATTATGAACACTATGTAAATACCTGTAATAAAAGTAGATCAAATTTCAGTTATCCTTAAAGCAGTATTAACCGGTTAAGACCCCGGACCAATATGCAGGTTAAGGACCTGGCCCCTTTTTGCAATTCGTCGCTTTAACTGACAATTGCGTGGTCGTGGGACATGGCTCCCAAACAAAATTGGCGTCCTTTTTTTTCCACAAATAGGGCTTTCTTTTGGTGGTATTTGATCACCTCTGCGATTTTTTTTTTTTTGCGCTATAAACAAAAATAGAGCGACAATTTTGAAAGAAATTCAATATTTTTTACTTTTTGCTATAATAAATATCCCCAAAAAATATATATAAAAAAAAATTTCCTCCCTCAGTTTAGGCCGATACGTATTCTACATATTTTTGGTAAAAAAACCCGCAATAAGTGTTTATTGATTGGCGTTTACAAAATAGGGGATAGTTTTATGGCATTTTTTTTTTACTAATAATGGTGGCGATCAGCGATTTTTTTCGTGACTGCAACATTATGGCTGACACATCGGACACTTTTTTGGGACCATTGTCATTTTCACAGCGAAAAGTGCTATAAAAATGCACTGATTACTGTGAAAATGACAATGGCAGTGAACGGGTTAACCACTAGGGGGCGCTGTAGGGGTTAATTGTGACCTAATGTTCGTTTCTTACTGTAGTTGGGCGTACCTGGACGTGTGACGTCACTGATCGTCGTTCCCTATGACAGGGAACAGACGATCAGTGACAAGCCACAGAGAAGAACGAGGAAGGTTTGTTTACACTCACCTCTCCCCGTTCTTCAGCTCCTGTGACCCGATCGGGGGACACCGGCAGCGATCAGGTCTGCTGGCGCGGTCTCGGAGCTTTGGACCTGGTCGCAAGCTTTCCTGCCAGCGGCGTGCTCGCGTCCCCTTAAAGGGGACACACCTGTACATCCATATGCCCAGCCGTGCCATTCCGTCGACGTATATCGTCGTGCGGCGGTCCTTAAGTGGTTAAAACCAAAAATTTAATATTTTCTTTTTTTTCCCCCCTTATGTTTTCCCACATCCGTTCCTGCCCTGGTAATCAGGCCAGTAATACACCTCCTGCATTAAAAAAATACCACGCTAGATGAAGGAGCACAGGGGCAGATTATGACAGCATTGTTAGCTGGGGGGAGGGAAACCTTACATGTATTAGCATATTTAAATACACTATTACTAACCTAAATTGATGAAGAAATTAGATTTTTTAAATGTTTACATTGGATATGTTTTATATGCGAAAGTAAAAAATATTGTTTTTTTTAAAACTGTTGGTCTTTTTTTGTTTATAGTGCAGAAATAAATAAAAAAACGCGGAGGTGATGAAATACCACCAAAAGAAAGCTCTATTTGTGGGAAAAAAGGGACATAAATTTTGTTTGGGTACAACGTTGCATGACTGCACAATTGTCAATTAAAGCAACGCAGTGCCGTATCGCAAAAAAAAAGGCCTGGTCATGGGGGTGAAACTTTCCGGGGCTGAAGTGGTTAATACTGCTTTAGGCATGCAAAATCTGGTGCCGCTCTACATAGAAACCAATCAGCTTCCAAGTTTTGCTGCCAAAGCTTAAATGAACAAGCTGAAGTTATGTCCCGTACACACGACCGAAAGTCAGATGGCGCATACACACGGTCGGGATTCCAGACGAAAAACTGCGATAAGAGCTTTTCGTCGGAAATCCCGACCGTGTGTATGCTCCATCTGACTTTTTCCCACAGGAAAACTGCCGGGAAAAAAAAGTAAGCAGGATCTCTTTTTTCCCGTCAGGAAAAAAATCCTAGCGGGAAAACTGTTCGTCTGTATGCTTTTCCGTCGGGAAAAAAAACATGCATGCTCCAAAACAATTCGACGCATGCTCGGAAGCATAGAACTTCATTTTGTCAGCTCGTCGTAGTCTTTTACGTCACTGCGTTCTTGGCAGTCAAAAGTTCACCGGACTTTTGTGTGACCGTGTGTATGCAAGACAGGCTTAAGAGGAAATCTGTCGGGAAAACCATTGTTTTTTTTTTCCGAAGGGAAAACCGCTCGTGTGTACGGGGCATAAGAAGCAGATTGGTTAGCAAGCACACCTGCGCCGGATTTGGCGTGCACCAGCTTTAGCAAATCTCCCCCAACGCACTGTAGAGATGGACACAATATGGTTGTCCTATGCAGGGCCGGCGCTAGCGCAAGGCAACATGCGCACTTGCCTTACGGCGCCAGGGAACAGGGCGGAAAATAGACAGTGTCACTGTGTCAGTGTCTCTCTCGTCTCTGTGAGTCCCAGGATTACACACAGCAGGCATCTCCCGCTGTGTGTATTGGAGCTTAGTGTGTTAACTTTGGTAGCGCTGTGAGAAAAGTCCCGCCCTCCTCCTAGATCAGCTCGTGTGATAGGCAGAACAATGCGTCTGTCACACAAGCTGATCTAGGAGGAGGGCGGGACTTTTCTCACAGCGCGGCCAAAGTTTTCACACTGATCTCCGATACACACAGCGGGAGATGCCTGCTGTGTGTGAAGTGTAGAGGAGGAAGGATGGAGGGAAGGGAGCGCTGCAGCCACACTGGCAGTGTGTGTGATAAATTCTCTCTCATGTCACGCTGCCCCGGCGGCCCCTCCTCTCTTCTCCTCTTCTCGTCCGTCCCCATTTGCTTGTGACATCATCTGGGATGGACGAGAAGAGAGGAGAGGCCGTCTGGGCAGCGTGACATGAGAGAGAACTCATCACAGATGCTTCCTGCATACTGGCTGCCAGGTAAACGCTGTGCCCCAATATGCCCCGATGTGTGCCAATATGCCCTGATGTGTGCCAAGTGCCCCATAGTCCTGATGTGCCATGTGTCCCGTGCCCTAGTCTGCTGTGCCTCAATGTTGTGTTCCCCCGATGTACTGTGACCTGTGCCCCGATGTGGCCTGTTGCGCTGTACCCTGATGTGCTATGCCCTTCCCTCCCACAGAGCTGATTATTCTGTGATTGGCCACAGCCAAAGCCGCCTGTCCTGGAGGCAACTTTAAGTTGCGTTGTAAGTTGCTCCAAGTCATGCTGAAGTCGCACTGAAGTTGCCTTACAAAGTCGCGCTGTAAGCTGGGTTGCCCCTGTGTGAACCGGCACTTAGGGTCAGAGCTGTAAACTTTTTGGCGGCTATTGGTAATTTTTTGTCTGTAGATTAATATAGCAACCTGACTCTTATAGCGGATTTTCCTTTAGGAATAGATCACTGAACAGAATGTAAACCGGGAAACTGCTTTGCATCCAAAGTAGAAACATTTACTTCCAACGTAACAAGTATTTTTTTTTCAACTCCACGGATTGTGGTACCGTGAATAATAATGCCTACAAGCCATTGAAATATTTATTCATTCACTGAAATTACTCATGAATACCAACAATAGCATTAAAATAAAATTTTAAATGGCCTAAATAAGAGATTTAAAAATGCATTCGAAATGTTTTAGACATGTTAATGTTGCCAGTTGCTTTCATATAACTGGAATCCCTTGATCTACATACTGAATACTAGATAAGTATAGGCTCTTATTTACCACAAAGAACCTGAAGCAGCTCGTTAGTAAAATTGCCACTTCACCTATATTTATTTGATTTATTAGCTCTGAACATTTCCAGGCTACTAAGGCTTGTATTTTTGTCAATATATTTTCAAGAAGGTGCTATTTAACAAATTAAAGTGGTTGTAAAACGTTACATAACCCCAGTGCAGTGACTGGCCCCATGTGATACACAGACAAACAAATCCTCCTACATACCTGTTTATCTGCAGTCTTCTCTTCACTATATCCATTCAAAGTGCTAAATTTATAAGCTTGTATGAGGGTTCAGAAAAAAGGGGGCGGAGAGTTAATATTACATTCTGCAAAGCTCAGTGAAGAGATCTCTGAGAGCTCATTGGATGGAAGAGACACACCCCCTTCACACAGGGAACAGAGCTAAAGCCTCGTACACACGACCGAGGAACTCGACGGGCAAAACACATCGTTTTCCTCGTCGAGTTCCTTGTTAGGCTGTCGAGGAACTCGACAAGGCAAGTTTCTCCATTCCCGTCGAGGAAATAGAGAACTTGCTCTCTTTTTGGCTTGTCGAGTTTCTCGACAGTTTCCTCGACGAAAATGTACACACGACCGGCAAAAAAATATCTCCCAGCAAGTTTCTTGCTGGTTTTTGCCGAGAAACTCGGTCGTGTGTACGAGGCCTGAGGCTGTTAATCAGCTGGAGGTCCCTCCCCCATCACCATTTTTTTCTTGGTGTCATGAAAACTTGTCAGAAGTAATTCATGTTGATAGCAAAGGAAGAAAGCAGCAGCCAGGTTGATTTACCAAAGGCAACTAAACTGCAGTTGCTCCAGAGGCTAATAAATAAGTTAAAGCTTCACTGGAATTGGTAATAAAGATACCCCCCAACCCTCTTGCTCGATACCTATCTGCTCAATTCTAGGCAAATGATTTAAACCTCAGAAGATGGGGATCCTTACACTCTCCTCATTCCTCATTCCCCATTTGCTATACATGGTAATTTAAATATCTGTATTCTTTCCTAAACAGAGCGAACGCTACCCTTGGTTTTAATAGGAAAACGCAATACTGAATATGTACCATTGTCTTGACTGTTTTATATCTTTTTTATTTTTGTGGATTACTGTTTATTTTGAACTGTCTACATTGCTCTCTAAGGCCCCATTCACACCTCCGCGACAAAACGCCCGACGCCGGACGCTCGTGCCGCTGGACGGGAGATCTCCCATTGCTGTCTATGAGATGGTTCACATCTCATAGACGCCGTACGCCTGCCGCCTGAAAAAAAGTCCCGGACCCTTTTTTTCAGGCGGCATTGGCGTTCGGCCATACAAAGCAATGGGAAGGATTTGTAAAAAACAAAAAAAGTTACACTATTCGCGGCAAAATACGCCGCGTACGCAGCGTTACTTGTCGCGGAGGTGTGAATGCAGCCTAAAACTGTTTTGAACTTAACCACTGATTACTGTTTTTTTTTTGTTTTTTATTTAAAATAAATAAACAAACTTTATGTTAAAAAAAGCTTCACTTTGTAAAAAATACCCAATCAGGTGCAAGGAAGAAAAAAAACAGCATTTTTGCTTGCACATGATTGGATAATGGAAGTCAGCAGAGCTTCTGCTCATTTACTAAGCACTGGAGCAACTGCTCTTGCAGAGTGCAACTGCATTTTGCAAACTGCACAGTCTTTTTGCCTTTAGTAAATCAACCCCTTAGTGCTCTCAATTGAGAGTACTAAGTGCACATTATAAAGGGATATGCTATGTTCATATTTTATGTGTGAGGTTTATAACCTCTTTAACCACCTAAGGACCGCCTCCTGCACATATACGTCGGCAGAATGGCACGGCTGGGCACAAGCACGTATCTGTACGTCCTCTTTAAGTGCCCAGCCGTGGGCACTCTGAAGCTCCGTGACCGCGGCCGCGGAGTCCTGTGATTGGTCCCCGGAGCTGAAGAACGGGGAGAGCTGTGTGTAAACACAGCTTCCCTGTTCTTCACTGTGGCGCTGTCATTGATCGTCTGTTCCCTGATATAGGGAAAGGCGATCAATGACGTCACACGTCCAGCCCCACCCCCCTACAGTTAGAAACACATATGAGGTCACACATAACCCCTACAGCGCCCCCTGGTGGTTAACTCCCAAACTGCAATTGTCATTTTCACAGTAAACAATGCATTTTTTGCTGTGAAAATGACAATGGTCCCAAAAATGTGTCAACATTGTCCGATGTATTCACCATAATGCTGCAGTCACGAAAAAAAACGCTGATTGCCACCATTAGTAGTAAAAAAAAAAATATTAATAAAAATGCAATAAAACTATCCCCTATATTGTAAACGCTATAAATTTTGCGCAAACCAATCGACAAACCCTTATTGCGATTTTTCTTTTACCAAAAATATGTACAAGAATACTTATCGGCCTAAACTGAGAAAAAAAATGTTTTTTTATATATTTTTAGGGGGTATTTATTATAGCAAAAAGTAAAAAATATAGATTTTTTTTTCAAAATGATCGCTCTATTTTTGTTTATAGCGCAAAAAATACAAAACCGCACAGGTGATCAAATACCACCAAAAGAAAGCTCTATTTCTGGGAAAAAAAGGACACCAATTCTGTTTGGGAGCCACATCGCACGACCGTGCAATTGTCAGTTAAAGCGACGCAGTGCCGAATCGCAAAAACTGGCCAGGTCCTTTACCTGCGTAATGGTCCGGGTCTTACCATTCTAGCCTATTGGAACAAGTGCCTAATTCTTATTTTGGTGTCGTTTGTAGGTTTTGAGGACTTACTATGCGACTACCAAATATGACTGCATATAAAGAAGGCCTCTTTCGTTTTCCATTATTGCTGCCCTGTTTACATTCTCTTCCTTTTGCCAAGCATTTTACTGTTTGCATGGTCTTATCTAGTTTATTTTCCTTTTGGCAGCAAGCTTGCTGAAAACCTGTATTTTACTATGAAGCTCTTAGTTTTATCTCCACAATTTATCGTAATGCCTTATCACTGACTCTTTCATGCCATGCCTCAGGTCTCCAACATTTCTGGCACCAGCTGCATCAGTTCTTCTGAACCTGACTATTGTTTTTCCGGGGCCTCCACAACTTTGGTCACATTGCCTTTCCGGGAAAGAATATCCCCACTGGGTCCTGTACAGTAGGCTAGCCCTCCCTGTACATGTACATGATATAGTTTAACAGACACTAATGCGTCACCAACAAAAAAGACCAATACCACGCACTAGAAAATTGCCTCTTGATTGATTGATGATTGGATGACGGAGAGTTCCCTCAAACTTAAAGGGTCACTAAAGGAAAACATTTTTTTAGCTGAAATGACTGTTTACAGGGCATAGAGACATAATAGTTAACTGATTCCTTTTAAAAATGATTACAAATAGATAAAAAAACAATCATATAATGTGCCTGCAGTGTAGTTTCGTTTTTGCTGTTGTTTCCTGGTTCTCTGATGTACAGAGAGCCACTAGAGGGCAGTCAGCCAATAGAGAGCAGTGATACTTTGTCTAAAACTCCTCAGCACCAATCCAGTTTCGTTTTACACACAGTAATCACACCTCCTTGATTAGTGACCACCGTGAGAAATCTCCCAGTACTGTGGTTATCAGGAAACAGGCAACCAGGAAGTGTCCAGAACAGAGAGGATTTACAGCAACATCAAAGCAAAAACGAACACTGAGGACATGAAACCAGGACTGCAGCAAGGTAAAGGAAGCTATTTAGCTAAAAAAAAAAATTCCTTTAGTGACCCTTTAAGGGATTCAAAACAGAACTTCTTTTTCTCCATGCAAACCAAAAGAAAAACTCTAGGACAACATGCATGCCACCCACCATCCTTGGACAAACCATCACACCAAGCACCAAAGTCAAAAGCCTCGGGCCGCGTACACACGGTCGGTCAAAACCGATGGAAACGGACTGAAGGACCGTTTCATCGGTCCAAATCGATGGTGTGTGCGCCCCATCGGTCAGTTATCCTTCGGTCAAAATTTTTAGATCTTGCTTTAAAATTGAACCGATGGACGCCTAACCGATAGGTTAAAACCGACGGTTAGTATGCAAAAGCATCGGTTAAAAACCTGTGCATGCTCAGAATCAAGTCGACGCATGCTTGGAAGCATTGAACTTCATTTTTCTCAGCATGTAGTTGTGTTTAACGTCACCACGTTGGACTCGATCATTTTTTTAACTGATGGTGTGTAGGCACATCAGACCATCAGTCAGCTTCATCGTGTGTATGCGGCCTCAGAGTCATCTTTGACTCAGACATGACTATGGATGCACAAATGCACAAATAGGATCAGTAGTCAGTAGATCTCACTACCTTCTCCGCCTGCTGCGTACACTCATCCCCTTCATCCCTAAAGCAGACACAGCAGTAGTAGTTGGAACAATCATCAATTCCCGACTCGACTACGCAAACTCCCTCTACCTCGGACTTCCCAAATACCAAATTTTGCGTCTACAAGTCGTCCAGAACACAGCAGCCAGACTGGTAACCAGGAAAAAAAATCCTGGGAATTAATCACCCTGTCCCTGAGGACCCTCCATTGGCTAGCCGTGAAGGATCTGGTTACATTTAAGACCCTCTGCCTCACTCACAAATGCACATAAGGAAACGCTTCTTAATACCTATGCGAGAAAATAAAACACTACAACCCTAGTCTCACCCTCCAGGCAACTAACCAAAACCTCCTCCACATCCCCAAGACCCGCTACAAATCTAAAGGAGACTGAAGATTCGCAGTCCAAGGACCACGGCTATGGAACGCTCTACCCACGGACATCCGTATTGGACATCCGTATTGGAACAAAAGCATCGGGCCTTTAGGAAAAAACTTAAACCCACCTCTTCTGAAGACACAGGACGACACTGGATGCAAAACGCGCCTTGAGGCGATTTAGTTTGCATTTGTAGCGCTATACAAGTTACTTACTCACTCAGATCTGACAATGCTTTGCGTGGAATAAGGAGTAAAGCTTAACACTAGTAGAAAAATGTATGGGCAGCTCCAAGCAAACAGCCAACTGAACAATTGAAACACGGGCAGGAACTCCTTTACCGGCCTGTAAAGTAATGCCCATACCTTTATGACCCCCCACTGCACTATATGACTGCATTGTATAAAGCAAATTAAATCTCTTTTCAGATATAGTTTAACAGACACTAATGCTTTCCATAAACTTGGACATTTTGTTGGCTATTGTAGAGCTTCCCATCTGCCACCTATGTTTATACTTGTTTCCAAGGAAACCCTTTTCCTCTTTAGACCATTTTTCTATTTCTAGCACTGTGATGCATTGGGGTTGATTTACTAAAGGCAAATAGATGTGCACTTTGCAAGTAACGTTAAACTCTGAAAATAAAGTTTCTCCAGAGCTTAATAAATGGGGGGAGGGGACTCTGCTGACTTCCATCATCTAATCACGTGCAAGCAAAAATGCAATTTTTTTTATTTTTCTTTGTGTGTGCAGATTTACCTGATTTACTAAGCTCTGGGGCAACTGAACTTGCAAAGTGCACAGTCTATTTGCCTTTGGTAAATCTAGCCCTATGTCTGTCAATTACTCGGTCAAGGATGTACCCAATTTAATTTTATTATGTTTTTTAGACAAGAGCTTTCTTTTGGTGTTATTTAATAATGAGGCTTCATTTCCATGGACGGCTCTCCATGTTAGTCTATGTCCTCATGCCCACCATGACGTTTTTGAGCTGCAAAAAAAAAAACAGGACCAGTGCGTTCTGAAGCTCCAGCCTTAGAGCTGTAAAAACAGACATTAAAAAACGCTCAAAAACACTCAAAACGTGCAAAAACGCTACTGCAGCGTTTTTGAGCTCCAGCTCAAAAAAAAATTTTGTTTTTTTTTTAAACATGGACAGGCGTTTTTAAGCTGTAAAAAAGGCTAAAAAAAGTGGCTGTAAAAACGTCCATGGAAATGAAGGCTCAAGATTTTTTTTAATAAACAAAGGGAGAAAAAATAATGCTCTTACTTTCTGTTATTAAACAGCAAATAAAAAATGCCACAATAGTACGAACAACCCTAAAATGGCCCATTTTGCAGAGTAGACATGTCAAGGTGATCTGATATTTTGCCCCAATTTTTTGGAAATGAAAAAAACATGCCAGTTTAAGGGGGTAAACATGGAGCTTAGTAATGTTGCCTTAGATACAGTAAATGTACAGGTCATATACACAGGGGGATCAGGAGGTAAAATGGTTATTCACCTACTATGGGAGGATGGAGATTAAGGGCCTAATGTTCAGATGTGCCGGGAAAAGGAGGTGAGTGCGCTGGCTGCGATCAGGAGCTTCCTTTTCAACACATTCCGCTAACTGCAGGCAATGTAAACAATGTGTAATCACTAGTAGGGCTGGGAAAAAAATTGTTTCAATTTAAAAGGTAGGTCAAATCGATGAATATTTTCAAGAACATTTTCTTTTTCTCCCCAGGACCGGCGCTAAGAATCCTCCTATTACCGGATGCATACCCTCACAAACGACCCTCCTGCCTTGGTGGCCTCTCCGAGGTGTGCAGGGGAGAAGTCAATCCGCTGCGATCCTGGGAAAAGGCCGCGAGGCCGGCCGTCGCAGACTAGGCCGAAGCCGCGGCCTCGCCTAAAAAATCCTGCCCGCAGCTCCTCAGGACTAGCGCTAGAGTCCTTCTGCTACCGGGTACGGACCCTCACAACTGACCCTCCGGTGTCCCTTCTGCCTTTGTGGCCTCTCCGGGGTGTGCAGGGGAGAAGTCAATCCGCTGAGATCCTGGGAAAAGGGCACAAAGCCAGACGTCATGGACTAGGCCGAAGCCGCGGCCTCGCCTAAAAACTTCTGCCCACAGCTCCTCAGGACTGGCGCGGTGTCCATAAAAATTTTTTGTTTTGAATCGTAAATCGAGTTTTTTATCAAAAAAAATTTGGGGGGGAATCGTCCAGCTCTAATCACTAATAACAGTGATCACATGGTACCAGAGCCTCTCTCATTGGCTCTGTACGTTAATTCAGAAAACTGCACTGTCTAACAAATAGTGCGCTCATATTGTGGTGCTTGTGTGTGCGCTAGATGGCGCACACAGTTTCCTAAAGATCAGATAAATTTTAAAATAGCCTCCCACCTGCTTATTGCTTATTGCCGTCCAGCCATATATATACAGTGACCGTATGGCACGTGGTTAAAAAAAGAGGGCTGAAGGCTCCAAATACCTCACATATGCCACTGTTGCTGATCCCAGTATGCATTACTCTTGCAATTATGCAGTAGTATGAAGCACACACACACACATGCAAGGTTAGGGAAATATTTCCATGTCCACTGTAATTGAGAAAACATTGCCTATGTATGACCAGGCTAATTAATTACTTCCTGATTACATTGCGTCTTTGCTTTTTGGAGTGCTACTGAAAATGATTACATCATTGATGCTCACCCTGAGCTATTTTACTCCTCTAACTCAAAGGAAATCTTCCCTTTGTTAATGTAGGGCAAAATAATGTTTGCTTCATAGTAGGCCCCTTCACCACTGGTACTTACCTTCTACTCGTTCTCTCACTGCCCGGTTTACCTGACCCTGAATGTGTAAGTTACAACTCGGGTCCGATTTGTACACATCTCAAGCCCCGTACACACGACCAGTTTCCTCGGCAGAATTCAGCTTCCGACCGAGTTTCTGGCTGAATTCTGCCGAGGAAACTGGTCGTGTGTACACTTTCGGCCGAGGAAGCCGACGAGGACCTCGGCGAGGAAATAGAGAACATGTTCTCTATTTCCTCGTTGTTCTATGGGAGCTCTCGGCCCGCCGAGGTCCTCGGCGGCTTCAGGGCTGAACTGGCCGAGGAACTCGATGTGTTTGGCACGTCGAGTTCCTCGGCCGTGTGTACGAGGCCTCAGAAATACATTCTTCCATCTAGCCAGATTTCAACTTTAAATGCCATTTTCTAGACTGATTTCAAGTAATTACATTACTAGAATTATAAAATAATCTTTGTCTGTCATGCAATATATATACGTGAGATAGATTTGTCTAGGTTTTTTCTTTAATATAAAGTACAGTAACTAGTATATATAGTATATGAATAATCAGACACTTCTAAAGGATCCTTTATTAAAGGAGATGTATGGGGTCAATAAAAAAACAAAATCAAATCTTCATACTCTATCTCTATCCTGCATCTGTCCCAGACCTGCTTTAACCACTTGACCACTGGGCACTTAAACCCCTTAATAACCAGACCAATTTTCAGCTTTCGGTGCTCTCACATTTTGAATGACAATTACTCAGTCATACAACACTGTACCCAAATAAAATTTGTGTCCTTTTTTTCCCACAAATGGAGCTTTCTTTTGGTGGTATTTAATCACCGTTGGGTTTTTTTTTTTTTTTTTGCGCTATAAGAGAAAGAGATAATAAGAGATTTTTCTTCATACATTTTGGCCAAAATTTATACTGCTACATATCTTTGGTAAAAATAAGTACAAGTGGGTGAATATTTTTTGGTCTTTGTGAAAGTTATAGCGTCCACAAGCTATGGCGCCAATATCTGAAAATTGTTGGGGGGTATTGCAGAGTATTGCGCAGGGGGTATTGTGCAGGGGGTATTGCAGAGTATTGTGCGGGGGTATTGCGCAGGGGGTATTGCAGAGTATTGCGCAGGGGGTATTGCAGAGTATTGCACAGGGGGTATTGCAGAGTATTGCGCAGGGGGTATTGCAGAGTACTGCGCAGGGGGTATTGCAGAGTATTACGCAGGGGGGTATTGCAGAGTTTTGCGCAGGGGGTATTGCAGAGTATTGCGCAGGGGGTATTGCAGAGTATTGCGAAGGGGGTATTGCAGAGTATTGTGCAGGGGCTGGTCTCACTGTACTGATCGGTACAGAGAGAGGAGGGAGGACCGGGCGTCATCAAATGACGCCGGTTTGTTTACATGTGATCGCTCCGTCATTGGACGGAGCGATCACGTGGTAAACGGCCGCTATCAGCGGCAATTTACTGCGATCCGTGATGCACCAGGTCCTCTGGACCCGGCGGTCCCGGACACTCCCGTGTGCGCGCCCCAGGAGCGCGATTCTGGGAGGACATCCATGGACGTCCTCCCAGAGTTAAGGAACCACCTTGTAGCCATAATTCGGCTATGGGGCGGTGATTAAATGGTTAAGGCCAAGAAGTAAACGATCACATGACCGACGATCGCTCATTTCTCGGTCTTCTCAGAGCAGAGAGAGGTAACTGTCAGTCATTGCTCTCAGCTCTGCTCCTCTAGTGCTCACTGGAGTACTGGGAAGGGGGCAGGCGCAGCTGGTTTTGACTCTCAGCCACCCACTAAGAACTTGAACCAGCTGTTATTTAGGGAGCCAGGTTTATCCTGACAAGATGGTTGAGATCATTCCAGAGCCTGGGGCGGATCTGTGACATCAGCTGACGGTGGACTTTAGCCTGCTATATTCCGAATCTGAAACACAGGAGAGCAAAAGTAAGTGCATTCCTGTGACCCACAAGAGAAGTATGACCAAAAAAATGGCCATACTTCTCTTTTAACAAAAGTAGAACAAAACCTACAAAAAAGAATGGAAAAGCTGTAAATTGGCACATTGAGTGTAACATCTAACAAGTAATTATTTGCTTTTGATGCTATTATGTTTTCTTTTGATGACGAAACCGGTCGGGCAGAGCTTTGATCGGATTGCAATATACATGCTGACTTTGAATCTATAGATATGCACCTTGTTGTTGCGTCTTACATGTGAGTGTAGTACCTTTTATTCAATAAATGGTTTTACGTTTTTCTTCAACTATGGAGTGGTGTCTGTTTAATTTACATGACTAGATTTAGAACATTGCGGCTATATGTCTATATCAGTATCCCTGTTTTATTGAGGAGTGTCCTGAAATGGGAGTCATGTGGAATCAGTAAGCGACCATTTCATCTATCACTTTGGCTAAAGGTGTTTGTGGGTGTCAAGATATAAGTGGGTGTCAAGTGGAACTGTAAACCGTGTTTCACCTCTGATTTATCTTCACGTCACACACTTGGATTGGAATTGGACTTTGTTTATGTTTTATCTTCTAATTCAATCAAGTGTTGATTTTCCCTGTTTTTACCCATTCATTACTTTGATATCCATCACTAGATAGAGCATCAGCTAGCTATCCTATCCAGGCTCTGTTATCAAGGTCTTTCCTAATGCTTTTGTGTACAGACGTGGTAATAGCTAGGTAGTTGTACGTGTTATGGAACCTGTTATTAGATGTGTGCAGCCAAATAGTAATTGTGCAATTAGCAACGTGCAACACCATGAGGTGATGAACATAAACTGTATACAATCGACAGAAAACAGTGACCTGTGAGAAATAGTGGAAGCTGTAAAAAGCACAATAAAATCAATAGGTGAACACCAATGTTTTGCATCTTCATACTTTACAAATTAAAATGTAACCTTTCTCTTCTAAAATGTGGGAATACACACACTATGGGGTTGATTTACTAAAGGCACATCCACTTTTCACTACAAGTGCACTTGGAAGTGCAGTCGCTTTAGATCTGAGGGGACGATCTAAAATGAGGGGAAGCTCTGCTGACTTTTATCATCCATAATATACAACAAAGATGCTGCTTTTTATTTTCATTGCATGTCACCCTCAGATCTCCAGAGACAGCATTTCCAGGTGCACTTGTAGTGCAAAGTGGATTTACCTTTAGTAAATAAACCCCCATGACCTTTTCTCCCTGGCAGGAGAAAGAAGCTGCAAAGACACTCCTAATGCCAGGTACACACAATCTGATAATCTCAGATCGAATCTGATGAGTTTACTAGGAAAAGAATACAAATTTGAAAGTGATGCCATGTATTGTAATGCATTTGTATTGCATTTTTAAACGACAGCTGTACTGATTAAACGAAAATTGTACGCAAACATTTTTTGTGCATGTCTGATCAAATAATATTGGATGAATTGTCCTGTTTGGCTCTCGAAAGCTCTGTACTAACGATCAGATTATCGTTCAATCGCTCCCAAATCTGCATTTTTCGTACCATCTTCTGATCGTGTGTACCAGGCATTAGCCTTGTTTTTTCAAGCGTACATGTCAAGCCCTTGGCGATGCTTTATTTAATTGGCCAGAATATTAATTTTATTTTGGCCACTGAAATGAAAAAACTCTCAAGCATTACATAGTAGGCGAGGTTGAAAAAAGACACAAGACCAACCTGTGTGTGTTATTTTATGTCAGTATTACATTGTATATCCCTGTATGTTGTCGTTGTTCAGGTGCTTATCTAACAGTTTTTTTTTAATTATCGATGCTCCCTGCTGACAGCACTGCCTGGGGAAGAGAATTACACATCCTAACTGCTCTATGGCCTCCTACACACGACTGAGGAACTCGTCGGAAAAGACATTGTTTTCCTCGACAAGTTCCTTGTTAGGCTTGGTCGAGGAACTCGACAAGCTTGCTTTGCGTACACACGATCAAGACAAAATCTCATTGTTCTTAAACGCGGTGACGTACAACACATACAATGGCAGGGGAAGTTTGATTCCACTGGCACAACCCTTGGGGCTGCTTTTGCTAATCTCATGTTACTACGTGTTAAGTAAAAGTTTGGTAAGAGACGATTTGCACTTTTCAGTCTGTTACAGCGTGAAAAATGTGTTATCTCCATTACAAACGCTACTTTTACCGAAGGTGCGCTCCTGTCTCATACTTTATTCTGAGCATGCGCAGGTTTCTTAGCATACACAAGTTCTCTTTTTCTTCGACGGGAGTCTCAATTTCCTCGTCGTGTTCCTCGTCGGACTGGTTTTCGACGAGAAACACGACAAGGAAATTGAGACTCCCGTCGAGGAAAAAGAGAACTTGTTCTCTTTTTTCCTCGACAGTTTCCTCGATGAAAAACGTACACACGACCGGTTTCCTCTGCAAAAATCTCTGCCACCAAGTTTCTTGATGGATTCTGTCGAGGAGAACGGTCGTGTGTACGAGGCCTTACAGTAAAGAACCCTCTATGCCAGTGGTTCTCAACTTCGGTCAGGCCCCCCTCGGGGGTCAAATGATGATTTGCCTGGGGTCACCAAATCCTGGGCTGCTCATGAAGCCTGCACCGCTGTTCCAGCCTTTTTGCAGCTGCCTAGCTGGGCTGTTCCTGGAGCCCACGGCCACCCAGCCTCTTTGCAGCCACCCATTCAGAGACTAGAGGTCTGCTGACTGGTGAGGATTGTGAGGGGCTGGAGGAGACCCTATCTCCTGATTTCAGCATAGGTGTCAATGCTATGAGACACCACAAAGTCGGAGACATAGTGGGTAACACTACCTGTTGATTATAGTTGCCATTAAAAGTCTCTACTACAGTTCTCAGAACAGCAGGGGATCTTGATTAAACTTGGTTTCCAGCCCATAGTCAAAATACGTCCTGTTTTTAAAGATGGATATCTCAGTAACGGCAGCAGCTGCTGCCACAACTGAGGTATCCATCTTTAGTGCCGACGGTCCTGTACACGATAACGGCGGTCTCCGCGGCGGATTCGCCGCGAGATCGCCGTTATCGGTTGCGGCAGAGGGGCCCCCCCTCCCGCCGCTGTCCCGCGCCCTCCGCCGCTTACCGGAGCCGTCGGTAGCGGCGGAGGGGATCGCGACCATCCGGCAGCTGAGCGGGGACGAGACTGAAGGAAAAATCTCCTTCGCCCGTCCCCCATAGCTCTGCTGGGCGGAAGTGACGTCAAAACGTCAGTCCCGCCCAGCCTCTTAAAGAGACATTTATTTTTTTTGTCATTTGAAAAAATGACATTTTCAAATTTTTTATTTTTCGGCAGAGGGGCCCCCCCCTCCCGCCGCTGTCCCGCGCCCTCCGCCGCTTACCGGAGCCGTCGGTAGCGGCGGAGGGGATCGCGACCATCCGGCAGCTGAGCGGGGACGAGACTGAAGGAAAAATCTCCTTCGCCCGTCCCCCATAGCTCTGCTGGGCGGAAGTGACGTCAAAACGTCAGTCCCGCCCAGCCTCTTAAAGAGACATTTATTTTTTTTGTCATTTGAAAAAATGACATTTTCAAATTTTTTATTTTTTTTTGCATTTAAGCCCAAATATGAGATCTGAGGTCTTTTTGACCCCAGATCTCATATTTAAGAGGACCTGTCATGCTTTTTTCTATTACAAGGGTTTACATTCCTTGTAATAGGAATAAAAGTGATATTTTTTTTATTTTTTTTTAATTCAGTGTTAAAAATTGTAAAATAACTAAAAATAAATGCGAAAAGCAAAAAAAATATTTTTTAAAGCGCCCGACGAGCTCGCGCGTAGAAGCGAACGTATACGCGAGTAGCGCCGACATATGAAAACGGTATTCAAACCACACAAGTGAGGTATCGCCGCGATCGTTAGAGCGAGAGCAATCATTTTAGCCTTAGGCCTACTCTGTAACTCAAAAAATGCAACCTGTAGAATTTTTTAAACGTCGCCTATCAAGATTTTTAAGGGTAAAAGTTTGACGCCATGCCACGAGCGGGCGCAATTTTTAAGCGTGACATGTTGGGTATCATTTTACTCGGCGTAACATTATCTTTCACAATATATTAAAAAATTGGGCCAAATTTATTGTTGTGTTATTTTTTAATTTAAAAAAGTGAATTTTTTCCAAAAAAAGTGCGCTTGTAAGACCGCTGCGCAAATACGGTGTGACAAAAAGTATTGCAATGACTGCCATTTTATTCTCTAGGGTGTTAGAAAAATATATATATATAATGTTTGGGGGTTTTAAGTAATATTCTAGCAAAAAAAACTGTTTTAGTCTCGTAAACACTGAATCTGAAAAACAGGCTCAGTAACGAAGTGGTTAAGAGCACCCAAGGGTGATTAGAACTCCCCCCAGCATTGCCACTCACCCCCCCCCCCCACCAAGGAGTAAGAGAAGGAATAAAAATTGAGAATACATGGGAATGAGAGGAAAAGAGGGAGAGGAAGAAACAAAAAGAGAGAGAAAGAATAAGAGAAAAAAAAAGATGGCTAAAGAGAGGGATAGGGGGAGGGGGGAATTAGGATAGAGAGAGATAAAAGGGAAAGAGAAATGTACCATATGAGGTTTTAATACCGTACGAGTGGAGGAGCTCAGGGAGCCCAAAATTTCCATGGGTTAGTGGCTCAAATTACTTGTCTTGCCTTGGGTGCTGACAACCCACGCTACAAAAATAATTTTACTGTTAGGGGTCCCCACAACTTGGGAAATTTTATCAAGGGGTCACGGCACTAAAAGGTTGAGAACCACTGCTCTATGCAGTTTAAGGTTAAACGCCCCCCCCCCCCACAGTAAAAAAAAAAAAATGATTTAAACATGTCCCTTTAAGAAAAAAAAATGAAAAAAAGTTCCTTATGTGCACTGTGTCAGGGCGCCGGGCGCAATGAAATATGGGAAGCGCCACGTCTATGCAATCATGAGATTGCAGACAAGCCAATTTTTAACTTTCTGCACTATCGCTGTTTGCGATGACAATTGTGCGGTCATGCTACACTGTACCCAAACAGAATTTTTATAATTTTGTTCCCACAAATAGAGCTTGCTTTTGGTGGTATTTAATCGCCTCTGGGGTTTTGAATTTTTGCTATACAAATAAAAAAAGGCAGAACATTTTGAAAAAAAATGTAAGTTTTTATTTTTTTCTGTTATAAAATTTTGTAAATAAGTAAGTTTTCTCCTTCACTGATGCGCACTGATAAGTCGGCACTGATAAGGCAGCACCGATGAGGCGGCACCAATGAGGTGGCACTGGTAGGCGGCACTGTTGGGTGACACTGATATGTAGCACTGATGGGCATTGATAGGCAGCACTGATGGGTACTCATGGGTGGCACTGGTGGGCACTGATAGGCGACACTGATGGGCACTAAAAAGGCTGCAATGGTGGGTACTTATGGGTGGCACTGATAGGCGGCACTGCTGGGCACTCATAGGGGGCTTTGCTGGGCACTGATAAGCATCAATACACTGATGGGCATTAATGGGCACTGACATGCAGCACTGATGGGTATCCCTGGTGGCACTTCCACTGGCAGGGATTTTGGGTGGGCACTGGCAGGGATTTTGAGTGGGCACTGGTTGGCAGCTGCCTGGGCATTTATTGGCAGCTGCCTTGGCACAGATTGGCATTCCCTGGTGGTCTAGGGGGCATACCTGGTGGTCCAGTGTGGATGCCCATCCCTGGTGGTCTTGGGCGACATGCTGGTGGTCCTGTGTGGTGATCCTAGGGGGGGCTGCGCTGATAAACTTTCAACACATACCCCCCCGTCAGGAGAGCAGCCGATCGGCTCTCCTCTACTCGCGTCTGTCAGATGCGAGTGAGGAAAAGCCGATCAGCGGCTCTTCCTGTTTACATTGTGATTGGACACGGCTGATCATGTGGTAAAGAGCCTCCGCTGGACTGACACACCGCACACACCGCACCACCGGTCACCACGATGTGCGCCCCTCCCAGGCGCGCGGCGGCTGTTATCCTGCTGGACGTCAATTGACGTCCAGTCAGGATAACGAAACCACTTCCCGGACGTCAATTTACTATGGACCGTGCGGGAAGTGGTTAATGCATAAAAAGAGTGGTTATGTCAAGATGTTAGGTCTGCTTTGAGTAATTGCAAGCTAAAGACTATTCTAAATTTCAGATCTATAACAGGAAACTGTTCAGCCAGAGACATGAAAACTCAATAACTGAATCTACAAGGAAATAAGACAAGAAAAATAAACAAAGGGAAACACCCATGAAAACAACTTCAGCGTAATTGACTTATGAGCACAGGACTTGTTCTTTCAACATCTCTTTTGATGTTTACTTCTGTAATCTTCCCATACATATCATCTGACAAAATAATAATTTGGCTTGACTTCCATGCACATTTGCTGTCGGAATTTCCAACACAAATGTTTGAGAGCTGGTTTTCAATGTTTCCGACAACAAACGTTTTTGTCAGAAATTCCGATCGTCTGTAGCCAATTCCGACGTCCAAAAATCCTATGCATGCTCGGAATCAATTTGACGCATTCTTGGAATCATTGAACTTCATTTTTTTGGGCTCGTCGTAGTGTTGTACGTGACCGAGTTCTTGACGTTTGGAATTTCTGACAACATTTGTGTGACCCTGTGTATGTAAGACAAGTTTGAGCGAACAATCCATCGAAAAAAAAACACGGTTTTGATGTCAGAATGTCGGATCGTGTGTACGCGGCATTAGAGTCTGGATGCTGGATGGAGAGTGATGCTCTTCAGAATTCCCCATAGGTCTTAGATTGGGTTCAGATTAGGAGACATACTTGGCCACTGAATCACTTTCACCCTGTTGTTCTGCAGAAATGCAACTGTGGCCAGAGATGTGTGTTTTGGATCATTGTCTTGTTGGAAAAGTGTACGACGACCAAGGGCATTGAGTCATGGTAGCATGTTCTCCTTCAATAGAGAGCAGTACATCTGTGAATTAATGATTCCATCAATGAAATGCAACTCTAGACACCAGCATCACTCATGCAGCCCCACAGTTCACTGCCATAACTTTTCTCTCTGTAGGCACCATACATTTTTCTTTGTACTTCTCACCTTTGGGACACCATACAGTTATGAAGCCATCAGTTCCAAAAACATTTATCTTGGTCTCATCACTCCAGAGTACAGAGTTCCAATAGTCTTCTTCTTTTTCAGCATGGGCCCTGACAATACCCATACATGCCATTTCTCTGCAATGCACGCTGTATTGTGTCACAGGAAACAATCACCCCAGTTTGGCTTTCTACTTCTATAGCTAACTGGAAATTTTCTTCAACCCTTCTCATCAGAAAACGCTTCTGTCGAGCTGTTAACTTCCGTGGACATCTCTGTGAGATGGTTGCAATTCCATCTTTGTTACATCTGACTGATAAGTAAAGCTTTGCTGACCTTCTTGTGGCCTTCACCTTTCTTGTGTAAAGAAATTATTTTCTTTCTCAGGCCTTGTGACATTTCTCTTCCATGTGGTGCCATTGCTGACAGTATGAATGGGAAGGGGTTTTCTTTTTACCTGTTTAATGAGAAATTAGACTCACCTGTAGCTGAATTCTTGTTAATTAGGATTTTGTTGTCTAAAATTTAGCTTTGCTCCTAAAGCCTCGTACACACGGTCGGAGATCCGACAAACTTTCCCTTGGATTTTTGTCCGAAGTGATTTGTCCGGTCATACCCATAGCATACACACGCTCGGACTTTCTGAAAACTTTTCTAAAACTTTCCCAACATCACGTGGTTTTTCTGCTCTTTATCGCCACCCTTTGGTTAACTTCTGCTATTGTTGGTTGATTTTAACATTGGTTCTGGGCATGCGTGTTTGTACTTCGGACAAAAGTCCGATGGCTTGCTGTACACACGGTCGGACTAGGCACCATCGGACTTTTGTTGTGATAAAGTTTGTCCGTTTGCAGACCGAACTTTTTGTCCGATGAAACCCGAAAAAGTTGGTCCGATGGAGCCTACACACGATCAGACAAATGTGAAAACTTGTTGATTTTGAAGTTTGTTGGCCGAAAGTCCGACCGTGTGTACGGGCCTTAAAGCGGGAGTTCACCCATAAAAATGTTTTTACCCTTAGATTGATGCTCATTTTGTCAAGGGGAATCGGCTAGTTGTTTTAAAATCGAAGCTGTACTTACCGTTGTAGAGAGCGATCTTCTCCGCCGCTTCCAGGTATGGTCTTCGGGACTGGGCGTTCCTATTTTGATTGACAGTCTTCCGACAGGCTTCCGACGGTCGCATCCATCGCGTCACGAGTAGCCGAAAGAAGACAAACGTCGGTGCGGCTCTATACTGCGCCTGCGCACAGGCATTCGGCTACTTTCGGAAAATCGTGACACGATGGATGCGACTGTCGGAAGTCTGTCGGAAGACTGTCAATCAAAATAGGAACGCCCAGTCCTGCAGCCCATACCCGGAAGCGGAGGAGAAGATCGCTCTCTACAACGGTAAGTACAGCTTCGATTTTAAAACAACTAGCCGATTCCCCTAGACAAAATGAGCAGGAATCTAAGGTTAAAAAATGTTAGTTCCGGGTTAACCTCCACTTTAAGACTTTTATTGTGGTGTCTTCATTTTTGCAACATGGTCTTGAATGAATCTGTTTAGGAAAAATATTTTTTTGTGTGTGCAAATTAACAAATCCTGGTTGCAATCAATGGCCCGCATTTTTGGGAGTATTTTGTAGTTTAGTGTCCCATAGAAAATGTCGATTCTAAAAGGAAAATAAAGGTTTTCCGACAAATCTGTTGGGGTGTACTCATTTATGCTGAGCACTGTATATTGAATTTAAAAAGGCATCTCCAATTAACAATTAAAATAAAACTGTGATCTGATAACAACGTGCAGAAAAACAGGGAGCCCCTTCAATGTAAGACACCCGTGAGCTCGTCATAGATGGCCAGATGGAGAAGGACTGGGATCGACAGGCTTCTGAAAAATCTCCCTGTGCTAATTCTTTTTGGCATTCTCTAACATCGCAGACAGTCAGATAGTTAAGGGTAATGCTAAATACAGTAGTAAGCACATTGCTTGCTTTTATTGAGTTGTCTATAGCTAGCGATAAACTCATGTCCAGTCTGATGGCCTTAGGGCAGTGTTTCTCAATTCCAGTCCTCAGGCCCCCCCAACAGGTCAGGTTTTCAGGATTTCCATTATTTTGCACAGGTGATTTGATCAGTTTCACTGCCTTAGTAATCACCACAGCCTTTTCATCTGAGGGAAATCCTGAAAACCTGACCTGTTGGGGGGGCCTGAGGACTGGAATTGAGAAACACTGCCTTAGGGGAACACTATCATCCACTCATTGGGTTGATTTACTAAAACTGGAGAGTGCAAAATCTGGTGAAGCTCTGTATGGTAGCCAATAAACCTGGAAGCTGATTGATTTTGATGCAGTGCTGCAGCAGATTTTGCACTCTCCATTTTTAGTAAACCAATCCCATCTGGTGCTGTGGAGATGGGTGAGAAAATAGATGACCACTTCTGCCATAAGGAAACAACAGTCACATTATAAAAAGTATTACAACCTATCTAATTGAGATTCCTCAGACAGTATTGGACTGGATCATGTATTTGCTATCTCATTATAAAGGAGCCCTTAAAGTGGTTGTAAACCCACTTTGACAACTTGCACCTACAGGCAAGCCTAGATTAAGGCTTACCTGTAGGTGCACGAAATATCTCCTTAAAGGGGTTATGATTGACGTTTGACCAAAAACGAGCTCCCCCCCGTCGCGTAAGCCGCGTCACGATTGGCGAAAGGAGCCGAACGGCGATGCGCATGCGCAGTATAGCGCCGACTCGCCGTTCGGCTCCTTTCGCCAACCGTGACGCGGCTTACGCGACGGGGGGGCTCGTTTTTGGTCAAACGTCAATCACAGACATGTTAGGAACGCCCACTCCCGCGGGACTCGCAAGCCGGATGCCACGGGTGAATATGCTGTACAAAGGTATGTACACAATAAAAAAATAATTAATAGCCTTAATCGTATTGTAATGTGGGGGGGCAGTGTAATAAAAAAAAGTTGTTTTTAGGGTGAACCACCCCTTTAACCTACACGGTTAAGGAGATATATGCAGAAAATACTGCACCGATGTCTACGGCGCAGGCGCACTAATCGTCTCGGCATTCTGAATCGGATCATGCCGGGATTATGCCGGTACCACGCACATGCGTGGGATCGTGACGTCTCGTGCGCATGCGCGGGAGTGACGTCATCGCCGCTCCGGCCACTCACAGCGCCGGAGCGGTGATACCAGGAAGAAGCTCCGAGGTGACATGGTGGCGGCGGAGGAGAACGAGGAGCACTTTGGGGCTTCGATTTCAGGTAAGTGACACATAATGAGCTAGTATGCTATGCATACTAGCTCATTAGGCCTTTCTCTTGCAGGTGTTTTTTTATGGATGGTTTTAAGAGGCTTTACTTCCTCTTTAACATCAGTCTGCATCCACTGCAGCCACACTCACACTGCTTCTTATCCAGCTCTAGTTGATAAGAAAACTTTCTGTCCATTTTCCCCTGTTACACGAAGGACTTCTATATTGATATTGTAGATACTGCTTCATTATTTGTGAATGAATGAATGAGTGACACTGATTAATAAAACAAAAATTTAAAGAAAATGTTTCTTCCTAGCCGTTAAGATTTACTGTTTGATTTTATTGAACTCTTCCTTCGGCTTTTAGGCTGCATTCACACATGAGTGTTTTGTTTTCAGGCAGAAAGTTGCACGTTTTTACAGGTGATTTTGTACAGGTCAAAAGGTCACCAATGTAAAAAGCAGAAAAACACCTGTAATCTTCCCAAAAAGAAGCGCATGTACTTTTTTGAGCTTCAGGCATTTTTCAGGCATTTTGCTTCAGGTGACAGATGTGAACAGATGCCATTGAAATGAATAGGATTTTGCTTGTTGGGCGTTTTTTAGGCTTTTTACGAGCTGAAAAGGCTCAGGTGCTAATGCAGCCTTAAGAATCAATCTCAGTTAACTGCTTCACGCTTCCCGACATCATATGACGTCCTTGGCTTTAAGCTGTGATATCTGAATGATGCCTACAGTTTTTAGGCCTCGTACACACGACCGAGGAACTCGACAGGCAAAACACATCGGTTTGCTCGTCGAGTTCCTTGTTAGGCTGTCGAGGAACTCGACAAGCCAATTTTCTCCATTCCCGTCAAGGAAATAGAGAACATGCTCTCTTTTTGGCTCGTCGAGTTTCTCGACAGTTTCCTCGACGAAAATGTACACACCGGTTTCCTCGACAAAAAAATATCTTGTGTGTACGAGGCCTCACAGGTGGCGAAAGGGGACGTTCCCCCCTCCTGCCACCCTCTGATGCTTTTACGGGATCGTTGCTGCCATTGGTGAACCGGAGAACGGACCAGATTGTCCCCGGAGTCTCTATGATTGTTCGGAGGCCCGACGCAATGTTATGACATCACACCCGGGGTCTGCATTCGAAAAATTGCGCCGCCGTTTTTTTTTTTCATTATTTCAGGCTTCCCAGCCTAGAGGTGAGATGTGGGGACTTATTGACCCCATATCTCACTGCAAAGAGGACCTGTCATGCTTATTCCTATTACAATGGGATGTTTACAATCCTTGTAATCAGGGCTGTGGAGTCGGTAGATAAATGTTCCGACTCCGACTCCTCAGTTTTATGTACTTCCGACTCCGACTCCCCGACTCCGACTCCTCTGTATTAATATGCAAATGTATTTTATACATTCCTTGAGGGAAAGAAACGCAACCTACCACAGGACTACTGGCTGGGAAGCCAACAGTCTACTGTATTGCACAGTTTAAGCAAAAGACAAACACAATGAAAACAACGTTTTTTATTCTAAAACATGATTTTCCTAGGAGAATCCCATAGTCATGTTTAAAGTTTAAGCTAACAATCAGAGTTTACAAGTTTTTATAGCCTTAGCTAAATGACAGCAGTTTTTCCAATTGGTTTACAGCAGGGCTCAAAATTTCAAGTCCTGAGCTACTAGCCAGGCCTCAAGAGTTACTCGCCACCAGTTGCCCCACCTAATTCATACACTGCCCTGCGCCTAATTGCACCTGTAAACACGCCCTCCTAGATTATCTCATGGAATGACAATGTTTTATGCAGAATCAAGTTACAAAATTAAATATTAACAACAACAACTTTAACAAAATGGGACAGGGCACTGGGGGCAGACCAGAGGGACAGGGCACTGGGGGCAGACCAGAGGGACAGGGCACTGGGGGCAGACCAGAGGGACAGGGCACTAGAACTGGGTCTCTTCCCCATTCTCATGCTGTCTCCTCTGCAACTCCCATCCATCCTCTCTCTCCCATTCATCTCATCATCAGGAGCCTGTGTGTGCGGCTCCACGCTTGCATGTCCCCACTTCCCCCTTTTATTCAGGCTGGCAGAGAGGAGAGGAGTTGCAGCACAGCGGGAGGAAGTACAATCCAGCACTGAAATCCACACAACTGCACAGCCATTGACACCATAGCACAGCGCACACTGACACTGCACAGCACACATTGAGACCAGTCTGTTCACAGTGCTCAGGCTAAACTGTTGGACACTTACATAGAGCACAAGGAGAAGAAAACTGCACAAACTAGAAGGCTGCCGCTCTCATGTCAGGGCAACTTTCAGTGAGCGCTGCACCAGAGTGGTAATTTTGGCAATCCTCCACCTCACTCCATACTTTCTGCTCTCCAGCTACATTGGTCGGGGCCCGGGGGAGGGGGGCAGGCTCAGAGAGGTCATACTGTTAGGTCCCATGGCTTAATGAGAATTGTAAGGAGAGCACCTGTGTACTGCTCTGCCTGGCTCACCAGACTACTTTTCCCGAGCATGCACCTTTCCTCTTCGGCCGCCAATCTCATCTGGACTCTAAGTGTAGGCACAGATTGGAGGGAGATTGGTCATGTAGCCCTGTCATCACTCGCCCCCAGCTTAAATCCACTCGCCAAATGCTAGTAGGCGAGTGGAAATTTTGAGGGCTGGTTTACAGCTTCAGTCTTGAACTATTGGCCCTCCATTCCCTTCACTTATACAAGTGTCTCACTCTCTAGTCCTGCAAAAAACATATTTATTTAATCCCCTATCAGTGAGAGGCTAGGTTACACATGGACGCTGCGTTCCATGTAAAAGCAGAACACAACACTATGGAAAGTATAAGTATTGCAGCTCCTAATTGTGCGTTGCGTGCCATATAGTGAAGCACATGAAAAGCATGCTTCTTCACGGTCACTTAACGTGTTCGTTTTGCGGTTACGTGAGGCACTGCATGCATTGGTCTTTATTCTTACAGTAGAGAAGTCATTAATTATAACTTTTTGTGAATTGGGACATTTAAACTTGCTTTTTTTTTTTTTTTAATTCCAATCTAAATTTAGTAGGAGTCGGAGTCGGTGCATTGTTTGCCGACTCCGACTCCAGGTACCCAAAATTTCCCCCGACTCCTCGACTCCGACTCCGACTCCACAGCCCTGCTTGTAATAGGAATAAAAGTGATAAAAAAAAGTGTCCAACTAGAAAAATAAAAGTAACAATAAAAAAAAATAAGTGCCCCCGTCCCCGTGTGCTCGCTCGCAGAATCAACCGCATACGTAAGTTGCACCCACATATCTAAACGGTGTTCAAATCACACATGTGAGGTATTGTCGCCAAAGTTAGAGCGAGAGCAATAATTCTAGCCCTAGACCTCTTCTGTAACTCAAAACATGTAACCAGTAAAAAAAATGTAAGCGTCGCCTTTGGGGATTTTGATATACCGAAGTTTTGGCGCCATTCCACAAGCGTGTGCAATTTTGAAGCGTGACATGTTAGGTATCTATTTACTCAGCGTAACATCATCTTTTACATTATGCAAAAACATTGGGCTAACTTTACTGGGGGTTTTTTAAAGCATGAAACAGTTTTTTTACCCACAAAAAAAGGCATTTTAAAAATTGCTGCGCAAATACCGTGTGAGATAAAAAGATGCAATGGCTACCATTTTATTCTCTAGGGTCTCTGCTTAAAAAAACATATATAATGTTTGGGGCTTCTATGTAATTTTTACAAGTTGGAGAGAAATGTCAGAATTGTTCCTGGTTGGCAAGTGTTTTAGCTAGAAACTGCTACGTGCAACTTACTTGCATCAGAGGAAATATTAGTATTGCAGTAATGTTTTGCTACAGCAAAATGACAAGCCAGCTGCAGCATAAGTAACTTAAATATAGATCTCGGTTATGAGGCACTTGCCCAGTTTTGTGATATTTTTGGAGACCAGAGAACAGAAATAGGCTGCAAAATAAACTGTTATTAATATTTGTAACTGCCTAAAAAAAGGAATATTCACCTTGAAAAATGTTTAAACATAATTTGCTGTTATAACTTTTGTACCTTTACTATTTTCTTACCAAAGCAAATGCAGCAGTTAATGCCGTAGTACCCAATCATGTTTTTCTCACGGTCTTCACTTACAATATTTTTCTTTTAATGATTGTCATCCAGACTAAGTGGGCGTTCACACTACCCCGACTTGGGATCCGACTTGTGTCGCCCCAAGTCGCGCGACATGAGAAATTACATGGAAGTGAATGGGAGCCATCTAAATGCACACTACTAAAGTCGCTCCAACTTCAGAAAAGGTTCCTGTACTACTCAAGGCGATTTCTAGGCGACTTGTACCCATTGATTTCGAAGGAAGTCCCCTCCAAAGTCGGAATAAATGTCTAAAGAAACTGAAGCACTTTTACAGGAAGAGAAAATATTTTTCTCAGGCAAACCCCTCCCTCCCACCGAGCTGATTATTATTTGATTGGCCACGGGCAAAGTCGCCTGTCCCGGAGGCGACTTGAAGATGCACTTTAAGTCGCTCTAAGTCGCACTGGAGTCGTCTTGCAAAGTCGCGCTAGTTGCCCCTGTGTGAACCGGCACTTAAAGTGAGAGTAAATCAAAGATATGGGCCCAGATTCACAAAGGGCTTACAACGGCGCAACGCCATGTACGCCGTCGTAAGTCCTGATCTGGGCCGTCGTATCTATGCGACTGATTCTTAGAATCAGTTACGCATAGATAGCCATTAGATCCGACAGGCGTAAGGCTCTTACGCTGTCGGATCTTAAATGCAATTTTTTTTTCGCCACTAGGTGTCGCCTCCGTCGTTTTCCCCGTCGAGTATGCAAATTAGCTAGATATGCGAATTCCCGAACGTACGCGCGGTCGACGCAGTGAAGTTACAACGTTTACGTAAAGGTTTGCGCGGCGTAAGGTTGCCCCTGCTATATGAGGGGCAACCAATGTATGGCCGTCATTCCCGCGTCGAAATTTAAAAAATTACGTTGTTTGCGTAAGTCGTCCGTGAATGGGGCTGGACGCCATTTACGTTCACGTCGAAACCAATGACGTCCTTGCGACGTCATTTAGCGCAATGCACCCTGGGATATTCTTCGGACGGCGCATGCGCATTAGGTTCGGCGCGGGAACGCGCCTAATTTAAATGCTATACGCCACCTAATTTGAATTAGGCGGGCTTGCGCCGGGGGATTTACGCTACGCCGCCGCAACTTTACAGGTAAGTTCTTTGTGAATCAAGCACTTGCCTGTAAAACTTGCGGCGGCGTAACGTAAATGACATACGTTACGCCGCCGCAGAGATGCGCCGATCTCTGTGAATCAGCCCCAAGGAGTCTGTTACTGTTATCCTACAATTTTCCATAAACAGATCACATTAAGAAAACGCTGGAACCACAGGGCACACCAGTATCTGAATCAAGAACAACCCTGCATGAAAAGTAAGTGAGAATTAAAATAAAAATAAAAAATAAACAGAAGGGTGAGTGACGTTCCTCTTTGAGTGGTTCCCAAAGGTAGCCCATAGATGAGTGCCTTTTTTGTTTTGTTTAACCAGTGGATTGAATGAATAAAACTGACCCAGTTCATCCAACTACCGGTATGTAAGTGTTGGAGTTTGTCCCGATCAGAAATGCCTCTCAGGCAAAACAGGGATACTGAAGCCTCTGCAGATCTGCATTTTAATCAATAGTGTGCATTTCTGCCCAGTATATAGTTCTCTACACCTGACACTCACAAGACTCACTAAGAAAGGATACACTAAGACAGATTCACAGGAAGAAATGGAGGAAGTTGCAGTGGGACACCACAATCTATAAAAAGAGTTTGGTTTTCTTAACCAACCACTGCAGGGTGCATCGCCACTTGCCAGTGTTTTGTCCAAATACATACAGTATATGGTGAATGTGCCTTAAAAAAGAGAAAAGGGTAGTTCAGCGCACAAAACTTCCCCGGATGTCACCGGAAGTGAAGGAAATTTCCCCAGTGGTGATACAGACAGCAATCAAAAACAAAAGTACCTAACCCATCCCCCATTTTATCTAAAGCTGAAAGTAGATTGGACCTGAGATCTACTTTTGAAAGTCCTGGTTGATATGCAAGAACTATATAGTGTATTCACATGTACACCTTGAAAACAACCACAAATGAGGGTGAGAAGATCATAAACTGCTTACAGGTAATAACATTCGATCAGCCATAGCTGCGTGTTTTGGAAACTTCCACATGGAAGGCATACCGGGCCTCCCTGCACTTAGCTGTATAGGAAAAGTAAACAACTCAAACACCCCAGACATAAAAAGGCTTTGGAGCTTTCAAAACAGCTTTTTAGTGATCCTTTAATGCCAAATGTGTCAAATTATTCTTAGTTTTTGTTGTGTGTTATTGTCTAGTACAACCAACAAAGATTTTGCATGCTTACATTTTTAAATCTGCTATTTTTTTGCCAGTGTACTAAACAGATTATATTCAGGAACAAAGGGGTATATTTCTGAAGCACTGAATCTGACCATAAAAATCACTGTTGGTAAATCTGCTTGGTGTATTTGTTTTAAATGATGGTGATTTGTTCACTTAGAGCCGGTTCACACTGGGGCGACTTGGGATCCGACTTGAAGTCGCCTTAAGTCGTCCCAAGTCGCGCTGTCGAGAAAAACAATGCAAGTGAATGGGAGCGGTGTTAAAGGAGTTCTCCAAGCTAAAACTTTTAACCCCCGCTGTGCCCGGGCTGTAAAACTATACAAAATAAACTTTCACTTACCTGCCTACGATCCCCCGTTGTTCCGATATCGCCGTCCCGTTCTCCGGTCCCGGTCTCTTCCACTTCCTGCGGGTCGGTGACTCACAGTGCGCTCAGCCTATCAGCGGCCGCGACGGGACATTGCTGCGGCCGCTGATAGGCTGAGCGCACTGTGAGTCACCGACCCGCAGGAAGTGGAAGAGACCGGGACCGGAGAACGGGACGGCGATATCGGAACAACGGGGGATCGTAGGCAGGTAAGTGAAAGTTTATTTTGTATAGTTTTACAGCCCGGGCACAGCGGGGGTTAAAAGTTTTAGCTTGGAGAACTCCTTTAATACACACAACTCGAGTCGCTCCGACTTCAAAAGAAGTTCCTGTACTACTTCAATCCGACTTGTAGGCGATTTGTACCCATTGATTTCAATGGAAGTCGCCTCCAAGTCTGATCACTGTCTTAACTGAAACGACTTTCCAGGAAGGTAACATACATTTCTCAGGCAAACCTCTCCCTCCCCCTCCCTCCCCTAGAGCTGATTGTTGTTTAATTGGCCACTGGAAAGTCTCCTGTCCTGGAGATGACTTCAAGTCGTGTTGTAAATCGCCCCAGATCGCCCTGTGGTTCATGCTCAAGTCATGTCGGAGTCGCCTCTGAAAGTCACGCTGGAAGTCATGTCGCCCTAGTGTGAACCAACTCTGAAGGTGTTACTAAACCCACAACAGTAAAATCAGTCTGTATGTGCAGTAAAGCATGGGTCTTCAAACTACGGCCCTCCAGTTGTTCAGGAACTACAATTCCCATCATGCCTAGTCATGTCTGTGAATGTCAGTGTGTTACAATGCCTCATGGGATGTGTAGTTCTACAACAGCTGGAGGGCCGTAGTTTGAGGATCCCTGCCGTAAAGCATGCTTGTTATACTCACTGTGGAAACTAAGGGGTTAATCCTTTGCATTGTGTAAAAAAGCTGTTTGATTGCGAATGCACAGATCCTCCCCTTCCTGCACTGTCCCCTGGACAAGTCTGAATTAAAACACAATGAGTGGAGTCAGGCTGCACATGCTCAGTTTGGTCTGTATTGCTGGAGAGAACATTTCCTGTTTGATCAGAGCTAGTCAGGTCACATGACATCACACATTTGAGTGTGTATACATATCCTAAATGACAGCCCAGTCCCTCCTTCCTCCTCCATGCCCAGTAACTAAAAAAGGAACACAGTGGGTGGGATGTCACATCTTGATTGATGGATGCTCTGCCTCCCATAAAAGCATCAGCACACAGGCTATAGTGGATTTCAAGAGGCAGTGGTTCCCATAAACAAGATAACACATGCTACTGCACTGTTCTATCTTACACATGCAGTAATCAGCTATGATGTCCATCCCACCTGGCACCCCACTGCCACCTTACTAACACCCTTCTCCCTGGCAACCTCATGTTCATGACACCTGGCACCCCAATGCCACTTTGCTAACACCCTATCCCCTGTCATCCTCATCACACTTGGCACCCCAATGCTGCCTTGCTAACACCCTATCCCCTGTCATTCTCATCACACCTGGCACCCCACTGCCACCTTGCTAACACCCTATCCCCTGTCATCCTCATCACACTTGGAACCCCACTGCCACCTTGCTAACACCCTATCCCCTGTCATTCTCATCACACCTGGCACCCCACTGACACCTTGCTAACATCCCAACCCCTATCATCCTCATCACACCTGGCACCCCACTGCCACCTTGCTAACACCCTACCACCTGTCACCCTCATCTTTATCACACCTGGCACCCCACTGCCACCTTGCTAACACTCTACCCCATCATCCTCATCACACCTGGCACCTCACTGCCACCTTGCTAACACCATACCTCATGTCATCCTCATCACACCTGACACCCCACTGCCAGCTTGCTAACACCCTATCCCCTGTCATCCTAATCTTCATCACATCTGGCACCCTATTGTCGCCTTGCTAACACCCTAACTTTTGTCATCCTCATCCCCCATATAACTCACTGCCAGTTTCCAAACACCTGCATTGACAAAGCAGCCTTTTCCAATGTTCCCCCTTGCAGGTAATTGGGTATTCTTTGCAAAGTGAAGCTTTGCTTCATTTACTAAGCTCTGGAGCAACTGCACTTGCAGAGGGCACAGTCTATTTACCTGTAGTAAATCAACCGCAGTGTGCGTGTGTGTTGCTACCATTTTTAATAACCCTGCAAATTGTGTTTGCTATGAATTTTTTTATTTTACATTTATGATGACACCGAACTGTGGAAGGGAGCTCCGCAATCTTACTACTTTAACCACTTAACTACCGGCCTCCGTCAATTGACGGCAGCACGATAGCTCCATTGTTCTGACAGGAAGTCATATGATGTCCTCGTCTTTTAGAGCCACTAGGGGGGGGGCGGCGCACCCGCTGTGTTACTGGGAACACGATGCGCGTGCCCGGCGGCCATGATGGCTGCCGGGCACCCGTGATTGCCCAGTAACTGAGCAGGACCGTGGATCTCTGTGTGTAAATACAGAGATCCACATCCTGTCAGGGAGAGGAGACCGATGCTGTGTCCCTTGTACATAGGGACACAGATCGGTCAACTCCCCCCCCCCCACAGTAAGAATCACTCCCAGTGTACACATTTAACCCCTTCTTCGCCCCCTAGTGTTAACCCCTTCCCTGCCAGTAACATTTATACAGTAATCAGTGCATATTTATAGCACTGTTCACTGTATAAATGTGAATGGTCCCAAAAATGTGTCAAAAGTGTCCGATGTGTCCGACATAAGGTCGCAGTCCCAATAAAATTCGCAGATCGCCGCCATTACTAGTAAAAAAAATAATAATAATAAAAAATAATAGTTATGTCCCCTATTTTGTAGGCGCTATAACTTTTGCATAAACCACTCACTTTACGCTTTGACACTCTTTTTTGTTTATAGCACAAAAAATAAAAACCGCACAGGCGATCAAATACCACCAAAAGAAACCTCTATTTGTGGGGGAAAAATTACGTCAATTTTGTTTGGGAGCCACGTCGCACGACCGCGCAATTGTCATTTAAAGCGACGCAGTGCCGGAAGCTGAAATTTCGCCTGGGCAGGAAGGGGGTATATGTGCCCAGTAAGCAAGTGGTTAATAATAAATAATTCCATAGGAAGTCTAAGTTTGGACCGCTTCTTGTGGCCATGTGTCTTGTTTAGGGACCAAGGATTAAAAATTTCCTCCCAATGCTAAAGTTACCATTTAAAGATTTGTATATTGCGCTCATATCCCCTCTTCAATAGGTTCTAAAGTCAATGTATTTTCTGCATTGAGGTAAAAAAAAAAACTTCCATTGTGTGTTCCCCCCTCTCCCTCTTCCTAAGGGCCAGTTCACACCAGATGCAGTTCCGTACAGTTTTGTGTGCATTTTTTCTGCACAAAATGCATGCACAGTGTTTTCCATGTATTCCATAGGCTCTAGTTGGCTCTAGTTCACACCATGCAGTCAGTTTCTGGTCAGTTTCTGCACCGGAAACTGACTGCATGGTGTGAACTAGAGCCAACTAGAGCCTTTGGAATACATGGAAAACACTGTGCATGCATTTTTCATGCAGAAAAAATGCACATAAAACTGTACGGAACTGCGTCTGGTGTCAACTGGCCCAAATAGTTAATTCAGTCCTGTATCAATCCAGCACTGTGCCTGGCTGCAGCTCTTCTTTACCTCTCTTCCTGGTCTCACAATCGTTGCTAATAGCAGCAAGAGCAGTTAGCTTTAATGCGAGTTGAGGTCCATAGACCTCAAGTTTACACAGGCATTGCAACAAAATCGCGGCAAAATCGCACCTGCAAAATCGCGCAAATTTCAATTCGAGGTAGTGTGACAGTGGCCTAAAACAATAAAAGAGTTAAAGGAGAAGTCCAGGCTGAGCTCATTTGGCTGGGCAGGAGTGCAAAACGAACTGCACACCTGTGACCCATAGGACACAGAAGTGCAATTCGTTTTGCACTCCTATGACCCATTTTCGGCAGAGTTCGCTCTCCGCTGATGTCACTGGAATCAGTCCAGGCACCGCATCATCCCAACAATGGAAGTCTGGATCCGCTAGCTGCCTGGACTGATGGCAGTCTAAAGCCACGTACACACAGTCGTTCCAAACCGATAATTCACATTTAATTTAGTATCACGGGTGATTTACTTACAGGGTTATACCCCAGTGAGCACCACTCACTATATATATATTTTTCACCTTTATATATATTTTGATACAATTTTATGTTTAGTTATATACACATGTATATTTGTTTAGCGCTGTTTTAATTTGTTGACACTCTCAGGGGAGTGTGATCACTTTATACACTTTTCGATGAGAATGGTCCGACAGGCCATTTCCATCGGTTCACCGCTGAAGTGGCCTGATGGTCTGATGTGCATACACACCATTGTTCCAAAAACCGGAGTCCACCAACCCCGGCAGCCGCCAGGTTCTAGTGGTCCCCTCCAGGAGGTCTTTCTGGCTATTAGTCTTCCAGTTAAGACATTGATATACATCTTCCGTTTCTGTCTAGGAGTCAACTCTGAGGGCTTGGCCCTCCGCCGAGTATTTAAAAGTGTTCCACAGCCTCAAGGTCTGGGTGTATCGTTCAGTCCTGTCCTGTTTTGTCAGAATCAAGTCTTCCATTGTTTTAACTAGTAGCCGACCAGCCACCGTCATTATACGGCGGCAGGTCGGCTCTCCTGGGCGAGAGCCCGTAGCTATACGTCCTATCGTATAGCCGCCACTAGGGGGCGCGTGCGCGCCGCCGGAGGCGCGCGCGCGCGCTCCCCGCTCGCCCCCGACTCCCGTGCGTGTGCCCGGCGGGCGCGATCGCCGCCGGGCACACGCGATCGCTCGGTACAGAGCGGGGAACGGGAGCTGTGTGTGTAAACACACAGCTCTCGTTCCTGTCAGCAGGGGAAATGCTGATTTTCTGTTCATACAATGTATGAACAGAAAATCAGTGTTTCCCCTAGTGAGGCCACCCCCCCCCCCCACAGTAAGAACACACCCAGGCATACTTAACCCCTTCCCCGCCCCCTAGTGTTAACCCCTTCACTGCCAGTGGCATTTTTATAGTAATCTAATGCATTTTTATAGCACTGATCGCTATAAAAATGCCAATGGTCCCAAAAATGTGTCAAAAATGTCCGAAGTGTCCGCCATAATGTCGCAATACCGAAAAAAAAAATCGCTGATCGCCGCCATTACTAGTAAAAAAAATATTAATAAAAATGCCATAAAAATACCCCCTATTTTGTAAACGCTATAACTTTTGCGCAAACCAATCAATAAACGCTTATTGCGATTTTTTTTACGAAAAATATGTAGAAGAATACGTATCGGCCTAAACTGAGGAAAAAAAATGTTTTTTTATATATTTTTGGGGGATATTTATTACAGCAAAAAGTAAAAAATATTCATTTTTTTCAAAATTGTCGCTCTATTTTTGTTTATAGCGCAAAAACTAAAAAACGCAGAGGTGATCAAATACCACCAAAAGAAAGCTCTATTTGTGGGAAAAAAAGGACGCCAATTTTGTTTGGGAGCCACGTCGCACGACCGCGCAATTGTCTGTTAAAGCGACGCAGTCCCGAATCGCAAAAAGTACTCTGGTCTTTAGGCAGCAATATGTTCCGGGGGGTAAGTGGTTAATGTCGTCCACCTTCCGCAACCACATGGCCACTGTCGGTGGGTTTGGGGACCGCCAGCAAAGCGGAATGCAAGCTTTTGCCGCGTCTAAGAGGTGTCTGACAACTGATTTCTTGTATGTTCGTGCTGGGGTTTCGTTTACGTGGAGGAGGAAGTACGCCGGGTCATTTGGGACCGCACGATCCGAAAACATCTGCGTTATACGCCGAATTTCTCCCCAGTATGTCTGCAAGCGTGGATAAGACCAGAAGATATGGAGTATAGTGCCTCTGTCCGTCTGGCACCTCCAACAGCGGTCTGGTAGTGACGGGGGCCAGTCTATGTAGCAGGTCTGGTGTTCTGTTCCATCTCGTCAGTATCTTAAAATTAGTTTCCTGTATCTTTGCACAGATTGATGATTTGTGTGTGAATCTAAGTATGTGACTGGTCTGAACGGGTGTAAAATGGCAGCCCAGGTCCCTCTCCCATTTACCTAAGCTCGGAATCTGGTGGTCTGCCGGTGGCGTGATCAAAATTGTATGCAACAGTGACGCATGTGCGGGTTTTGAACCAATGCTTTTCTGTACAAACCATTGGTTTGGACCGATCGGGCAGCGGTCCATCGGTTCGATTTTGAAGCATGTTTTAAAATTTTGGACCGAAGGAAAACAGACTGATGGGCTATACATGCGGTCGGTTTGGACCGATGAAACTCCATTCTCATCGGTTTTGTCCGACCGTGTGTGCGCGGCCTTAGCCTCTCAGCGAGCTGCTGAGAGAGCCACTCCTTGCCCCTCGACAGCTCAGCGCTCCAGTGAGCGCGGAGGAGCAGAGCAGGGGAGCTACTGATTGACAGTCAGCAGCTCTCCTCTCGGGAAGGTTGAGAGAACTAGCCATTGGAGGTGTTCAGTGGCTCGGTTCTCAGTTAAGAGGCGGCTGGAGACAGATGCTGCATCCACCTAGGTAAGTATGAATCTCCAAAAAAAATAAAAAACATACTTCTCTTTTAACCTGATACTTTGCAATGACAAAATCTGAATGAAGAAAATAACTGCTCTGCATTTAAGAGAATGTGCCCTTACATTTTTTCTTTTACACTTATTTTTGGATCCAGATGAGATTTTTCTTACGGTACTTACAAAGTGCATTTTTCAGTAACACAGCAGTGCACAATGACCTATAATACAGTAAAGCCCTACGGGGCCTTCCGACAATGTGCTTTGCCGCTACTCGCAGCTCTAGTAGGTTCCTCAAACTCTATTTATGCTAATAATGTTTATTTAGTTATATGATCTATCTTTACATATGGTTCATAGAGCACTTGTGGGATCATGGGCAACTAGAAATTACAGCTTTCCAGAAACATTTTACATCATTTAGAGAGTTAAGTTGCAAAAATGTAGAAAGGGATATTTAAGACAAAACTCTCACACGATTCCTAAAACATTCCTTTCATAATTCAGCTTCTCTAAGCAACTGCTGGAGGAGGACGGAGTACTTGGTGTACAGAACAGACACGTGCGTTATCATTGGAAAGCCTCGCAGCTCAGTCCTAGATCTACCAAATGGGCCTTTTTATCATTTTTTTATAACCATGGTTTCAAATGTGCTAAATCTATTATCATCATAAAAAACATGTCCCCTTACATATGGGGGGTCTTTATGGTATATATATCTATATCTATCTCTATGCTTGGCTATATTTTTGGGTTAACTCTTTGCTGCTGATCTGTAAATTTTGCACCCAACTGGCCAAACAAATGTTGCTATTTTTCACATAAACTTTAGCGCTTAACCACTTAAGCCCAAGACCATTTCGCTGGCCAAAGACCAGAGCACTTTTTGCGATTCGGCACTGCGTCGCTTTAACTGACAATTGCGCGGTCGTGCGATGTGGCTCCCAAACAAAATTGATGTCCTTTTATCCCCACAAATAGAGCTTTCTTTTGGTGGTATTTGATCACCTCTGCGGTTTTTATTTTTTACGCTATAAACAAAAATAGAGCGACAATTTTGAAAAAAAAATCTATATTTTTAACTTTTTAAATATCCCCCAAAAATATATAAAACAAATTACTTTTCCTCAGTTTAGGCCGATACGTATTCGTCTACCTATTTTTGGTAAAAAAATCGCAATAAGCGTTTATCGGTTGATTTGCGCAAAATTTATAGCGTTTACAAAATAGGGGATAGTTTTATTGCATTTTTATTAATTATTATTTTTTTACTACTAATGGTGGCGATCAGCGCTTTTTTTAGAGTCGGCGCTATACGGCGCCTGCGCACCGACGTTCGGCTTCTTTCGGCAATCCGTGACGCTCCTTATGCGACGGGTGGAGGTCGTTTTTGTCATCACGTCAATCACCTGCTGGATAGGAACGCCCACTCCCGCGGGAGGCCCTACCCGGAAGACGGGGAAGAAAATAGCTGTACGAGGTATGTACAGCAAAAAAATAAAAACTAACGGCATACTGACAATGTAGAGAGTGAGCTGGATGTAATGTTAGAAAATCGTTTTTAGGGTGAACCCCCGCTTTAAGAACAGATGGCACTTCAAATCTGATGCCGCGTACACACGATCATTTTTCGGCATAAAAAAAAACGTTGTTTTTAAAAAATGTCATTTAAAATGATCGTGTGTGGGCTTCACATAATTTTTCGGGTTCTGAAAAACGACACAAACAACATTTTAAACAATGTCGTTTTTCGGGTTGTAAAAAATCACCGTGTTATGAGATGGGAGCGCTCGTTCTGGTAAAACTACCGTTCATAATGGAGTAAGCACATTCATCACGCTGTAACAGACAGAAAAGCGCGAATCGTCTTTTACTAACATGGAATCAGCTAAAGCAGCCCCAAGGGTGATGTCATTTGCATGGAATTTCCCCTTCATAGTGCCGTTGTACGTGTTGTACGTCACCGCGCTTTGCTAGAGCATTTTTTAAAAACGATGGTGTGTGGGCAACGTCGTTTTAATGATGAAGTTGGAAAAACATAGTTTTTTTTCATGCCGAAAAATGATCGTGTGTACGCGGCATTACTGACCTATTAATATTCTTATCCTAGCACATCCTAAATTAAATGTCTCATGCCAATTAAATTGGACACAGATTTTAAATTTCCAGCATCGTATCTTTGTTTTGTAGCTTCAAAACAAGATACGACAGCATCTCGGCTAGATCCGACAGGCGTACGTCGTCGGATCTAAGCTGCAATTTTTCGGTGGCCGCTAGGTGGCGTTTTCCGTCGAATTCTGCATCGAGTATGCAAATTAGCTAGTTACGGCGATCCACGAACGTACGTCCGGCATATAGTTATAGTTAAGTATGGCCGGCGTTCCCGCCTCGCATTTTGAATTTTTTACGTTGTTTGCGTAAGTTGTTCGCGAATAGGGATTTGCGTAGAATGACGTCACCGTCGTGAGCATTGGCTTGTTCCGGGTTAATTTCGAGCATGCGCACTGGGATACCCCCACGGACGGCGCATGCGCAGTTAAAAAAAAAAACGTTGTTTACGTCTGGTCACAACGTATTTACATAAAACACGCCCCCATTACATCCATTTGAATTCTGCGCCCTTACGCTGCCAAAGATACACTACGCCGCCGTAACTTGCGGCGCAAATTATTTGAGGATTAAAAAAAAAAAAAGTTACGGCGGCGTAGTGTATCTTAGATACGCTGCGCCCGGCGTATTCTTATGCGAAGGTACGTGGATCTGCCCCAGAGTATTTAAAAACATCAGTGTCTGTAAATGTTGCCTATACACAAAATCTGCTATACGTTACAAAAGTTTTCCACACCCAGAAAAGAATCTTGCTATTAAAGATTAGCTTTTAGACAAATTATTGTCTGCTGATTTCAATATAAACTCTGGTTTAACCAGTTCCTGACCGGCTCACGCAGATATACTGCAGCAGAATGGCTCTCCTGGGCGAAATCCCGTATATGTGCGTTTGTCTGTGTCTCTTGGCCTAGTGAGTCTAATGGGAGTGGTTTCATAATAATCAGTCAGATGTGGCAGCTGCAGGGCACTAATAAGGAAAACTACTGAGCCTGCATGCCTTTAGACGTGTTCCTATTGGAAATATCTCACCAACAATGACATTTTTGTTGCAGGGGATGCCTGAAATCTGACATGTATCTTAGGCAGACTTCTGGGAAAATCAGTGAGCCAATCACACAAGCAGGAAATGATGTTTCTGGGACGTGGTCAGTACACATTCTGTGTACAGAACAACTCCATGTAGCCATATTGCTTTGCATAGAAATTTACAGCGGCTGCATATTGAAAAAGAAAAGTAATTTTTAATAAAATTCAAATTCAATATGACTTGTATCGCAATTGTATACACTATATAATTGTTTCTTTATTTGCTATTTTGTTCCCCATGAAAGTGGAGTTACCCTTTTAGCCCCGTACAGTACACAGGATCAGAAAACCGTAGGAAATATACAGATTTTGGAGCAATCGTACGATAATCTAAAGCAGGGGTCTCAAACTCAAATTACCTGAGGGCCACAAGACAAGTTTTCATATGCCATGGGGGGCCGCATGCAAACTTTCAAACTTCAAAAACAACAGTACTGGTGTCAGCGAGCGCATTATTACCACCAGCACTGGTGTAAGTCAGGGTTTGACAAATTTGCTTGGAATCTAGGAGCCAGCTAAAAAAGTTAGGAGCCAGAAAACGCACCCCGTCCCAACGGGCTTGCGCGCAGAAGCGAACACATACGTGAGCAGCGCCCGCATATGTAAACGGTGTTCAAACCACACATGTGAGGTATCGCTGCGATTGGTAGAGCGAGAGCAATAATTCTAGCCATAGTCCTCCTCTGTAACTTAAAACATGCAACCTGTAGATTTTTTTAAACGTCACCTATGAAGATTTTAAAGGGTAAAAAAGTTTGTCGGCATTCCACAAGCGGACACAATTTTAAAGCGTGACATGTTGGGTATGAATTTACTCGGCGTAACATTATCTTTCATAATATTAAAAAAAATGGGGATAACTTTACTGTTGTCTTATTTTTTAATTAAAAAAAAGTGTAATTTTTTCCCAAAAAAGTGCACTTGTAAGACCGCTGCGCAAATACGGCGTAACAGAAAGTATTGCAACGATCGCCATTTTATTCTCTAGGGTGTTAGGATAAAAAATATATATAATGTTTGGGGGTTATAATTAGAGGGAAGAGGCAGTGAAAATAGTGTAAAATGACATTAGAATTGCTGTTTAACTTGTAATGCTTAACTTGTAATACCAACGGCCACCACCAGATGGCGCCAGCTCACATCAGGTGGTAATAACTTGTAATACCAACGGCTCACCAGCAGATAGCACCAGCTCACAAAAAAAAAAATAAAAAAAAAAATAAAAAAAAAAAATTTTTTTTTTTTTTACTCTTTGCTCCCCCCACTTCCACCCTGCCTGCGGGCCATTTATAACTGGTCCGCGGGCCGCAAATGGCCCGCGGGCCGGTACTTTGAGACCACTGATCTAAAGGTTAGTACAGAGCTTTTGAGAGCCAATCAGGACAATTCATTTGATATTATTTGATCAGACATGCACACATTTTTTTCTTATACGATACCAGATTGCAGGGTTGCCAACTGCCAGTAAATTTACTGACAGTTTGTAAAAATCTGTGTTTTTTTTACAACTGACAGTAAATATCAGGGGCTGATAATTTCATCCTGTGTTGACTTTTTAAGTGTAAATCAAGCAAATTACTTTGTTATAGGCATTGTCAGTGTTTCCATATCATGTTTATACTGTTTACATTTTCACTGTGTTAGCTTTCAATAAATTTAGTAAAAAATGTGCTCCGCCAGTTCATTTTCCATGTTTTGTCAGTAAAAAATGTTGTGGGAGGTTGGCAACCTTGCCAGATCGTACAATTTTTGTTTAATCAGTACAATTGTTATTTGAAAATGCAATACAAATACACTACAACACATGACATCCCTCCTGAATTTTTATTCTGTCGTACTAGAATTTTCGTGACTTTAGTAAACTCTTCAGGTTTGATCTGAGATTAGCATGCAGAAAAAAAACCGGACGATCATTCGTCTGATAATCTCATTGGGCCAGATTCACGTAGATCAGCGGATCTATAGATCCGCTCGATCTACGTGATTTAAGATCCGCTCCCGCAAGTTTAGGAGGCAAGTGGCTAATTCACAAAACACTTACCTCCAAACTTGCGGCGGCGGATCCTAAATCCCCCGGCGGAATTCAAATTCCGCGGCTAGGGGGAGTGTACTATTTAAATCAGGCGCATTCCCGCGCCGATTTAAATGGGCATGCGCCGTCCGGGGAATTTCCCGGCGTGCATTGCTCCCACTGATGTCGCTAGGACGTCAGTGGTTTCGACGCTTACGTAAACGACGTTCATCCGTATTCTAGAACGACTTACGCAAACGACGTTAAAAAATTCAAATTCGACGCGGGAACGCCGGCTATACTTAACATTGGCTGCGCCTGATAAAAGCAGGGGTAAGTATACGACGGGTACGCGGCTACGGAAACGTCGTAAGAAGACTGCGTCGGGTCCGTGTACGTTAGTGAATTTGCGTATCTCGCTGATTTACTTATTATTCAAGGTAAATCAGCGGGAACGCCCCCGGCGCCATTTTTAAATTGAAAAAAAGATCCGACAGTGTAACACAGTTACACCTGTCAGATCTTAGCCCTATCTATGCGTATCTGATTCTATGAATCAGGCGCATAGATAGGACCAGTGTAAGTCAGAGATACGATGGTGTATCTGTAGATACACCGTCGTATCTCTTTGTGAATCTGGCCCATTGTGTGTACCGGGCATTAGGACTCGTTCACACCAGGGCAACTAAGCCACAGGCTCAATGCAAGGAGAAATATCACATTTTGTTCACTATGTGCCGTGTTCAAACTATACGTGTGTTGGTGGTGTGCATTGTGTAAAAATGCAGGATGTCTTCATTTATATGCAGTGCAATCCAACTCAGAGCAAGCCATTTGGGTGCACAGAGTTAAAGGGGTTGTAAAGGTTTGTTTTTTATTTTCTAAATAGGTTCCTTTAAGCTAGTGCATTGTTGGTTCACTTACCTTTTCCTTGGTTTTCCCTTCTAAATGTTTTTTTTCTTCGTCTGAATTTCTCACTTCCTGTTTCTCCTCAGTAAGCTTGCCCCCATCATCTGGCTGGGGGTTAGTCAGCCAGAACAGCTTACTGAGGAGGAACAGGAAGTGAGAAATTTAGACAAAGAAAACAAAGAACAAAATCATTTAGAAGGGAAGTCGAAGGAAAAGATAAGTGAACCAACAATGCACTAGCTTAAAGGAACCTATTTAGAAAATAGAAAACTAACCTTTACAACCCCTTTAACCCCTTCACACCTAAGTGTAAAACAAATCTTAATGACTAAGACCAATTATACCTTGTTGTTTTTTTCAGGACAAATTGGGCTTTCATTTAGTTGTAAATGGTAATGATATTTCCTGATATTTTTATTATGAAAAGGAAAACTGGCCCAAAATAGTACAAAAAAAATATAGCTGTATATTTTTTGCTACTACCATAATCTACCACCAAATAACAACTCAAAACAAGATCTCCCGCTCCTAACGATCGCAGCGATACCACATATGTGTATGTTAGTTTGTACCCGTAGTACAGCCCAGAAACAACAGTGCGCATTTTGCTTTTTTTTTTTATTATTTATTATTCTACCTAAAAACACACTGACACTGACACTAACTGACACTTAAACTAATAAAAATTAAAACCCTGTTGACCCTGACCTTGACCCAAAAACTAACCCTGGCATTTTTCTAGATCAATCCTTGATCGAGGTATTTTTTTATTTTATTTTAATTATTATTATTTTTGTTTTTATGTATCTTTCTCGTACATTCACAGAGACAGACAACATAGGGGCGACATTCACAGTGACTGATCAGAGGATATCACATCAGAGTATATAACAGCGATCAGGTCACCCGGAGTTACCATCCCGAGTCCCGAATGTTAGAACAAGCCATGGGGCTCGCGGTGAGACCCCGGTCACTGTGCGGTAAACGTGCCGTGCAACACGCTCCCAGCACAAAAAGAGAAATGCAAATTGTTACTTTGTGTAATTGTGTTACGTCGACGCCAAGGGGTTGATGCATTTAACACCAATACCACAGAGCAATACTAAAGTAACAGATGAGTAAGCCAAAGGCAGCTGGGGAGTATAGTTGCACAATTTACATTTCACAAGTTTTTATTAGTGGTATAAAAACATAAATACAATGCTGAAGTCCAATTAAAACCTAAAAACCAGTGGTGACATGAGCTACACAATGTCGCAACTAGCACAAGCAGTGAGTGCACAGGGATGATTTTGGTGTGCCTGGGTACACCCCGTGGGCACGCCTATGCAAGTGAGTCTTTAAAGATGGAGAGCGCTCGTTCCTGTGATTTTGGGGATGCACCCAATGCACAGTGTGTCCCAGATCCTGGCTACCATAAAAGGGGAACTCATATTTAAGTATGAGCTTAACCCTTTCACACCTAAGTGTAAAACAAATCTTAATGACTACGTACACACGACCGGTTTTCCCGACGAGAAAACTGCCATTTTTTAGATTGGTCGGGAAAACCGGTCGTGTGTATGCACCATAGCAGTTTTCCCAAAGAGAAAACTGCCCGCAAAAAAAATCGAACCTGCTATTTTTTCTCATCGCGAAAACCGCTCGTGTGTATGCTTTTCTGAGGGGGAAAAAAACACACATGCTCAGAATCAAGTATGAGACGGGAGCGCTCGTTCTGGTAAAACTAGCGTTCGGAATAAAGATAGCACATTCGTCACGATGTAACGGACTGAAGAGCGCGAATCGTCTCTCACCAAACTTTTACTAACACGAGGATGAGCAAAAGCAGCCCAAAGGGTGGAGCCGTTTGAATAGAACTTCCCCTTTATAGTCCCGACATACTTTTTGGACGTCACCACGCTTTGGTCAATCGTTTTTTGACTGAACGTGTCCATGCAAGGCAGGCTTGAGAGGAATCGCGTTGGGAAAAACAGCGGGGTTTGGCATGTCAGGAAAACCGGTCGTTTGTACGAGGCATAAGCCCAATTTTGCAACTTTGTCGTAAAATGGTACATATTACCAACAACTACTTTGTGCATGCAAGTTGATTATACCTTGTTTTTTTTCCAGAACAAATTGGGCTATCATTTAGTGGTAAATAGTAATGGATATCTCCTGATATTTTTGTTATCAAAGGAAAACTGGCCCAAAATAGGAATAAAAAAAAGTAGCACTATATTTCTTGCTACTAGCATAATCTACCACCAAAGAACAACCCAAAACAAATTCTCCCACTCCTAACGATCGCAGCGATACCACATATGTGTTTGTTAGTTGTTGTTCACAGTGACTGATCACTGTGATAGCCAAGCATGTGCCTGACGAAGGGGTCCCGCGCAGCCACGAAACGTTGCACCTATTTTTGTGATGTGACCTTTCTTTACAAAAGAAACCTTTGGACGGAAGTGTTGATCCATGGTGTGCTGACGAATATGTTCACTTCCTTGATGTTTCCAGGACCCAACTGGTAATCACTGCAGCACCCACCATTTTTAAGAGCCATACTTTCCAGGAACGTGTGCGATCGGAATATTGACAAGTCATATATGAGTGGCAGGAGATTGCTGCATCCACATCGCTTGTGTGGATGTGAGTTTTTCTTGTTCTCAAAAATTATTTTCTCAAAAATAATATCACTTAACAGTTTTTCATGTTTTTATATTAAAGGATAACTATAAGCAAAACGTTTTTTTCTATTTTAGAGTAAGGGAGGGTCATAACCCCCAACAGATTTTTTTTTCGCCATCTGTTCCATTTCGGAGATTTTCCTTCACTTCCTGTCCCATAGCCAAACAGGAAGTGGGAAAAAAGCACTGCAAATTAGGGGAATTCCTTTGGGGACCCCCAGGCAGAGGCGTCCCTAGGGGGGGGCCAGAGGGGGCCCTGACCCCCCCCCCCCAACATCATGCTGTGCCCCACCATGTGCCCCCCCCCCAAAAAAAAACTTTTTTTTTTTTTTTTTTTTTTGGTATTTTTGTATTTTGCTCCCTGAGGGGGATAGCGCCCCCAGTCAGCTCTGCGGGGGATTCCTCCCCCTCCCTGTGCTCGCCGACACTGCATAATGCGAGCGCTCACACAACCAGATATTCTAGCCTGGGCCGTGTTTAAGTGTGTGCACTGCAGACTGCAGTACACTGTAATCACTGAACTACATTATCTCCATCCCTTCTCTCCCCCCCCCATCTGTCTCCCTCCCCCTCTCCTGTTCTTTCAAAACATTCACAATTTACTTTCACTTTCAGTTAGGCAGATAATATATGGTGCAAATTTCTTTCCTGCATCCACAGATTGCAGGAAAGAAACTTGCATGATTCCCCCATCAACAGACAGTGGTGACAGGGGAATATCCCTCCTGCCCAGCAATTATATTCTCCTGACAAACAGTGATTATCACCAGTGGCTATACAGCAACCACTAGCGATAATTATAAGAGAATCTGCTCATTAATGGTTTAAATCTCATCCAGTTTCTGCTGAACCAGCTGAGATTTAAACTGTCCATGGCTGGTCTTAGCTCATAGGCAGCCCATACATTGATTAGCACTGATCGGGCATGTGGGATTTCAAACACACCCGAGTAGGATTGCCACCTCATCCCTTTAAAAAGGAACACATATTAATTACACAGGTTCTGTGGCTAATTAAGGTGGTAATTAGACTCATTTGGTGCCTTACCTGCATTAAATTAACCTCAGAACCTGTGTAATTCATATGTGTTCCTTTTTAAAGGGATGAGGTGGCAACTCTACACCCGAGCCATCTCTATTGGTTGTAGACAGTTGAGCTCCCTGCAGGTTTCTTAGCAGCAGTGGACCCTTCTCTGACATGCTGATCGGGATGCAATCCAGGTGATGCTCTTAGTAAAATCCTAGTCATAAATATCAGTGATTTTATTGATCAAAGCCCACACTTTACATGGCTGCTGAACATACGGTTGATTATATTTATGTGGTTGTACTCTTGATGCTAATAAATACTGTGTTTATTAGATCTGACTGGGAGCATCACCTGGATCACATGCCGATCAGCATGTCAACAGAGAAGGTTATACAGCATTACTGCTGCTAGGTGACCAGCTGGGGGCTCGGCTCTCTATAACCAATAGTGCCAGCCTTCCCCTGCATGCACCCATAATGTCACCAGCACTAGGTCCTAATAGACTGCCACCGCTGCCAAGGAGACAGATGCCAGACCAGCTCTGTAAATAGCAGGGACAGGACAGCTGGGGATCCCCACAGTGGCAGAACACCAGGGCCGGTGGCAAGACAACCTTTGCAACAATGAGAGTTCTCCCACTGCTTTGGACCCTTATGTTTTCTTGTTGTGCTGGTGACATATATCTCTTGTTTTCTGCCACCCTGGGGGGCCCCAGTATAGTAGGAAGGGAGCTCACTGCAGAACATGTGAAAGGGCCCATAGTGGGATCGTAGTAAAGGGCCCCAGGATATATATATATATATATATATATATAATTGCATTTTATAGTTGGCCCCCCTACTTTTGTCCCTGTCCCCCCATGTGCCCCCCCCTAAATATGAAAGCTGGAGACGCCACTGCCCCCAGGTCACCTGTATTGGAAGATTTCCCCTCTATTACTTTTCTGTGAACAACCCAAAATGTGTGATTTTCATTACTTTCACTTTCAATGATAATGGTAAACAGGACAAACAGAGTGTGAATTTCCTTAAACCACTTAAAGACCGCGTACCATAGATATCCCGCGGCAGGGTGGGCCCATTGGACAGAGGGGGAGCCAATCAGCGGGTCCAGCGGAGCCAATCAGTGGGTCCAGCAGAGCCAATCAGCGGGTCCAGCGGACCCGATATCTGCTAGCCACCCACGATTGTTCCCCATAGAGGCAGAACGGTGATATGTCTATGTAAACAAGACAGATCACCGTTCTGACAGGGGAGAACACAGAGATCTTCTGTTCCTGCTAAGCAGGAACACAGATCTCTGTGTTCACCCAGTCAGTCCATCCCCCACACAGTTAGCAAGAACCTCCTAGGGACACTTAACCCTTTGATTGCCCCCTGGTGTTCACCCCTGCCAGTGTCATTAGTTACAGTAACTAATATTGCATATTTTAGCACTGATCACTGTAATAATGTCACTGGTTCCCAAAAATGTGTCAGTTAGGTTTCCGATTTGTCCGCAATGTTGATCACCGCCATTACTAGCAAAAGATTAAAACATAAAAATGCCATAAAAATATCCCATAATTTGTAGGTGTTATAACTATTGCACAAACCAATCAATATATGCTTATTGAGATTTTTTTTACCAAAAGTATGTAGCAGAATACATATTGGTCTAAATTGATGAAGAAATTCGATTTATTTTTTATTTTTTTATTGGGTGTGTTTTATAGCAGAAAGTAAAAAATATTGTTTTTTTTCCTGAAACTTTACGCAGTTTTTTTGTTTATAGCGCAAAAAATAAAAATGCATAGGTGATAGAATGCCACCAAAAGAAAGCTCTATTTGGAATAAAAGGTCATCAATTTTATTTGGGTACAGTGTCGCATGACCGCGCATTTGTCAATTAAAGTAACGCAGTGCCGTAATGCAAAAAATGGCCTGGTCATTAAAGCGGGGGTTCACCCCAAAATACATTTTTAACATTACATTCAGCCGAGTTGTCCTAATGACAATCGGCTGTTTTTTTTTTTTTTTTTTTTGTACATACTGTATTTTTACCGCCGCTTCCCAGGATGTCTTCTGCGGGACTGGGCGTTCCTAATTGATTGACATGCTTCCGACCGTCGCATACAGCGCGTCACGAGTTGCCGAAAGAAGCCGAACGTCGGTGCGGCTCTATACGGCGCCTGCGCACCGACGTTCGGCTTCTTTGTAATGTAAAGTTAAAAAATTATTTTTTGGGTGAACCTTCCCTTTAAAGCGGGAGTTCACCCATAAAAAAATGTTTACCCGTAGATTGATGCTCATTTTGTCTAGGGGAATCGGCTGGTTGTTTTAAAATCCGAGCAGTACTTACCGTTGTAGAGAGCGATCTTCTCCGCCACTTCCGGGTATGGGTCTTCAGGAGTGGGCGTTCCTTCTTGATTGACAGTCTTCCGATGGTCGCATCCATCGCGTCACGAGTAGCCGAAAGAAGCCGAACGTTGGTGCTGCTCTATACGGTGCCTGCGCACCGACGTTCGGCTACTTTCGGAAAATCGTGACGCGATGGATGCGACCGTCGGAAGACTGTCAATCAAAATAGGAACGCCCAGTCCCGCAGCCCATACCTGGAAGCGGCGGAAAAGATCGCTCTCTACAACAGTAAGTACAGCTTCGATTTTAAAACAACTAGCCGATTCCCCTAGACAAAATGAACATCAATCTAAGGGTAAAAAGTGGTAATTCCGGGGTGAACCTCCACTTTAAGGGGCTAAAACCTTTCCGGGACTGAAGTTGTTAATGGAGGTGCAGACAGCAGTAAAAACTGACAGGTGTTCTAATCCCTCTTCCCTCAATCCAAAAATAAAAAAAATAAAAAAGTTTTTCCTTTTTAATTATAAAGTTCATTAAAATAATTCTCATTCCATAGTACAAATTATAACCTGTACTATGGAAGGGGAATGATAATCCTGAACTTTTATTCATTGATATGATAAGAAAAAATTAATTAAAGCCCAACACCAGGAAACCTCCAAATTCTCCCTTGCAGCGGAGCTGTGCAGGGTTAATTGCTTGTTTGAATCCTGGGGGCATAGAAAAATATTTTACTTACCTGATCCTCCATGCTGCTAGACCTGTCCCTGTAGCATCTTCTCCCCCATTCTCCAGTGGTCTAAGGTCCTGACATCATCAAGACCAATGCAGTGCATAACACTGAGGGACAGTCCACTGCCAGAAAACGGGGGAGCGCTGTCTGCCTGGGAGTGAAGGATCAGGTAAGTAAAACCGATTTTACTGTCCCTTAGAATAACCGAGCAGTTAACCCTTGCAGTGCAGGCACAGCCTAACTGCAAGTAAGAATTTCCAGATTTCCCCACGTTGGGCTTTAAATGATCTTATTTGTAAGTAATAATGTTTTTGCCCTCTGAAATCTATAATACCGTGAAAGTCTCAATTTGTTCATATTCCTAACAATTACTAAATACATTTACTCCAATTACCCATCATGTTCAGGGCAATACATTTATTTCTCAGCCCTCAGGAGTTTATATCTTTCAATGTTTTTATTATAGTTTTGTAAAAGGAATTGCGACAGTCCAGTAATATAAACACGACAGGATACAAAAATGTGGATCATCTCATTACACAACAATCATGATTTTGAATAGTTGGATCAGACATAACGCACAAAGTAGCATTTAAGAATGGCATACGATGAACTCTAACTGCATAGCAATGATATACATACTTCCCATTATTCATTTCTAGCCTACAACTATTACTCCGAATGATCTTGAAGTTTATAAATGTACTTTGTGACGATCCCCACACATTTATTTCCTTGAATCTGTGACACGTAGTCACTTTGCCCTGTGAGTAGGAACTGCTGTGTCCCAAAATTCACAGAGCCTGCTTTCTGAACTACTGAGAAACCCAGAGAAGGAGCATAAGGAGTATCAAGAGACAGAAATTACTAGGGATGCACCGAATGTTTTTTTTTGGTGCCAAAACCGATACCCAAAATGAAAAATACACTAGGCCGAAAACCGAAACCGACTGTTTTTTTTTTTTAAATATTTCTATACAGGAAAGTTTTAGAGACTGGACATGGTACAGGAGATATGATACAGGAGATGGTCAGAGACTGCAGACATGGTACATGAGATTGTCAGAGACTGGGGACATGGTACAGGAGATGGTCAGAGACTGTGGGCATAGTACAGGAGATGGTCAGAGACTGCAGACATGGTACAGTAGATGGTCAGAGACTGCAGACATAGTACATGAGATTGTCAGAGACTGGGGACATGGTACAGGAGATAGGATACAGGAGATGGTCAGAGATTGCAGACATGGTACATGAGATTGTCAGAGACTGGGGACATGGTACAGGAGATAGGATACAGGAGATGGTCAGAGATTGCAGACATGGTACATGAGATTGTCAGAGACTGGGGACATGGTACAGGAGATGGTCAGAGACTGTGGACATAGTACAGGAGATGGTCAGAGACTGCAGACATGGTACAGTAGATGGTCAGAGACTGCAGACATGGTACAGGCGATGATCAGAGACTGCAGACATGGTACAGTAGATGGTCAGAGACTGCAGACATGGTACAGGCGATGATCAGAGACTGCAGACATGGTACAGTAGATGGTCAGAGACTGCAGACATGGTACAGGCGATGGTCAGAGACTGGGGACATGGTACAGGAGATGGTCAGGGACTGGAGACATGGTACAGGAAATGGTCAGAGACTGGGGACATGGTACAGGAGATGGTCAGAGACTGGGGACATAGTACAGGAGATGGTCAGAGACTGCGGTTCCTATGAACGTTAGTAGATAATGGCCGATTGGCCCTCTCATCTGACCCAGCGATACCCCTCAGAACAAACCACCCCCTCCATTAGTACAGACCCCCCATAACAAACCCCCCTTCATTAGTACAGACCCCCCCCAGGACAAACCCCCCACCTCCATTAGTACAGACCCCCCAGGACAAACCCCCCCAGCCCCCTCTATTAGTACAGACCCCCCAGGACAAACCAATCCCCCCCATTAGTACAGACCACCCCAGGACAAACCCCCCCTCCAATAGTACAGACTCCCCCAGGACAAACCCCCTCATTAGTACAGACCCCCCAGGACAAATGCCCCGGCCACCTCCATTAGTACAGACCCCCCAGGACAAACCCCCCATCCATTAGTACAGACCCCCCCCTCGGACAAACCCCCCCTCCATTACCATACATAAAAACAGATGGGAGAATAGGTGGAGAACAGACAGAGAGGGGGAGGAGGAGAACACATGTCACTGCAGGCATGGACGTCACTCGCCCCCTCAGCGACGCCACTGCCCGTCTAGTTTCTCTCCACACAGAGACAGCCGCTACGATCACTGGCTGCATAACTCTCCTGCTCTGACAGAAGGAAGGGGGGGTGACGGGCTTGGCAAATACATCGGTGGCGGGGAGAGCCGCCTCTTGACACGGCAAGGGAAGGAGGAGGATGGAGGGGAGCACTCTGGCGCTTCAGTGCCCCCACCTCTGTGGCGCTCGGGTGAACTGCACCCGCTTAGGATCAGCCCTGATGACACCCCCGGAATGGGCGGCACCAGGGGTGAAGCCCCCACCCCATTTTCTGCGCCATTATCAGCGTGATTTCTCTTTTGGCAAATTGCTATTTTTGGACGATATGTTTCGGTGGCCGAAGTTTCGGTGCACCCCTAGAAATTACTGCTTGCAGGGAGCAAGGTACCATGGGATATGTAGTTCTTTGAAATTGAAAGTAAACAGCAGAGGAGAAGCTGCAAAGCATGCAGGGAACCCAGGAACTTGTGGACAGAGATGACCAATAGCATACCTCCCAACTTTCTGAGATGGGAACGAGGGACAGCTGTTAGTAAAAGTATGTAGGCACAGGACACACCCCCTGTCACGCCCCCCTTAAAGGAGAATTATACAACAAAATGATTGAACTCATAAGTGCTTTTGTTTTACCGTCACTATTCCTTAATATTTACTTGTGAAATTTACAACTGCAGCAATTTAGAAATTGGATGAAAAGTTGGGCACTGTAAAACACTTTCTTCTAGATAAATAGTGCATTTTCTATACAACGATATAGATCAGACCAAAATGAGGGACAAGTAATAAGGCCGAGCAGCGGCCTGTGTTTATGGGAGGAGCCCGGGGAGCCTATATAATCTCCTCGCCTCCCTCCGGGCTCCGTCGGCTTCCTGTCTCAGCACGAGACTTCCGGCGCACTGCGATTGCGTCATCGCGTCACTCACCGCAGCCGCTCCGTCCAGCCGCTCCGTCCAGCCGCTCCGTCCAGCCGCTCCGTCCAGCTGCGCCTCTCAGCCGACTCAGCTGTCACAGCAGACGCTGAGGCATCCGTTCGCTTCATACCCGCCCGACCGGCGTCAAGGTAGGCTCCCCTCCTTCCACACTCAACCCCCTCCTACACCGGAGCTCTCATTTCCGCCCCCTCCACACGCGTCACTTCCTATACCCAATGTTCCCCATTTCACATACTGTAGGTGTGCACTCAGGGGACACCTCCATACAACTGATGGCTAAGCATGGTCCCTGTCATTCAACCTTAATGGATGCAGACCTTGTATTCCCATTTTTCCACAATTACATTCACTATAATTTATTGTGCCACTATGTGTGTGTGTGCTCGTGTACATGTATGTGTATATATGTGTGTATATATGTGTGTATGTATGTATGTGTACGCATATGTGTGTATATATGTATATGTATATATATATATATATATATATATACGTATGGTGACTGCGTTGCGCGCAGTATACAGGTACTCAGCATGTCACCACCAGACCCCGTTGTCCTTGCCCACATTGTACATACTGCTTATTGTCACTTCATATGCACGGCACTTCTTTACATGACACATGTTTTGTTCACTGTACTCTCATCCTTGTCAGCTTGTCCCTGGCACCATGGCATCTCATGCATTCCAGCACATGCAGCACAGTTGAAGGCACAACACTTATCTAGATTACCATTTGCATTGTTATACTGTTTTAACTGCCGTTATTTTTGTGTTGTTTTGTTGTTTTATGCACACCTCATCCAGCCTTGCACCCCCTGCCGTAGTATCACAACTGCACACCCCTTTTCGCCGTACCGCAACGCAGGAGGCACTCACGTTCTTATTAGGCTGTGCATCATCATGCATCATTCAACACAGCCCATTCATTCTTTATCCCACTTGCTTACAGCAATTCCAGACACACCCCATTTGCCTCCAAGCATGCCTCCACACAGCTTCCGCTCCCCACGTGTCACACCCACACACCAGCCATGGCACCCCCGATCAGTAGCGGCCTCACTCCCAGCTCACGCTCCACAGCCCGGCAGTCGCCAAACACATGATATACACACTCTCACGCCTTTCTCGTGGGACGTTCCCTCACTTGCCCAGCTGCAGTACGTCTTGGGGGTACACAAGCACCTTCTCACCTGCAGCTTCACCCCGTTCCACCCATGGCCAAATCCACCGTGGCCCCCTTTCAGTACATGCTCCAGAGCCCGGTTGTCACTCACAATCACAGTGCACCGGTTCATGCCTCTGTCATGGGTCATTTTAGCCGCTTGCCCTACCACAAACACGCCCCAGCAAGTCCACACACGTCCGGACCCAAACTTGCCCCTCTCTTCTTAGCCCCATTTCAGCACATGCTCCAGAGTTTCGCATCTCTGCCATGAGAATTTCTGTCACTCATTTACTTGACACGAGTCCAGATCTCAATCCCTGCACGTTCCTGCTGGCAGACTTGCCTCAAACGTTCCCCCAACAGTGTCACCCTCATTTCAGCACATGCTCCAGAGCCCCCGCGTTGTCAGCCACACCCGCAACGCACCGTTTCAGGCCTCTGTCATGGGACATTTCGGCCACCAAGCCGTCGCCGCCTCACCCCCCTTCGTCGGTCGCTTACAACATTCGAGCTTCGCTAGCCCCCGTCCTTATGCATTGTCATTTCTCCACAGGTCAGTCAAGCTCACCAGCTCCCCCTGCACTCCAGATTCAGTCATTTCTACAGGAAAAAAAAAAAAAAAAAAAAAAAAAAAAAAAAAAAAAAAAAAAAAAAAAAAAAGGGGGGGAACCCCCGTCCCCGGCAGGACACGGAAGCAACCCCTTTTATCTCACCCCTGCAGGTTCCTGCTCGTCCCACCCCGACCTCGTAGACAAGACTCCGTGCCCAGGGCACGACTTACCCTGAGTCATGTCTCAGGACGGCAGCGAAGACCTTTTTGCCCCTTCCTCACCGCCCCCTGCTTCAGAGAGCGGCAGCGCACGCTCCTTCAGGGGATGGACCATCCCCAAGTTAACAGCGGCATTGAGGCGCAAGCATGTGCCCTTTCCGTCCACAGCCAGGAAGGCAGAACTCTTCAGGCTCCTGTTCCCACCTCCTGCTTCAAACAACTCCCCACCAGCCTCACCCGGACCGAGCACCCAGCGAACCTCGCTACACTCCATATCCACCACCGTGTCCCAACTCCACAAGATGGTCGCAACACTCTCCACCACTATTACAGACGTACAGACGAGAATGATGCTTCTGGAGGCTCGCCCACCTACAGCTACCCCCGATCCATCCACGCTCACCCCGTCGACAGTACAACCGCAAATACCTCTCCCGCTTACACCCGCAGGCAAGTGCTCCGTAGTCCTCCCAGCCCACTTGGTACCTGCCAACATCAGGAAGGACATCCTGGACGGCAAGGACATCAACCTAGCCTCCCTCCTCATTTCAGTACACGACCTAGCCGAGAACAAGGCCTACGCCTGGGGAGACGTCTCAGTGGTCCTTAAGGCCAAAGACCCAAGGCTTAACCGTAAACTATCGGTCCCGGAATTCGCCTTGGCCTTTGGCATGCTCAGAGACGTCCTATGCTCCGCCTCCCCCAGTAGGAGGGAAGAGCTGGACCTTTATCTCCACACCATAGTGGATCTGGGCTACAAGTACGGAGGGTTTTCATTCTATGACTACCACCGCTCCTTCTCAGCCAAAGCAGCGGCCAGGCTGCTGCAGTTCCAGACAGCTACAGATTGGAGTCTCATGGACACCGAGCTGTTCTGCCGTCACTTTGCTGGCCTGCGCTCACCATTATGCGCTGTTTGCCAGTCCTCCACTCACACCGCCACCTGGTGCGCCAACACCGCCAGCACCACCTCCAACACTCGCCCCTTCGAACTCCCCTCGACCTCGAGGGCAGCTCCGTGCCTACCGGCCACCCAGCAGACGTCCCAGGCCGACAAGTTCGGGCGCCCAGTACAGACGCTAGGCGGCGCGGCCATCTGCAATAATTTTAACCATGGCTCCTGCAACTTCAGCCAATGCCGTCTGCTCCATGTCTGCCTTACGTGCCATAGAGCGCACCCCAGGACCCTATGCCTAGTCAAGCAACAAAAGAAGACCTGACTAGGCCGCATTAACATCCCCTGGCTGGAACTCTACCTCACCTCCCACCCCACCCCCTCCCTCACCACCTTCCTCGTCCAAGGCTTCACAGAAGGGTTCCACACAGGCCTCATTTCACTACCCCACACAACGCACGAATGTAGAAACCTGCGCTCAGCCGCCACAGACGAGCAGGCCATAGACCAGCTCTTACAGACAGAGCTAGAGCGAGGCTTCATCATAGGCCCCTTCACCACACCCCCCTTCAGCACCTGGAGAGTCAGCCCTATTGGGCTTGTCAAGGGCAAGTTTTCAAATAAAACACGTTTAGTTTACGATCTGTCTGCGCCTCATTCTTCCCCCACCCCCAGCCTGAACTCCTTGATCCCCTCGGAGGAGTTCTCCCTAAAATACGCGTCTGTAGACATGGCAATCCAAGCCATAATTAAAACCGGCACGGGCACCTGGCTCTCCAAGGCCGACATCTCAGACGCCTTTAAACTCTTGCCTATCCACCCGTCCCTCTGGTGTTGGCATGGCATGAAATGGAGAGAGTCATACTACTTCGCCACCAAGCTGACGTTTGGCTCCAAGTCTAGTCCCTGGCTCTTCGACACCTTCGCACAGACTCTCACCTGGATTCTCGTGCACCAAGCCCATTGTCAACAAGTCATCCACTACTTGGATGACTTTTTGCTAATTGAACGACCCGACACGCCTCCAGGAGACCTCCAAAAGTTGAGACTCGTCTTCAAAAATCTCAACGTCCCCCTCGCAGAACACAAAGTAGAAGGCCCAGCACACTCCATTACCTTCCTCGGAGTTAATCTGGATACCACCTCCATGCAAGCCAGCCTCCCCCCCGACAAACTGACCCGCATCAGGGCAGTCCTCCATAGTTTCACCCAAACGCAGGGCTGCACCAGGAAGCAGCTGCAGTCCCTCCTGGGAATGCTAAACTTTGCAGTAAGGATCATCCCTCAGGGCCGATCCTTCGTGTCACGCCTTCTGGTCTTCCTTTCCCATGCACAGGACCCTGATCAGATTCTCAGGTTGGATACCGCAGCCTTAGCGGACCTCTCGATGTGGGAAGAATTTCTCACCAATTGGAACGGTATATCAATGTTTATACCGTCAGTGTCACCCCTTTCCCCACAAGTAGTGACCGACGCCGCAGCCTCCACAGGTTTTGCAGCTATTTTTGGCCACCACTGGTTCGCAGGACCGTGGCCGCCAGAAATACTAGCGATCCCGGGCTTCACCCAGACGTCCTCCTTGTTCGAGTTGTACCCAATCGTAGCAGCCGCCCAACTCTGGGGCCACAGCTGGGCTGGACAAACTGTTACCTTCACCACCGACAACCAGGCCACAGCCGACATTATTAACAAGGGCAGGTCCAGGTCTCTTGTTATAATGTCCTTCCTACGTCGGCTAGTGCAACTGTCCTTGCTACACCAATTCAATGTGCATTGTACCTTCCTCCCCGGCAAGTGTAATCTCGCCGCAGACGCCTTGTCCCGCTTTAATTATGCCTCTTTTTTTCAGCAGAAACCCGCAGCCGATCCATCTTCAGCCCCTATCCCTCCTTGGTCTCAACTGACCCTGGACTGACACAGCACCTACAGCAAGCTACCCAGCTGATCAACCAGTCTCTCTCCCGCAATACCCTCAAAGCCTATCACACGGCTTGGGACACCTTTACCAACTTCTTGACGCGCCACTCCGCTAACACCACCCCGAGTGTCAAGCACGTATTGGCCTTCATCTCCTACTGTCACACTTGCCAGTCCCTTTCATACAACACTATCCGTCTCTACCTGGCTGGCGTCCAGCACTTTCTGGCCTTACACGATCCGGCGAAGCCTTCGCTGTTTACGTCCCACGCAGTCAAAACTGCCCTACGCGCAGTCCGGAAGCAACAACCAGTTGTCAACGCCAAACGCCTGCCCATTACCAGCACCATATTTAGAGACCTGTCCGCCATCCTCGCCACATCCCCGTTTGGCCTCCTGCCTAGCTTGGTTATACAAGCGGCCATCTACCTAGCGTATTATGGTTTCCTCCGACCCAGCGAGTTTGCCTTCAACAGCCCTGCCGGCCAAGTCCTGCGCAGACGACACTTGGTCCGCCATCAAGACCGCTTCACGCTTCACCTCACTACCACCAAAACACAGCAATCAGGCCCCGGCTTAGACATCGCCATTTACAAGACGGGTAACGCCTGGTGCCCAGTATCCGTGTTGGACCGCCTACTCTTACTTTTGCCAGCCCAATCAGACTCCGCTCCTCTACTCCCTTTTCCGGACAAACCTCTGAACACCAGCCAGTTCATTAAACACGTGAGGATCCTCCTTCGGACTCTGCACCTCAATCCTACCCAGTATTCGGGCCACTCCTTTCGTATCGGAGCAGCCTCAACCGCCTCGCGACACGGGGTCCCCGACCATATCATTAAGAAGCTAGGCAGGTGGAAGTCTGCCTGCTTCGCTAGGTACATTCCCGACCCTCAGGCGGAGATGGCACAAGCCTTCGCCATACTTGCTCACTAATGTTCTGTCTCAATAAAACTATAACCCTACCTGAATGTTTTGCCCCCTTATTCTGGCGTACCGTCCATTAGGGCCAGCGCACACTTCAGGTCCATTGTATGTTGTGAGTCCTAGTCAGTCTGTGTCCATGTCCGTGTCGGCCGTAGGGCTCCAACCATAAGTAATAAGGCCGAGCAGCGGCCTGTGTTTATGGGAGGAGCCCGGGGAGCCTATATAATCTCCTCGCCTCCCTCCGGGCTCCGTCGGCTTCCTGTCTCAGCACGAGACTTCCGGCGCACTGCGCCCACCCCCCCCATCCCATTTCACAGGAATTCCCAGGTTCATTCCTCTCCACAACATTTATCATTTAACAGGGTATGCCCCCTTATTCTGGCGTACCGTCCATTAGGGCCAGCGCACACTTCAGGTCCATTGTATGTTGTGAGTCCTAGTCAGTCTGTGTCCATGTCCGTGTCGGCCGTAGGGCTCCAACCATAAATGAGGAGGAAAAAGGGACATTGTTCCAAATCAGGGACAGTCCCTCGGAATCAGGGACAGTTGGGAGCCATGCAATAGACAGGCACCGCTTACAACATTAAAGGAAGCTTATATTGGATTGTCAATAATGATTTTTTGCTTTGCTAAAAGAATGCTGATGTTATAAAATAAAAGTGTATGCTGTGACCATAGATTTCCTTTAAAGCAGAGCTAAACCCTCCTATCCTCTACAGCCCACTATCTGAGCTGCAGCTTGATCTGCACTTGCAATAGTGCCACACATGTGATCATTCATGACACCAGCCATTTGATGGCTTCAGATGAGAAACTGTTAGGCCCCGTACACACGTCCGAGGAACTCGACGGGCAAAACTCATCGTTCTGCTCGTCGAGTTCTGTGTGAAGCCGCCGAGCATCTCGGCGAGCCAACTTTCCTCATTGAACAACGAGGAAATAGACAACATGTTCTCTATTTGGCTCGTCGAGGAACTCGTCGGCTTCCTCGGCCGAAAGTGTACACACGGCCGGGTTTCTCGGCAGAATTCAGCTCCGATCGAGTTTCTGGCTGAATTCTGTCGTGTGTACGGGGCCTAACAGTTATCCACAGAATGCCTTGAATGTAACTGTTTGGGAAACATTTAAATCAATTAAATTAGTTCGGCTTTAACATGACCTTCCTGAGTTTCTGAAGTGAATACCTGCCAAGCTAAAACAAAAAAATCTTGGTAAATAAGCTTCAGAGAGCCATGGACCACAAGTTTCACGTGTTTTAAAGCTGAATTCCAGGCACAAAAATATTTACTGTATTTATTGGCCTATAACACTCACTTTTTTACCCTGAAAATGGAGGGTAAACTGTGCCTGCGTGTTATACGCAGGGGGCTGTGGAAAGTTTTCTCCCTGAAACTTCCCTCTTAAAGTTAGGGTGCGTGTTATACGCCGATAAATACAGTAATTCTATTATATCAATAGCCACAAAGAATATAAACCAACTAAATGCCTTTACAAACCAGCTATTACCTTGTAAAGGTTGTGATTACCTCATCACAATGCTGTATCTTGTGCAGAGAGCAGAGCTATAAGAGGGAGCCTGACCCGGGTCTCAAACTGGCGGCCCTTCAGCTGTTTCTAAACTACAAGTCCCATCATGCCTCTTCCAGTGGGAGTCATGCTTGTAATGGTCAGCCCTGCAATGCATCATGGGACTTGTAGTCTTGCAACAGCTAGAGGGCCGCCAGTTTGAGACCCCTGCCAGGCTTACTGTCTGCAGAAAACTACAGAAGGGGTTGGGTACAAGCAGGGCCGATCCGCCCTATAGGCTCACTGTGCAAGCCGCTTAGGGCCCCACAAAGTTGCAGGGGGCCCCCCAAACTACTAGAGGCCCCACCTGTTGAGAAGTCATTTTCGGCCCTTCACCCTGCTTATCAACTCGCTGGCTGCATGGGAGAAGAGGTAAGAAGAAGTCAGCACCCCCTGCTTCTCACTTTAATGTAAAATGTCATTTCCGACAGCAGAACACCCCCTCCCCCCGATTCTCAACTTTAATCTTTAATGTGACATGTCACTGTCGGCAGCCCCCCCCCCCGCATTTCCGGCAGCCCCCCCCCCCCCCGCTTCTCAACTTTAATGTGACATGTCACTGTCGGCAGCCCCCCCCCCGCATTTCCGGCAGCCCCCCCCCCCCCCCCCCCCCCCGCTTCTCAACTTTAATGTGACATGTCATTTTGCTTAGGGCCAGTCATCATGCACATGAGAGAGAACAGAAGTGACCGGTCTTTATTACAGGAAGCTCCCGTACAGAGGCAATGATTCACTCTGGATTACTACACAAATCTGAAAGAAATACACAAAACACACCAAGCTTTAAGTAAGAATACGCACACCTCTTGTAGACAACATCTACTGATCCCGAAGTTTAGCTTTGAAGTCACATAATGGCTTATAATCATTATGTTGGCCATACACATAACAAACACATGACTAAGAAAAAGTCAATTATTTCAAAAGTCATCCTTCAATACAAAACTATTTTCCACCTGGACCGATTATTCATATACAACAAAAGGATTCTTTTTTTGATGAAAACAAATGCATGGGGAAGTTGCTTTCCTAAAATAAGATTCTTTCATGGGTACGATGGCGATACGGAACGATCACAGGTACCATGTGTAAAGGTGTTGGTATGATGACCCCATAAACCATGCCACAAATACGGATACAACATACCTCGGCGTCGCAGTCCCTACCTGATCACACAGAACACTGCTGCAACTCTTAAGACAATGTGTTCATTCAGGATCAACCCACTGAGAAGCGAGAAATCTGAAAAAGCAGCTTTACATACAAACCATCTGAAGGCTTGGTGATGCGTGTCAAGCAAAACAAAATGACTGAAGCACCAGTTTCACAGGTATGTAGAATGGCAAGGTATGTGTCAGCTACCCTGGCGTGCCTTACTACAAACCTACACATGATGATGGAGTGCGGATTATTGTCCAATACGGGGCATATGAGATTACTTTGTGATCTTTATCCCTGGTGGGCCGCCAGACGCTTCACCATCAATTGTTAATGTGCTTAAGACTGCAGGACTTTAGCAGTGAAAGTGTTAAACAAAGCAGTTATTAATTGATGGAATGCCTGAGTGCACCTGTGTCACAAGGTCACCGAATATGAGGGCTGCCCATTATTGGGAGGAGCCTGCCCACTATTGGGAGGGGCTGCTTCTTCCCGCAGTAACTTACTGCGCACCATACAAGACTCCACACTACGAGAGAACAGGCTTCGGGGGCATCTACATAGAGATCAATGCTGGGGGGGGGGGGGGATCAGGATTGCTTAGATACTGAAATAGATGCTAGATCTGTATCATGTTCATTATAGAGAGACATAGATGGATGGGAGATCTCTGTGGATATAAAGCTATAGATGATAGATCTGTATGGATATAATCTATAGATATATAAATAGATAATAGATCTGTATGGATATAATCTATAGATATATAAATAGATGATAGATCTGTATGGATATAATCTATAGATATATAAATAGATAATAGATCTGTATGGATATAATCTATAGATATATAAATAGATAATAGATCTGTATGGATATAATCTATGGATATATAAAGAGATAATAGATCTGTATAAATATAATCTATGGATATATAAAGAGATGATAGATCTGTATGGATATAATCTATAGATATATAAATAGATAATATATCTGTATAAATATAATCTATGGATATATAAATAGATAATAGATATGTATAAATATAATCTATAGATATATAAATAGATAATAGATCTGTATGGATATAATCGATAGATATATAAATACATAATAATCTGTATAAATATAATCTATGGATATATAAATAGATAATAGATCTGTATAAATATAATCTATGGATATATAAAGAGATAATAGATCTATATAAATATAATCTATGGATATATAAAGACATAATAGATCTATATAAATCGAATGATATCTAAATACATGATAGATCTGTACAGATATAGATCTAAAGATATCCAAAGAGATGGCAGATTTGTATAGATATAATGTATGGATATATAGAGAGATGACCGATCTGTGTTTTGGTATTAAAATAGACATAGAAATAAATGTTAGAGCTATATAGATATAAACTATACATATATATAATAGCTCCGTATAGGTATAAATCTATCGATATATAAACATATAGATCTGTATCATGATCAATGCATACAGAAATATTTGTGAGATGTGTATAAGTATATACAACGTTACATATAGAAATAGATGCTAGATCTGTGTATGTACTGTATAGATAGAAAGCCATACATGCTGTATATAGATATATACATAGATGCTAGATCTATAATAATGTTGTATGTACTGTATAGATAGAAAGCCATACATGCGGTATATAGATATATACATAGATGACACATGATATAAAGGAGGGGGTGAGGGGCTGATCTCCAGCCATGGGCCAGCAATGAATGTGATGGATGTAGAATTGTAGATGATGATGGTGTCTGTGGCTGATGAGTGACATAGGTGACCTCATCTAGTGACAATGCCCCCCCATACTGATTGATGTGTCCGGGGAATGAGGGGTGTCCTCCACTGATGGACCGATCATGCTGACACATGTAGATTGGACCCCGATCCCCCGCCCCCTTTACATTCCATAGTCCCCCCCGTGCTCACCCATTGCAGAGAGGGGCTCTCAGGCGGCCGATCCTCAGTCTTGTCAGGCAGGACGGGAGGGGGGAAGGCGGCAGACGGTCACCTAACAGCCCGGGCTCGTCTCCAGCAGCCCCCTCCTCAGGCAGAGGAGACCCCCAGCCTCTGATCCCATCCTCCCCATGGGGTCCCCCCTCCCCGCTGTGTCCTCGGAGCGCTCCTCATCCTCAGGACATGGACGAGCCTCGGCGGCTGTGTGCGATAAACAAAGAGCCGGGTTCTGCAGGGCGCTGTATGAATGAGAGCGGGGGAGCCAGCAATGTCCTCTATGGAGATGGCTCTTCCCTCCCCTCCTTCCTGTACAGCTATGTAGATACGGACGGATCGCTAGACCGTGCCCGCTCCTCCATCAGCCCTATGGCCGTGTGTGGAGCATCCTTCTCCTTCTTCTCTGATCACAGCACTCAGCTTCTCCATCTCCGCCTCATCATGGATCCCCCCTCTACCCCTGTCCCCCATTTCTCCCAGAGCCCCTCCCTCTCCTCCCGTCCACTCTCTGACTCCTCCTTCTCTCATGATAAGAAAAATCAAGTGCAATAATAAGAGGGAGCCAGGAGCGGTCCTCCCACCCTATGGAGGAGAAACCACTTCTACTACTAGGTCACAGGCTCCCTCCTCAGCCATGGCGCCACCAACATCCCAAATACGAGGCTCCTTCCACCCCATGGAGGAGAAACCACTTCTACTACTAGACATTACTAAGGTCACAGGCTCCCTCCTCAACCATGGCACCACCAACATCCCAAATACGAGGCTCCTTCCACACCATGGAGGAGAAACCACTTCTACTACTAGACATTACTAAGGTCACAGGCTCCCTCCTCAGCCATGGCACCACCAACATCCCAAATACGAGGCTCCTTCCATCCCATGGAGGAGAAACCACTTCTACTACTAGACATTACTAAGGTCACAGGCTCCCTCCTCAGCCATGGCACCACCAATATCCCAAATATGAGGCTCCTTCCCCCTAATGGAGGAGAAACCACTTCTACTACTAGACATTACTAAGGTCACAGGCTCCCTCCTCAACCATGGCACCACCAACATCCCAAATACGAGGCTCCTTCCACCCCATGGAGGAGAACCCACTTCTACTACTAGACATTACTAAGGTCACAGGCTCCCTCCTCAGCCATGGCACCACCAACATCCCAAATACGAGGCTCCTTCCATCCCATGGAGGAGAAACCACTTCTACTACTAGACATTACTAAGGTCACAGGCTCCCTCCTCAACCATGGCACCACCAACATCCCAAATACGAGGTTCCTTCCATCCCATGGAGGAGAAACCACTTCTACTACTAGACATTACTAAGGTCACAGGCTCCCTCCTCAGCCATGGCACCACCAATATCCCAAATATGAGGCTCCTTCCCCCTAATGGAGGAGAAACCACTTCTACTACTAGACATTACTAAGGTCACAGGCTCCCTCCTCAACCATGGCACCACCAACATCCCAAATACGAGGCTCCTTCCACCCCATGGAGGAGAACCCACTTCTACTACTAGACATTACTAAGGTCACAGGCTCCCTCCTCAGCCATGGCACCACCAACATCCCAAATACGAGGCTCCTTCCATCCCATGGAGGAGAAACCACTTCTACTACTAGACATTACTAAGGTCACAGGCTCCCTCCTCAACCATGGCACCACCAACATCCCAAATACGAGGTTCCTTCCATCCCATGGAGGAGAAACCACTTCTACTACTAGACATTACTAAGGTCACAGGCTCCCTCCTCAGCCATGGCACCACCAACATCCCAAATATGAGGCTCCTTCCACCCCATGGAGGAGAAACCACTTCTACTACTAGACATTACTAGGGTCACAGGCTCCCTCCTCAGCCATGGCACCACCAACATCCCAAATACGAGGCTCCTTCCACCCCATGGAGGAGAAACCACTTCTACTACTAGACATTACTAAGGTCACAGGCTCCCTCCTCAGCCATGGCACCACCAACATCCCAAATACGAGGCTCCTTCCACCCCATGGAGGAGAAACCACTTCTACTACTAGACATTACTAAGGTCACAGGCTCCCTCCTCAGCCATGGCACCACCAATATCCCAAATATGAGGCTCCTTCCCCCTAATGGAGGAGAAACCACTTCTACTACTAGACATTACTAAGGTCACAGGCTCCCTCCTCAACCATGGCACCACCAATATCCCAAATACAAGGCTCCTTCCACCCCATGGAGGAGAAACCACTTCTACTACTAGACATTACTAAGGTCACAGGCTCCCTCCTCAGCCATGGCACCACCAATATCCCAAATATGAGGCTCCTTCCCCCTAATGGAGGAGAAACCACTTCTACTACTAGACATTACTAAGGTCACAGGCTCCCTCCTCAACCATGGCACCACCAACATCCCAAATACGAGGCTCCTTCCACCCCATGTAGGAGAAACCACTTCTACTACTAGACATTACTAAGGTCACAGGCTCCCTCCTCAGCCATGGCACCACCAACATCCCAAATACGAGGCTCCTTCCACACCATGGAGGAGAAACCACTTCTACTACTAGACATTACTAAGGTCACAGGCTCCCTCCTCAACCATGGCACCACCAACATCCCAAATACGAGGCTCCTTCCACACCATGGAGGAGAAACCACTTCTACTACTAGACATTACTAAGGTCACAGGCTCCCTCCTCAACCATGGCATCACCAACATCCCAAATACGAGGCTCCTTCCACACCATGGAGGAGAAACCACTTCTACTACTAGACATTACTAAGGTCACAGGCTCCCTCCTCAACCATGGCACCACCAACATCCCAAATACGAGGCTCCTTCCACACCATGGAGGAGAAACCACTTCTACTACTAGACCAGTGGCGGAACTACCGCCATAGCAACCCACGCGGGCGCTATGGGGCCCGCAGCCGAGTGGGGCCCGGTGAGCAGAGTCGGCTCTTTAATTAGGCGATCGCCATCGCGCGATTGCCTAATTTGCCTTCAAGGTGTTGTGCGGGACAGACAGGGACTCGCGGGCGGCGGGTGCTGCACATAGCCGCAGACTGAAGCAGCTGAGCAAACAAGTGACATTGCTACTATCGTTCCTGGGGTGGATGGTGGGCAGGCTCAGGCTGCCTGCGTCCAATAGCAGGCTGCCTGGCTCCCAGGCTCCACCTAAAGTCGGCGATGGCGGCCCCAGTGCATGGCGGGAGTTGTAGTTCTCCCACAGAGCACAGGCACACAGACTTCAACTTGGCCGTCTGGTGCCTGTGCTCTGCAGAGAGACTACAACTCCCAGATTGCACTGCAGAGAGCGCGGGAGAGATAGAAGTTGCTTCTCCCGCGCAGAGTCCTGCTGCCTTTAGTCTTGGAGGAGGAGGACCAAGTCACCAAGGTGAAGAGCAGAAGGTGGTCTCCGTGTGCCCCGTTGTGTAGAGGAGTCTGTGGGAGTGGGACTACAATGTCCAGCATGTCTGTGGAGGACTAACTTAGTGCGAGGCTGGAGGGGGAAGTATAGTGTATCAGTCCAGGGTCTCTCACTCTCAGTATAACGTGTCTTTGCAGTGTGAGGAGGAGCACTGAACATCCTGATACCCACTGAACACTGTATCCACATATCCCAATTACCACATGTCAGCAGCCCCCCCCCCCCTCTGCCCCCTAAGCCTCTTATCTCCCCCTTCCATTCCCCCATTATTTTCTTCACCCCCTTTCTCTTCTCTCCTCACTTGCTCCATCCTCTCTCTCCCTCTGTCCTCTTCCCCCCCTCTGTCCTCTCTACCTACATCCCTCTGTTCACTCTTGCTTCTCCCCCTCCTGCTGTCCAGGCTATCCTCCCCCCATCCACTCTCCTCTCCCCATCCCTCTCTCTATCCTCTCCCCCTCCCTCTAGCTATCCTTTCCCCCTCCCTCTTTACACTCTCTCCTCTCCACCCCCCTCTTTCTATTCTCTCCCCTCCCTCTTTCCATTCTCTCCTCTCCCCCTCTTCTATTCTCTTCCCCTCCTCTGCCCACGCTAAGCTCCCCCTATCCACTCCCTCCCTCTCTATTCTCTCCCCTCCCTCTGTCCACGCTATCCCTCCCCTATCCACTCCTTCTCCCTCTCTGTATCCTCTCCCCTCACTCTCTCCCCTCCCTCTCTATCCTCTCTCCCCTCCCTCTCTATCCTCTCTCCCCTCCCTCTCTATCTTTTCCCCCTCCCTCTATCTATCCTTTTCCCCTCCCTCTATCTATCCTTCCCCCCTCCCTCTTTCCACTCTCTCCTCTCCACCCCCCTCTTTCTATTCTCTCCCCTCCCTCTTTCCATTCTCTCCTCTCCCCCCTCTTCTATCCTTTTCCCCTCCTGTCCACGCTATACTCCCCCTATCCACTCCCTCCCTCTCTATCCTCTCCCCCTCCCTCTGTCCAAGCTATCCTCCCCCTATCCACTCCCTCTATCCTCTCCCCATCCCTCTCTCTATCTTCTCCCCATCCCTCTCTCTATCCTCTCCCCATCCCTCTCTCTATCCTCTCCCCATCCCTCTCTCCACTCTCTCCCCATCCCTCTCTCTATCCTCTCCCCATCCCTCTCTCTATCCTCTCCCCCTCCCTCTAGCTATCCTTTGCGCCTCCCTCTTTACACTCTCTCCTCTCCACCTCCCTCTTTCTATTCTTTCCCCCTCCCTCTTTCCACTCTCTCCTCTCCCCCCTCTTCTATCCTCTTCCCCTCCCTCTGTCCACGCTATGCTCCCCCTATCCACTCCCTCCCTCTCATCCCTCTCTAATCTCTGCCCCCTCTCTATTCTCTCCTCCCTCCCTCTGTCCACGCTATCCCTCCCCTAGCCACTCTTTATAGCCTCTCCTTCTCCCTCTCCTCCTCCTTCTATCTATCCTATCCTCCTCCCTCTTTCTATTCTTTCCCCCTCCCTCTTTCCACTCTCTCCTCTCCCCCTCTTCTATCCTCTTCCCCTCCCTCTGTCCATGCTAAGCTCCCCCTATCCACTCCCTCCCTCTCTATTCTCTCCCCCTCCCTCTGTCCACGCTATCCCTCCCCTATCCACTCCTTCTCCCTCTCTGTATCCTCTCCCCTCACTCTCTCCCCTCCCTCTCTATGCTCTCTCCCCTCCCTCTCTATGCTCTCTCCCCTCCCTCTCTATCCCCCCCTCCCTCTGTCCACTCTCTCTTCTCCCTCTCTCCTCTCCCCCTCCCTTTGTCCACACTCTCCTCTCCCTCTTTCTATCCTCTCTATCCTACTTCCCCCTGTCCACTCTGATCTCCCCACACCCTCTCTCTATCCACTCTCCCCTCCCTCTATCCTCTCCCTCCACCCTCTGTCCACTCTCTCCTCTCCCCCTCCTGCTCTCTATTCTCTCCCCCTCCCTCTATCTACTCTCTTCTCTCCCCATGCCCTCTCTCTATCCTCTCCCCTCCCTCTGTCTCTCCCTCTCCCCTTCCTCTCTCTCTCCCTTCCCTCTGTCTGCTCTACTCTCTGCCACCTCCCTCTGTCCACTCTGATCTCCCCCACACCCTCTCTCTATACCCCTCCCTCTGCCCACTCTCTGTATCCTCTCCTCCCTCTGTTCACTCTTATCTCCCCCCTCTATCCTCTCCCCCTCCCTCTGCCCACTCTCTCCTCACCCTCTCTCTATACTCTCCCTCCCCTCTCTCTATTCTCTCCCACATCTCTCTGTCTGCTCTGATCCCCCCCACCCTCTCTCTACCCCCCTCCCTCTGTCTACTCTCTCCTCTCCCCCCTCTCTTTATCCTCTCCCACATCTCTCTGTATGCTCTGATCCCCCCACCCTCTCTCTACTAAACTCCCTCTGTCTACTCTCTCCTCTCCCCCTCTCTTTATCCTCTCCCACATCTCTCTGTCTGCTCTGATCCCCCCACCCTCTCTCTACTAAACTCCCTCTGTCTACTCTCTCCTCTCCCCCCTCTCTTTACTCTCACCTCCCCCCTCTATATCCTCTCTGCCCCCTGTCTTTTCTCCCCCTCCTTCTCTCCTCTCCCCCTCTGTCTACTCTCTATCCTCTTCCCCCATCCATTTCTCTATTCTCTCTCCCTCGCCTCCCTCGGTTTCCCCCGTTCTCTTTCTGCCCTCTTGCCCCCTCCTTTTCTCTCACCTCTCCCTCTCCTCCTTATGTCCTCTTTCCCCTCCTCCTCCAGGATCATGTATTGTGTAAAGACCATGGACCTCTACATCGGAAGCATGGGGCCTCATGGACACTATGAACAGCGAGGTCTAGAGCAGTGTTTCCCAACTCCAGTCCTCAAGGCACACCAACAGGTTATTTAAATTTTTGTTTTGCTGTTCAAAATTAATATAAAGCTGTTGCTTGGGTACTGTGCCACATGAGTGTAGTAATGTGTTGTTCAATGGCATTAGTTTATTTTTTTTTGGAGGGGGGGGGGCCCATACAACATTTTGCTATGGGGCCCTGTGATTTCTAGTTACGCCCCTGTACTAGACATTACTAAGGTCACAGGCTCCCTCCTCAACCATGGCACCACCAACATCCCAAATACGAGGCTCCTTCCACCCCATGGAGGAGAAACCACTTCTACTACTAGACATTACTAAGGTCACAGGCTCCCTCCTCAACCGTGGCACCACCAACATCCCAAATACAAGGCTCCTTCCACCCTATGGAGGAGAAACCACTTCTACAAATAGACATTACTAAGGTCACAGGCTCCCTCCTCAGCCATGGCACCACCAACATCCCAAATACGAGGCTCCTTCCACACCACGGAGGAGAAACCACTTCTACTACTAGACATTACTAAGGTCACAGGCTCCCTCCTCAGCCATGGCACCACCAACATCCCAAATACGAGGCTCCTTCCACACCACGGAGGAGAAACCACTTCTACTACTAGACATTACTAAGGTCACAGGCTCCCTCCTCAACCATGGCACCACCAACATCCCAAATACGAGGCTCCTTCCATCCCATGGAGGAGAAACCACTTCTACTACTAGACATTACTAAGGTCACAGGCTCCCTCCTCAGCCATGGAACCACCAACATCCCAAATACGAGGCTCCTTCCACCCCATGGAGGAGAAACCACTTCTACTACTAGACATTACTAAGGTCACAGGCTCCCTCCCCAACCATGGCACCACCAACATCCCAAATACAAGGCTCCTTCCACACCATGGAGGAGAAACCACTTCTACTACTAGACATTACTAAGGTCACAGGGTCCCTCCTCAGCCATGGCACCACCAACATCCCAAATACAAGGCTCCTTCCATCCCATGGAGGAGAAACCACTTCTACTACTAGACATTACTAAGGTCACAGGCTCCCTCCTCAACCATGGCACCACCAACATCCCAAATACGAGGCTCCTTCCATCCCATGGAGGAGAAACCACTTCTACTACTAGACATTACTAAGGTCACAGCCTCAGGCTCCCTCCTCAGCCATGGCACCACCAACATCCCAAATACGAGGCTCCTTCCACACCATGGAGGAGAAACCACTTCTACTACTAGACATTACTAAGGTCACAGGCTCCCTCCTCAGCCATGGCACCACCAACATTCCAAATACGAGGCTCCTTCCACCCCATGGAGGAGAAACCACTTCTACTACTAGACATTACTAAGGTCACAGGCTCCCTCCTCAACCATGGCACCACCAACATCCCAAATACAAGGCTCCTTCCATCCCATGGAGGAGAAACCACTTCTACTACTGGACATTACTAAGGTCACAGGCTCCCTCCTCAGCCATGGCACCACCAACATCCCAAATACGAGGCTCCTTCCACCCCACGGAGGAAAAACCACTTCTACTACTAGACATTACTAAGGTCACAGGCTCCCTCCTCAACCATGGCACCACCAACATCCCAAATACAAGGCTCCTTCCACCCCATGGAGGAGAAACCACTTCTACTACTGGACATTACTAAGGTCACAGGCTCCCTCCTCAGCCATGGCACCACCAACATCCCAAATACGAGGCTCCTTCCACCCCACGGAGGAGAAACCACTTCTACTACTAGACATTACTAAGGTCACAGGCTCCCTCCTCAACCATGGCACCACCAACATCCCAAATACAAGGCTCCTTCCACCCCATGGAGGAGAAACCACTTCTACTACTAGACATTACTAAGGTCACAGGCTCCCTCCTCAGCCATGGCACCACCAACATCCCAAATACAAGGCTTCTTCCACCCGATGGAGGAGAAACCACTTCTACTACTAGACATTACTAAGGTCACAGGCTCCCTCCTCAACCATGGCACCACCAACATCCCAAATACAAGGTTCCTTCCACACCATGGAGGAGAAACCACTTCTACTACTAGACATTACTAAGTTTACAGGCTCCCTCCTCAACCATGGCACCACCAACATCCCAAATACAAGGCTTCTTCCACCCCATGGAGGAGAAACCACTTCTACTACTAGACATTACTAAGGTCCCAGGCTCCCTCCTCAACCATGGTACCACCAACATCCCAAATACGAGGCTCCTTTGTGGTGATAATGTCATGTTCAACTCCGGAGACCCAACCTGGCAGGTCTGAAAACTTCTCCTTATTACGGAGCACAAATTCTTTAACCTCCTGTTTCTGAGTTTTGGATAGAGTCTCCGCTATCCCAACTTCAGGGACAGCCAGGTTAAATGGAGCAGAAAATCGGGTAGTCTTAGCGACCAAGGACTCTCTATCCTTCCATGGTTTCAGCAAGTTCACGTGATAGAGCTGCTCAGGTTTTCGTCTTCCCGGTTGGCTAATTTTATAATTCACCACTCCCATTTTTTCCAACACTTCATATGGACCCTGCCATTTGGCTAGGAATTTACTTTCGACCGTGGGGACCAGCACCAACACCCTATGACCAGGTGCAAAGGAACGGACCTGGGCCCCACGAATGTAAATCCTTTGTTGAGCCAATTGGGCTTGGGCTAAATGTTCCTTCACAATCGGCATCACTTGGGCAATTCTGTCTTGCATTTGGGCCACATGTTCAATCACACTTCGATGAGGGGAACTCTCACTCTTCCATGTTTCCCTGGCAATGTCCAGTTGGCCCTGAGGGTGCCTCCCATACAGTAGCTCAAACGGAGAGAACCCTATGGACGATTTGGGAACCTCTCTTATTGCAAACATCAGATAAGGGAGCAGATAATCCCAATTCTTTCCGTCTTTATCCACCACCTTCCTCAACATTTGTTTTAAGGTTTTATTAAACCTTTCCACTAACCTGTCTGTCTGAGGGTGATATACTGATGTACGTAATTGGGTCACTTTCAGGAGTTTACAAAGTTCTTTGGTCACCCTAGACATAAACGGGGATGCCCTGGTCAGTTAGGACTTTCTTAGGAAGACCCACACGGCTGAAAACCTGAAACACCTCTTTGGCAATGGTTTTAGCAGAGGTGTTTCAGAGAGGAATCGCTTCTGGGTACCGGGTGGCATAGTCCATTATTACCAAGATGTGCTGGTGCCCTCTAGTGGACTTCAGTAAGGGGCCAACCAAGTCCATGGCGATCCTTTCAAAAGGGACCTCGATAATGGGCAGGGGTACCAACGGACTGCGGAAATGTGGCATGGGTGCAGTAATCTGACACACTGGACAGGAAGAGCAGTACAATTCCACTTCTTTAGTGATCCCAGGTCAATAAAACCTCTGGGTGATCCTCTCCCGGGTTTTTTCTGCTCTCAAATGTTCCCCAAGAATGTGCCCATGGGCCAGTTCCAAAACCATCTTGCGGTACGGTTTAGGCACTACCAGTTGCTCAATGGTGTCCTCTATCCTCTGTGACACTCGATATAACAGGTCCCTTTCAATAATGAAGTAAGGGAGGGCAACCCTCTCGTCAGGGTTAACTAACTCCCCATCTATCTTCACTACATTCTCCCGGGCTCTTAGCAATGTGGGGTCCCTCAATTGCTCAGTGATACAATTTTCTCTGTGCACCTCGAGGTCATCAAACCCTATCGGCCGCTGTTCCTCTTCTGAGGTAGCAGGCTCATCCCTAGGGACTGGTGTTTCCCCTGCTAATACTGAGAATGGAAACTCAGGAGAATCCTCACAGTTATAAGTTTCTGGAGTAGATGGTTCAGACTCAGAAGAACCACCTACTGGGGAATCTGGGCAGTCCCAGAGTTCCCAGAATTTTGGGAAATCCCTTCCCACAATGGCGTCATGTGGCAGTTTGGGAACTAAACCCACCTGGTGACACAAGTTACTGAGGGAGGTTTCATAGAAAACCGTAGTCACCGGATATTCTCGAGTGTCCCCATGCACAAACTACAGCCATTTTCCTCGGATGTAAGGTTTTTCCCACCACTAGATCACTTTTCACTAAGGTGACCAGGCTACCTGAATCCAACAATACCACAACATCTTTACCATCTAAGCACATTCTATATAAAGGTTTCTCATTTCCCTTTACTGCAGTGCATGTGGTGGCAAAAAGGGACTGTCGTCTCTCTGTCAGAAAGTCACACTACATGGGTTTATCACCCGCTGGGCAAACCGCTGCTACATGTCCCTCTTCCCGGCAACGGTAACAAATTAACCTTCTGGTCCTCCCCTGTGGGATGGGTCTTCCAGGCCGCTCTCGCCAAACATTAGCAGTAGTCCCGAGTTGCTCCTTGGTACCTCTCTCCACCCCCATCCCTTGATGCAGTCTTACCTATAGGTGGGGAGGGTCTGGTCTTGGGGTGAAAAGTCTGTGCGTCTCTGGTGGAAGAGGACAAATTCTCCGTTGTTAGGTACCTTTCGACCGAGTCTACAAGTTTGTCTGCGGTTTCCGGACCAGCATGGTTCACCCATTTCTGCAGGGTGTTAGGAAGAGACCTAAGAAATTTGTCCATGACTACTCGCTCCAAAATTTTTGGTCCGGACAAAGTTTATGGCTGCAGCCATTTCCTAGCCAAATGGATGAGGTCATACATCTGCGACCGAGGTGGCTTCCTCTGCTGATAACTCCAATTGTGGACCCGCTGAGCACGGACATCCAGGGTTACACCGAAACGTGCCAACATTTCCTCTTTTAATCGATCATAGTTTTTCGCATCTACAAGCTCCAAATCAAAATATGCCTTTTGGGCTTCTCCAGATAATAGGGGGGGCCACTGGTCCAGCCCACTGGTCTTTAGGCCAACTCTCTCTTTCCGCTGCTCTCTCAAACGTGGTCAGAAACATCTCAGGGTGAGGATCTGCAGTCATCTTTGGCAATAAGTGTCTTACCCGAAAAGTCGGTATGTTACTGGCCTGACTTCCAGCCTCGGTCTGCTGTCTCTGAAGCTGTTTCACAATGGCCTCCATTTGCTGCTGGTGTCTCTGTTCCAAGCCTGCAATGCTCTCCTGGTGAGCCTGTTGTTGAGCTGCAATGCTCTCTTGGTGAACCTGTTGTTGAGCTGCAATGCTCCGCTGCAAACCTGCATTCGTCTGCTGTTGATTTGCATTTGCTATAGCCAGCTGTTTCAGTATCTCCTCCATTTTGGGTTTACTTTAATTGCCCGTGGCGCTCCACCATGTGTAAGGGGTTAGCTCGGTAGCGGGGTGTGTGACCCCCTGGATGGGTTCACTACACACTGAATTTATACAGACAGGCAGTCCAGGGGCGTAACTAGAAATCACAGGGCCCCATAGCAAAATGTTGTATGGGGCCCCCCCCCCCCAGAAAAAAAAATCACGCCCACCAAAATGCCCCACATCCTTTATTTGATATCATTATAACTAAAGAGGACCTGTCGTGGCTCTATACATGTATAGGAGTATAAAGAGGACCTGTCATGGCTCTATACATGTATAGGAGTATAAAGAGGACCTGTCATGGCTCTATACATGTATAGGAGTATAAAGAGGACCTGTCATGGCATTATACGTGTATATAGAAGTATAATGAGGACCTGTCATGGCTCTATACATGTATGTAGGAGTATAAAGAGGACCTGTCATGGCTCTATACATGTATGTAGGAGTATAAAGAGGACCTGTCATGGCTCTATACATGTATAGGAGTATAAAGAGGACCTGTCATGTAATTATATGTGTATATAGAAGTATAATGAGGACCTGTCATGGCTCTATACATGTATGTAGGAGTATAAAGAGGACCTGTCATGGCTCTATCCTAGTGATTAGGAACAGAGATCTCTCTCCTCCTCCAGTCAGTCCCACCCCCCAGTTAGAAACACCTCCCAGGGAACACATTTAACCCCTTCCCTGACAGTGACATTTACACATTAATCAGTGCATTTTAATAGCACAGATCGCTGTATAAATTTGAATGGTCCCAAAAATGTGTCAAAAGTTTCTGACCTGTCCACCGCAATGTCACAGTCTCACAAAAAAAAAAAACAGATCACTGCCATTGCTAGTAAAAAAAATAATAATAATAAAAATGCTTGAAGTGCATAATTTCTATTATTACATTGTTATATAAAATAGTTCAACTCACCATATTTCAGAATCAGTAGGAGCCCCGAGCGTGTCACTTGCCAACGTCACCTGCCTTCAGATGCGGATTGTCACTTGCCGCGTCACCAGATGCGGGTTGTCACCTGCCACACATTGCAGATTGTTACTTGCCACGATGTCACACATTGAGGATTGTCACTTGCCACCTGCCACACAATGCAGATTGTCACTTGCCACAACGCCACCTGTCACACATTGTCACTTGCTACAACGTCACCTGCCACACGTAGCAGATTGTCACTTGCCACATCACCTGCCACACATTGCGGATTGCCACTTGCTGTGTCCCAGAGTAAAGGCAGGCAGCAGAGAGATAATGTAATCTCTCTGCTGCCCGCACAGTGGGGACGGAACTGCAATGATGCAGATGATGTCATCTCTCTGCTCCCCCGCCCGCTGATTGGCAAGCAAGCCCGCTCACCTGCTGACTGTCCCGCCCGCTGACTGTTCTCCTGTTCTGCCCGCAACGCCCAGGTGAATGGAGCGTGCTGGCAGAACAGGTGGAGCGGGGTGGCTGGCGGGTGGGCATCAATTTGCCTCACAGTGCAGCGCGGAGCGGGCAGAACGGGTTGGCAACAGTGCAGCGGGGAGTGGAGCGGGCTGGCTGAAATTTGCCCCTCAGTGCAGGCAGGGCCGGTGCTAGGTAATTTGGCGCCCTAGGCAAGACCATCATATGTAATGTGCACCAGTAAATTTAAGGGGGTGGGGTGGTATGAAGATTACAGGGGGTGGTAGGAAGATGACAGGGGTGGGTGGTAGGGAGCTGACAGGGGTGGGTGGTAGGAAGCTGATAAAGGTGGGTGGCAGGAAGAAGACAGGGAGGATGGAGATGACAGGGGTGGGTGGTAGGAAGCTGACAGTGGTGGGTGGTAGGAAGCTGACAGTGGCGGGTGGTAGGAAGCTGACAGGGGCGGGTGGTAGGAAGCTGACAGGGAGGATGGAGATGATAGGGGTGGGTGGTAGGAAGCTGACAGGGGTGGGTGGTAGGAAGCTGACAGGGAGGATGGAGATGACAGGGGTGGGTGGTAGGAAGCTGACAGGGGTGGGTGGTAGGAAGCTGACAGGGAGGATGGAGATGACAGGGGTGGGTGGTAGGAAGCTGACAGGGGTGGGTGGTAGGAAGCTGACAGGGAGGATGGAGATGACAGGGGTAGGTGGTAGGAAGATGACAGGGAGGATGGAGATGACAGGGGTGGATGGTAGGAATATGACAGGGAGGATGGAGATGACAGGGGTGGATGGTAGGAATATGACAGGGAGGATGGAGGATGGAGATGACAGGGGTGGGTGGTAGGAAGCTGACAGGGAGGATGGAGATGACAGAGGTGGGTGGTAGGGAGAATGGAGATGACAGGGGTGGGTGGTAGGAAGCTGACACCGAGGATGGAGATGACAGGGGTGGATGGTAGGAAGATGACAGGGAGGATGGAGATGACAGGGGTGGGTGGTAGGAAGATGACAGGGAGTATGGAGATGACAGGGGTGGGTGGTAGGGAGGTGACAGGGAGGATGGAGATGACAGGGGTGGGTGGTAGGAAGTTGACAGGGAGGATGTAGATGACAGGTGTGGATGGTAGGGAGGTGACAGGGAGGATGGAGATGACAGGGGTGGGTGGTAGGAAGCTGACTGGGAGGATGGAGATGACAGGGGTGGGTGGTAGGAAGCTGACAGGGAGGATGGAGATGACAGGGAGGATGGAGATGACAGTGGTGGGTGGTAGGGAGGTGACAGGGAGGATGGAGATGACAGTGGTGGGTGGTAGGGAGGTGACAGGGAGGATGGAGATGACAGGGGTGGGTGGTAGGGAGGTGACAGGAGGATGGAGATGACAGGGGTGGGTGGTAGGGAGGTGACAGGGAGGATGGAGATGACAGGGGTGGGTGGTAGGGAGGTGACAGGGAGGATGGAGATGACAGTGGTGGGTGGTAGGGAGGTGACAGGGAGGATAAAGATGACAGGGGTGGGTGCAGGAAGCTGACAGGGAGGATGGAGATGACAGTGGTGGGTGGTAGGGAGGTGACAGGGAGGATGGAGATGACAGTGGTGGGTGGTAGGGAGGTGACAGGGAGGATGGAGATGACAGGGGTGGGTGGTAGGGAGGATGGAGATGACAGGGGTGGGTGGCAGGGAGGTGTCAGGGAGGATGGAGATGACAGGGGTGGGTGGTAGGGAGGAGACGGGGAGGATGGAGATGACAGGGGTGGGTGGTAGGGAATTGACGGGGAGGATGGAGATGACAGGGGTGGGTGGTAGGGAGGTGACAGGGAGGATGGAGATGACAGGGGTGGGTGGTAGGGAGGTGACAGGGAGGATGGAGATGGCAGGGGTGGGTGGTAGGGAGGATGAAGATGACAGTGGTGGGTGGTAGGGAGGTGACAGGGAGGGTGGAGATGACAGGGGTGGGTGGTAGGGAGGTGACAGGGAGGATGGAGATGATAGGGGTGGGTGGTAGGGAGGTGACAGGGAGGATGGAGATGACAGGGGTGGGTGGTAGGGAGGTGACAGGGAGGATGAAGATGACAGGGGTGGGTGCAGGAAGCTGACAGGGAGGATGGAGATGACAGGGGTGATAATATGTATGACAGGCCTCAGAAGTAGGATGGTGGGATCATCGTGCTCCTCGTCATCCCCCTGTTCCTGGCATCCCACTGGGATGCCAGGAACAGGGGGATGACGAGAAGCATGATGATGACAGGAGACAGTAGTTGGCATCACAGGGCTGTGTGTAAGGTCATCACAAGCAGTGTCAGGCAGCGGACCATCATGCACAGTACCTCGCCGATGATCGCGCTGCTCTGGCAGGTCCGTCTTCTACAATATGGCCGGCGTCCATCCTGGATGAGGTCAAGGAGCTGCTCAGCATTACCCGCGCTCTGCACATGGTACAGTTGGTAGGAGATTCGCTGGAGAAGGGGAGGAGCCAGGGGAGGGGAGCACACCACCTACTGACCAAACAATTGGATGATCGAGGTTGTGACAACCTCCCAGCGCCGCCTCCTCTTCCTCCACAGGACTGCGCTGCGGCAAGGCTTACAATTATTTATGTCACAAACACATTAAATGCAGGGGGAGTGAAGCGGGCGGAACGGCATGGCGGGGCTCTTCATCCTCACCGGGCCCCACAGCGCCCGCGTGGGTCGCTATGGCGGTAGTTCCGCCACTGAGGCAGTCGAAGATGGTTGAAAACAAAGATTTTGGTTTATTCTTCCATCTTGCTGCAAACACGTGCAAGCATCCAAACAGCATAAACAAAATCAAACATAAAATAAACCCTGGCAACTTGGGGCGTCTATCTTCACCACACAGGAACCGATCTATGGAGTCTGGCACAGCCTAGTGCTGGGCAGACACTGCTGGTCATACAGCAGAAAAACCATAGTCTTTTGATTTTTATCACACAGAAAAATCAATTTCCTCCTCACCTCCTCAGAAGACTTTCAGCTACTGCTCTCTTTCACTCAGAAAGCCTCAGCATGCAGCAATTCAGTGGTAATCCTCTGGATTACTTATAGAGGCCTCAATCGCCTCACTCTGAACAGCTGGAGTCTTCCAACGCCCCCAGACCTTTTCTGGCCACCTCTGCAGCCGACGCCTAATAACAATTGGTGTATTGTCTAAACAAGGCAGAAATGTATGTCCCGTCTGTGACAACACCCACAGATTTACCTCACTTCCTGTCACAATAGTAAAACATTTTTTTTCTGACAGTAAATCCCTTTACAGGCCACTTACTGTCTCTTGTCTGGTAAAAAGCCTAGGCTTATGACATCATGCTCTCTCTCTCCCACTCTTGTGAGAGTTTGCCAGGAAGAGAGGGGGATGAGTCATAAGAGAGCCAAAGAGAGGTTGCAGAGCTGGAGGTGTGCCTCTGTGTAAATCCAGGAAGTGAACAGGCAGCCTTTTCAGCTGCAGCCAGACACAGTAGATGGAGATTTCTGCAGCATATTTGGCAAGTACAGAATCACAGTATATACAGTATTTTGCAAACGTGAGTATGCCCCTTTCATTTTTGTAAATATTTTGTTATATCTTTTCATGTGACAACACTTTAGAAGTGACACTTTGATTCAATGTAAAGTATTGAGTGTACAGCTTGTAGAACAGTGTCAATTTGCTGTCCCCTCAAAACACATATTCATTAATGTCTAAACCGCTGGCAACAAAGTGAGTAAACCCCTAAAGTGGAAATGTCCAAATTGAGCCCAAGGTGTCAATGTTTTGTCTGGCCACCATTATTTTCCAGCACTGTCTTAACCCTCTTGGGCATTGAGTTCACCAGAGCTTCACAGATTACCACTGGAGTCCTCTACAACTCCTCAATGACATCACGGAGCTGGTAGATGTTAGAGACCTTGCGCTCTTCCACCTTCCATTTGAGGATGCCCCACAGATGCTAAATAGGGTGTAGGTCTGGAGACATGCTTGGCCAGCTCATCACCTTTACCTTCAGCTTCTTTAGCAAGGTAGTGGTCGTCTTGGAGGTGTGTTGGGATCGTTATCATGTTGGAATACTGCCCTGCGGCCCAGTCTCCAAAGGGAGGGGATTATGCTCTGCTTCAGTATGTTATAGTACATGTTGGTATTTAAGGTTCCCTCAATGAACTGTAGCACCCCCACCACCATGCTTGACTGTAGGCAAGACACAATTGTCTTTCTACTCCTCCTCACCTGTTTTCTGCAACACACGCTTGACACCATCGGAAACCAAATATGTTTATCTTAGTATCATCAGACCACAGGACATGGTTCCAGTGATATATGTCCTTAGTCTGCTTGTCTTTTTCTGTTTTTGGGCTTTCTTGTGCATCACCTTTAGAAGAGGTTTCCTTCTGGGATGACAGCCATTGAGACCAATTTGATGCAGTGTGCGGTGTTTGGTCTGAGCACTGACAGGCTGGACCCCCCACCCCTTCAACCTCTGCAGCAATGCTGGCAGCACTTATACGTCTATTTCCCAAAGACAACCTCTGGATATGATGCTGAGCACGAGCACTCAACTTCTTTGGTCGACCATGTTCTGAGTGAAACCTGTCCTGTTAAACCCCTGTATGGTCTTGGCCACCATACTGCTATTCAGTTTCAGGGTCTTGGCAATCTTCTTATAGCCTATGCCATCTTTATGTAGAGCAACAATAATTTTTTTCAGATCCAAAGAGAGTTCTTTGCCATGAGGTGCCATTTTGAACTTCCAGTGACCAGTATGAGAGAGTAAGGCCGGGTACACACGAACAAACATGTACGGTGAAACCGGTCCGTCGGACCGTTTTCACTGTACATGCCTGCCAGAGGGCTTCTGTACGATGGTTGTACACACCATCGTACAGAAGTCCGCGCGTAAACAATACGCGACGATGACGCGGCGATGACGCGGAGACGTGGGCGGGCCTGCCATTTAAAGGCTTCCACGCATGCGTCGAAGTCATTCGACGCATGCGAGGGACGGCGGGCGCCTGGACATGTACGGTAGGTCTGTACTGACGACCGTACATGTCCGAGCGGGCAGGATTCCAGCGGACGGTTTTAAAACACGTCCACGGATATTTGCCCGCTGGGAAAAGGCCCGGCGGGCAAATGTTTGCTGGAATTCGGCCCGCTCGCGCCTACACACGACCGAACATGTATGCTGAAACTGGTCCGCGGACCAGTTTCAGCATACATGTTTGGTCGTATGTACGGGGCCTAAGAGTGATAACACCTGAGACCTTTTAACACTAATGAGTTATATAACACCGGGGAAATGGGTAATTGGGTCCAATTCAGACATTTTTACTTAGGGGTGTACTCACTTTTGTTGCCAGCGGTTTAGACATTAATGACTGTGTGTTGAGTTATTTTGGTGGAACAGAACATTTACACTGTTATACAAGCTGTACACTCACTACTTTACATTGTAGCACAGTGTAATGTCTTCAGTGTTGTCACATAAAAAGATATCCAGTAATTTATCCTAAGTCTAGCAAATAAATCCATTTTTTTTTTTTCTTTTTTTTTTTTTTTCTCCTTTCTCTTTTCTCTTTCTCTTTCTCTGTCTCCTCCCTTACCCCTCCCTCCCTCACCTCGACCACAGATGCAATACACAATTGAACAACACACTCCCTGGTCGAGATAGGTATAATAAAAAAAAAAACATATATATATACTATATAATGCTCTCTCATTCGTTGATCTCTCTTCATAGTTTATGTTCTCTGAGTGATGAATGTATTAACATAGGATTCTGACTTACGTCATCATTATTCTCAGATATGTTTTTCTATTGTTTTAATATGCATTCATATGATGTATCTATGCGATATTATGTTTGATTCCATACTCACTTAATAAAACTTTATGAAAAAAAAAAAAAGATATCATAAAATATTTACAAAAATGTGAAGGGGTGTACTCACTTTTGTGAGATACTTTATAAAGTAATATGCAAAGTAATTGGAATATGCAAAGTGGTTAGAGGGAAGCTTCAGAATGTGAGCAGACTCCTCTTTTTTTTATTATAATTTTCCCTTTTAGGGGGTGTTACAAGGGGTGTGTCCTATGCCTACATACTACACACGCGTGCCCCCTAGATGACCGGGAAGCCCAGGACGGCATATGACTTCCAACCAGTATGGGAGATCCCATCTGTGGACGTTATTTGACTATGGGCAGATAGAGAAGTGGTTAAACAGCGGTCAAATGTCACTAAAACGAGCAGCGCTTTACCGCTAACCGCCGGTGCTTTCAGTGTGAAAGTAGCCTTAGGGTTACCTCAGTTTGAATGTCCTGGATCAATTCAGTAAACCTCTGTTTCTTTATCAGAATTAAGTTCAGTGGACCTCAGTTTGTACATCTGCTTTTAGTTCAGTTTACCTCAGTTTGTACATTTAGTTTTAGTTTAGTTTAGCTCAGTTTGTACAACATCAGCATTTGATTCAGTGGACCTCAGTTTGTACGTCCACATTCAGTTCAGTTTATCTGCTTTTACGCACCTGCTCTGTTTTTTTTTTTTTCCTGCCACGGAACGTTGCCAATGGGGTTGATTTACTAAAGCCAAAGAGACTGTACAAAGTGCAGTTGCACTGTACAAGTGTAGTTTCTCCAGAGCTTAGTAAATGAGTAGAAGCTCTGCTAACTTCCATCCTCCAATCATCTGGAAGCAAAAATAGATATTTTTTTTTCTTTCCTTGCACGATATTTGGTATTCTTTGCAAAGTGAAACTTTACCTCATTTATTAAACTCTGCACTTTGCAAAGAACATGATATTTTTGCCTTTAGTAAATCAACCCCTATGTGTGCATGGACACATAGGATAATAAACAGGGGAGTTTAGAGGCAGGAAAAAAAATTACAGACACCCCTAGATTAAGGTGACCAGATTTTTAAAATGAAATCCGGGGACATTTTTTTTTTACTAGTAATGGCGGCAATCAGCGACTCTCTGCCCCTCAAGTCTTACTCTCCGGGCCCCGGCTACTACCGGGTGGGGAGCGGAGGGAGATCCCTCCACCAGGGAAGGCAATGAGATAAACAGGCAGGCGGCTGGCCGGGACTTGAGCCAAGGCAGAAGAACATGCGAATGAAGCTGAATGGGCATGCCCCCGAAACGGAAGAAATATTCCCTCCGCTCCAACCAGCACAAGATCATCAGAAGGGGGGCACAGATAATGGAAAAAATACACCCATCTAAGCTAGTAGGAGTGGCGGAGTGGAGGTGTGTAATTCAGATTTTTTTTTTATTCTGCACTGAATGTCTTTGAAATTGTCCCAGCCCCTGTTCAAATCCAATCCGGGGACAAAACCAGGGACAGTGTCCTCAATCCGGGGACTGTCCCCTGAAAACCAGGGATGTCTGCTCACCCTACCCTAGATACAGGTGCAAAAAACGTCCAGTGTGCATGAGTAGGGTTGAGCGAACCCGAACTGTAAAGTTCAGGTTTGGTACGGACTTTAGGTTTTTCCCGAATCCGGACCCAAACCCGAATAATTGGAAAAAGTTTGGGTCCGGGATCGGAGTTCGGAGTCCGGGATCGAAGCTGTGACATTACTTATATAGAGGAGGCAGGGCCACCCGTCACGTGACCCCGCACCCTCTGACGTACCCTCTGCTACATCACTGGGGAAGCCCAGAGTCTTCCCTCTTCCTGGGCTTCCCCAGTGACGTAGCAGAGGGTACGTCAGAGGGTGCGGGGTCACGTGACGGGAGGCCCTGCCTCCTCTATATAAGTAATGTCACAGCTTCAGCGTGCCATTCGCTGGGCTTTGTCCAGCGGTGAGAGGAGGTCGGGGATGCTGCGCTCCGGATGGATCTTCTCATCGCTGGAGCGGAGATCACCCGGCCATCGCTCGATCTTCTCATCGCTGGAGATCACCCGCAGCCGTCGCAGGATCGGGACAACGTTGGAGCAGGAAGCCGGGAACGAGTGGATTATCACCGCTGGAGTTTTTTTTTTTTATTATTAATAAAGGACTTTATTCTACGGTGTGTGTGTGTGTGTTTTTTTTTACAAGACTTTACACTTCCTTCGTGAAATGGTAGGGGTACAGTGTACCCCATTACCATTTCACACAGGGGGGGGTCAGGATCTGGGGGTCCCCTTTGTTAAAGGAGTCTTCCAGATTCTGATAAGCCTCCCGCCCGCATACCCCCACAACCACCAGTCAAGGGTTGTGGGGATGAGACCCTTGTCCCCATCAACATGGGGACATCCTCCCCATGTTGAGGGCATGTGGCCTGGTGCGGTTCAGGAGAGGGGGGGGGCCGAACTCTGCCCCCCCCCTCTTTTCTGCGGCCGGCTAGGTCAACGTGCTCGGATAACGGGTCTGGTTATGGATATTTAGGGGGAACCGCACATCATTTTTTTTTAAATTGACGGCGGGGTTCCCCTTAATATCCATACCAGACCTGAAGGGTCTGGTTATGGATATTTAGGGGGAAACGCACGTCATTTTTTTTTTAAATTGACGGTGGGGTTCCCCTTAATATCCATACCAGACCTAAAGGGTCTGGTTATTGAATTTGCGGGGACCTCCGCGCATTTTTTTTTCTAAAAGTCCGTGTCCCATTGACTACAATAGGGTTCGGAGTTCGGGTTCGGGTTCCCGAACCCGAACTTTTTTTTTTAAGTTCGGGTTCGGACCCGAACCCGAACATCCAGCTGTCCGCTCAACTCTATGCATGAGGCCTTTTAGTTCAGTTTACCTCAATTGGCATTTAGTTCAGTGAACCTGTTTATATATCCATGGTCAATTCTGTTTACCTCTGTTTGTTCGTTGGCATTTAGTTCAGTTTTCCTCAGTTTGTATATCCGCTTTCAGTTCAGTTTACCTCAGTTTGTACAACCTCAGTCATTTTAGTTTACCTCAGTTTGTACATCATCAGTCATTTCAGTTTACCTCAGTTTACACATCCTCAATCAGTTCAGTTTACCTCAGTTTGTACATTTACTTTAGTTTAGTTTACCTCAGTATACATCCATCTATCATGTCCATCTTTTTTAGTTGTTGAAGAAAATAAAGAACAAAAGTTTATGGCCTCTTGTGCACAGGCCACCTGACCCTGTTTAGTGCCACTGCCCAGGTGCTGTATACAGCCTATAATTAATATGAATACCTGGGCGCCTCTGTGTACAGTGTACAAGTGTTTTTAAAAATATAGAAAATTATCTAGTTTTGGCAAAGCTTGTGTGCTGTATTGGTGTTTATGATAGCACCGCCATGAATGAGGACAGAGGCGCACAGGCTGCATGCTGCACTTGGACTGCCTGGGCAGATGAAATAGGGCTACAGCTGAATGGGCACAGCTGGCCCGTGTGCAAGAGGCCTAAACAAAATATATGTTTCTTGCCCAAAAACGGATGTAAACAGAACAGACATTTGCCCCAATGCATGAGACTTATGCCGCGTACACTAGGGTGACCAGACATCCCCAGTTTCAGGGGACAGTCCCCTGATTGAGGACACTGTCCCCGGACCAAGTCTGTCCCTGGTTTTGTCCCCAGATTGGATTTAATAGGGGGCAGGGGCAATTTCAAAGACAGTCAGTGCAGAATTAAAATAAAAAAAATTGAATTACGGTACACCCCCCCTCTCCGCTCCGCTGTGCCTACTAGCATAGGGTTTTTTTAATTTTTCCATTGTCTGTGCCCCTTTCTGATGATCATGTGATGGTCGGAGCAGAGGGAATATTTCTTCAGTTTCGGGCGCATGCCTATTCAGCTTCGCTCGTATGTTCTTCTGCCTTGGCTCAAATCCTGGCCATCCACCTGCCTATCTCCTTGCCTTCCCTGGTGGAGTGATCTTCCTCCGATCCCCATCCAGTAGTAGCCGGGGCCCTGAGAGTAAGACTTGAGAGGCTGTGAGGCGGGCGGTGACGGGCAGAGAGTCGCTGATTTTTGCCATTACTAGTAAAGAAAAAATATGTCCCTGGATTTCATTTTAAAAATCTGGTCACCTTAGCGTACACACGATCGTTTTTCAGCATGAAAAAAAATGACGTTTTTAAAAACGTCATTTAAAATGATCGTGTGTGGGCTTCACATCGTTTTTCGGTTTCTGAAAAACGACAAAGAAAAAAAATTCGAACATGCTGCACTTTTTAACGTAGTTTTTAAAAATGTCGTTTTTCGGGTTGTAAAAAATGATCGTATGTGGGCTAAAACGACGTTTTAAACCCGCACATGCCCAGAAGCGAGTTATGAGACGGGAGTGCTCGTTCTGGTAAAACTACCATTCATAATGGAGTAAGCACATTCATCACGCTGTAACAGATAAAAAAGCGCGAATCGTCTTTTACTAACAAGGAATCAGCTAAAAGCAGCCCAAAGACGAATAGAACTTCCGTTGTATGCCGTTGTATGTGTTGTATGTCACCGCGCTTTGTTCATAATTTTTCAAAAACGATGGTGTGTGGGCAACACAAGTTGGAAAAACTTCGTTTTTTGGACATGCTGAAAAACGTTGTTTTTTTTTCATGCTGAAAAATGATCGTGTGTACGCGGCATTAGGCATTTAAGTGCGGGCAGAGGGCACAGGTGCATTGTCCAGCCCTGCTACAGGCAGGACAATGCCTGTGCCCAGGGAGGAGGATAGCCCAGAATGCAGACTGCTTGTTTTCCGAGCATTTATCCCTAGGCTCATAATGTTATAAATGTTAGTACTGCTCGGTGCCCCATCCAGCTTCAGTAACCGTCTGCCTGTCAAACTTTTACAGGCTGCCAGCTGGATGATGCACCTGTGCCTTCTACCCACGCCTGAACGCCAGGGTCTCATGTGCCAGGGCCTCAACTCCCAGTGTGCGTTAGGCCACAACAGACGTCTGTTTTTATATATACGCAAAAACAGAAGAATGCAAACCTTCCATTTTTTATGCAGACAAAAACAGATTTGAATGTAAGCTGATATAAGCAGACTATTCACCCATTAACATCTCCCCCACCATAGACATACATTGTGGTTCAGTCTGGTGTTTAGGCAGGGTTGCTAATTAATTTAGTTTGCCAGGTGGTACTTTTCCTGGCTGATTGATAGAAGATCAATTGATTCCCCTTTAATTCTGGAGTTGCTGCACCTTTTCTCCTCTGTCACTTGATGGCACTGTGGCTGGCGACATTAGAATGACAAGGGGCTTCGCAAGGTCAGAGCATGAATGGATGGGGTGTCTCAGCCAATTGGCAGGGTTTTCTTTAGTCCCTTGGCCTGCTGGGAGAGACTATTTATTTGGGTGGAGTCAGGTGATCGGGGTTCTGTGCCACCTGGACGGCTGTCTAGGTGGACGTGTGTTATGTCACCCGGGGCTGCTAGGCCGGAAGCCTGAGGCCTATCCCGGGGACACCTGGCTGCTAGGCTGCCTGAGGCCTATCCAGGAGCAGGAAAAGCAGCGTAGGGTTGGGACTGCAGGATTGGAGTCCAACCAAGTTGAGAAGGTTCAGCCGGATGGGCAACAGTTGTGGTCGGAGGTAGAAGGGAAGGTGTTGCAACTAAGTGACCATCCATCTTACTACCAGAGACTACAGTGAGTAAGCTTGAGCAAGTACCAGTGCGGTCTTCTCATCAACCGAGGATGGTGAAGAAGTGGGAAAGCTTCAGCAAGTGCCAAGCCAGGGACCCAGTAGGATAACAGGGGTGACGCTTGAGGAGTGTACATCGGGATAGCTGTGGAAGAGCTCAGGGATCCAGTGACGACTGGGATCTGGTAGTTGTCAGAACCCATGAATCAGACTGAGACAGAAGTACAGTTAAATCACACTTGTTTAATTAATATAATAATAAAAAGATAAACAGAGTAAGCGTAGTCAAAACATAGCCAGAGTTCAGCATCCGGATTGGATAGTCAGCTAAGCCAAAGTAAGAGAGCCAGAGATAAACGTAGTTGAACAGCAAGCAGGGTCTGGAGCCAGAAGGGACGTCAGCCAACCAAGGCTTCAACAGGAAAGCAGGAGATTGTCTCTGTGATGTTGGCCAAGGCGAAGGCAGAGAGCAACTGAGCTGGAAGGCTTAAGTAGGCAGGATCAACAGGTGAGTCACTGTGGAGAGATAGGAGCTGGCAATCAGCTAACAGCTGAGCAGCCAGCTCAGAGAGGGAAGGGCTGAGCATAGCCCTGACAGAGGGGCAAAGGTGTTATTTCTGCAGCAGTCGCCCCTAGCAACTGGCTACATTGGGATTTCCTCTGGATTCGTGGGATGGTGTATCACGTACCTGGTAATGGAGGCCAATGGAGAGAGAGGGCTTCCCTTGCGGCTAAGTTCCAGACCCCCCTGAGGGTGAAAACAGGAAAGGTCAGGCCCAAAGAAGCACGAGTCGCCTGCTGGACTGTATGCAGGAGCTTCTAGAGTACAGCTGGTGTGCTGGCGTAGAATCAGCAGACAGGTGACACCCGTGAGGTGTTGCAGGATTCAGATAATGTCTGCGCTGTGAATGATTACCACTGTGGGCAGGGGAGAGAGGAAGGTGAGGGGAAAGTGAGGTGGGGAAAGAGGGGGGGGGATTAAGGTTAAAGGGGGAGGGGGGGGGGGTTTCAACCCCCCCTCCCCCTTTAACCTTAATTCTCCCCTTAAACCCCATCGGTTTGGAACGACCGTGTGTACGGGGCCTAAGGGGGATAAGGTTGCTTTGCCAGCTGATGACAGTACAAAGTGCAACCTGCTCCTGACAGAAGAGTGCTCTTACTATCTCTGATTCTGACATTTCATCCAATAAGATCTCTGAGCTGTTTTCAGATAATTTATCATGGACTGGGAAGTGGACTAATAGTGAGGAAGAGCAGGCATGTGATTTGGAGGAAGATGAGATTCTTCCCCTGCAAGCTACTAGCGTGAAGATTGAACTGTCTGCCAGTGCAGCGCCACGCCTGTCTATTACTAATTATTTTGAGGAAAATTGTTGGGCAAGTTGGGTTCCTAAAGTCCTTGTTACTAAACCAACTGATGCATGGGTCCTGCCGGGTGTGAAAACCCTAAAACACTGCCTAGGCTGTCCGAGGTACAGCGCATTAATCTAAAGAAAGTGGCTTAAGATTATTGCTATTTGTACCCATATATTCCGGTTCAGTTGGAGGAAGAGATACAGGAAAAAATGGCACAGTGGGTGGATGTGGCTGTTCGAAAGCTTTCTCCCCTTTAACCGTGATCTTAAAAAGCTATCTCTAAGGTGTGCTGAAAGATACTCTTCCATTTCACAAACTTTAGACTATGGCCAGCATATTACCCCAGATGATTATTCATAGGCCTAACCAGAAAGACCTTCAGCATTTCATCACTACCACCGATACAAGTGGGAAAGTGGTACAGCTGCCAGCAGGGCCGCCATCAGGTGGGCCCCATACAGATGTAAGGGGCCCACGCGTCCTGAGGGGCCTGGTCCCTCTGGAAGCTAGGGCCCTCAAGTTGGCACCTCCCCTTTGTTCTTTTCTGCCACACTGGACCACCAGGTATGCCCCCTAGACCACCAGGGAATGCCAATCGGTGACAAGGCAGCTGCCAATCAATCAATCAATCAATCAATCGTTTTTCGGGTTGTAAAAAATTATCGTGTGTGGGCTAAAACGACGTTAAAACCCGCGCATGCTCAAAAGCAAGTCATGAGACGGGAGCGCTCGTTCTGGTAAAACTACTGGAGTAAGCACATTCATCACGCTGTAACAGACAGAAAAGCGCGAATCGTCTTTTACTAACTGAATCAGCTAAAGCAGCCCCAATGGTGGCGTCATCCGCGTGGAACATCCCCTTTATAGTGCCGTTGTACGTGTTGTACGTAACTGCGCTTTGCTAGAGCATTTTTTAAAAATGATGGTGTGTGGGCAACGTCGTTTTAATGATGAAGTTGAAAAACGTCGTTTTTTCTACATGCTAAAAACACTGGCCCAGATTCAGGTAGATCCGTGCAATATTTGCGTGGGCAAAGAGCAAAGATTTTTCTCTGCGCCCACGCAAATATTTCGATTTGCCCGCGATTCACGGAGCAGTAGCTCCGTAAATTGCGCGGGCGCTATGCTAATTAGCCCTGCGTAAGGGCGCCTAATGTAAATGATCCCGCCGGGGGCGGGAATCATTTAAATTAGGCGCGCTCCCGCGCCGAGCGAACAGCGCATGCTCCGTCGGGAAACTTTCCCGACGTGCATTGCGGCAAATGACGTCGCAAGGACGTCATTTGCTTCTAAGTGAACGTGAATGGCGTCCAGCGCCATTCATGAATCACTTACGTAAACGACGTGAAATTTAAATTTCACGAGCGGGAAGCGCAGCTATACTTTAGCATTGGCTGCCCCTGCTATTAGCAGGAGCAACCTTGCGCTAAAGTTGCCGTACGGAAACTCCGTACCTTGCGTGCGCAGGGCCCGCGCAACTTTTGTGAATCGGTGGTAGTATGCAATTTGCATACTATACGCCGATCACAATGGCCGCGCCCCCTAGCGGCCAACGCAAGAATGCAGCCTGAGATATGAAGGCATAAGGAGGCTTATGTCTGTCATATCCTAGGCTGCAGTCGGTGTAACGAGGTTCCTGAATCAGGAGCACTCGTTACACCGGAGCAAGTAAGCCCTTGCGCCGCGCAACCTATGGTTGCGCGGGCGCAAGTGCTTCTTGAATCTGGGCCACTTCGTTTTTTTCATGCCGAAAAATGATCGTGTGCACGCGGCATTATTCATGAACCTATTGTGAAACAGCAGGAATTTCTTCCCAAATATTTTATAACTGAGCACAATACACATACATTTTTAATTCATAAACCTTCCTGACTTATGACCATGTACACACTCATTTATAAGGCCATATTCACATCTAGCAATTTGAAATTGTGATTTGAGTATGTTTTGGAAACAAAAGCAGAATCGTACCAATTCTATACCTGCTTCCAAAACATGCTAAAATTGCGGCTAAACATGCAATGTGCATTTGTATACCATTAATTTTTAATGGCACCCCAAACACGGTGCAATTTTTCTGCAATAGACAATTTGAAAATCGTGTCAAAAGTTGGTCCTTGAGGGCCATCTTGGTACACCTTGGCAGACACCAGAGACCTAACAGAGCAGCACCCCAGAAGGGGACTGAGGTGGGAGTTTTGTCTATATTAGCGGGGTGGATAGCAGCAGCCCTGATCCCATAGCCTAGTGGGGCGGACATCTTGCTTCACCCAGCCTCAGTATTTCAGAGGTCTCTCTTACCCCTCTACAGATGATCTGCTCTCTGCACTACAGTTAAAGTGACCTAACTTGAAAAACTATCTCCAAAGGTCAACATCAGAGAGACTTTCTGATCCCGCGGCTGCGGACGGAACAGTTCCTAGCAGTAATCTAGAGCGTGTCGGCCATATTACTACACCACAATAGTTTCTATTTGTCCCATCAGATTCCCCGGGGCCTGTCCCTGGCTCCCTCGGGGGGCCATATTTTTCAAATCGGACAGTTTGATTCCACAGTGTACAGAAATGGAAAAAATAAAAGTTGCGCTAACTATAAACAATCTGCACCAAATGTAAACAAAAATAGTGAATAATTGTCACTTGGTACAAATAAACAGAAATGAGTGAATAAATGCAAAAATAAATGATATTATAGTCCAATGAACAAAACACTATATTGATATGTAGTGAAACAAATAAGTGTTATATGAACAAAAAAAGTCCAAAATAAACACCAATGGTGATGCTATAAAAATATTATGATAGGCTCAAAATTTGAAGCACCCATGTGAAAACAGTCTCTTCCAAATGCTGTAATTGCTTCACAGATAGAAATTGTATGGTGAAATCCACCACCGAGAGAAGTGCCTACTTACCGGATCTCACTGACCTCCTAGTACAGAGGGTCAAAGACAGCTTTAAAACAGGTGCGGCTCACTCTACTCCAGCCAAATCCGAATGATGATAGGTCAGATCACATCACCCACAGACTCGATGGACTCCAATGGCAGAAATCATACCAAAAAGACAACAAAAATAGCTCCCATAGTGTAAAACCGTATAGGATTTAATAAGGAAAGGATAAAAAACACACTTACATCAGATCAAGAAATAAACAGCCTTAAACCTGCGGTGCAGGCCGGTCGCCTGCAGGTAAACCCGTTCCTGTCGGTAGGTTAATGGGGAGAGACATTTCCGCGCCGTTCCGGCACATCACTTGCACATAATGATCTTAGAAAAGACTTTGAACTTCTAGCTGAGAATTACTCATATTTGCAATCACAAGTGGAAGATTTGGACAATCGAAACCGCAGAAACAATCTAAGGATTCGCGGTATCCCGGAATCAATTTCTGACCTAATGCCTGCTGTTTCTAAATTGTTCCACAATCTCCCCCCAGAGTCTCCACCTTCTGCGTTTACTTGTGACAGAATCCATAGGGCATTACGTCCTAAACCACCGCTAAACAAGCCCCCACGGGACATCATTCTGTGCATGAAAGACTTCATCACAAAGGAGAGCATATTGAGAGCTTCCAGAAACATGCACAACATCGAATTAGATGGCGCCAAAATCCAAATATTTCCTGACATTTCCCAGGCTACCCTAGAAAGAAGACGTAAAATTAAGGAAATAACCTTGGTGTTACAATCGGCTCACATAAGATACAGATGGGGATTTCCTTTTAAATTAACAGTGCCCCACAATGGCACTACTTACCCCGTCTTTAATGTCTCGGAAGGCAAAGATCTCCTAGTGAAGTTGGGGCTTTTGGATGCGGTTGCTGAAGCAAGACCTACTACTCCCATCTCTTCTCCTATTTGGGCTACCCCAGCCACACGTCGAGACCAAAGAAGATGGCGTAAATCCTTCAGAAATATGGATGCCTGATGAAGTTGTCTCATTCCCTCGGCTAACAGGTCTTCCTGTCTTTTGAAATGCAACATCAAAGAAAAGATAGGAACTAAAAAGATACAATGATCAAAGATTTACACTTCTTCCATCAAGTTAAGACAGGTTAAAATCTTTTATTTTATTTTTTCCTGGAAGGTTGCAAGTTAATATGGCAGCTCAAAGTATACAGTTGATATACTCCTCTGGAGGGACACTCGTTGGTATTTTATATTGCCTTTTATAAGAAGTTATATATTTTTGTTTTTCACTTTTTCACTGATTGATATACTGCATGCACAAAGTATTTTTTCAGTTTTATAGAATCTTCGCTAAGGCCGATCTGCTCCGTCTCAGTTAGTTTGTCCCCCTACTTACAATGGGTTCCCAAATAATGGTTCAATTCGTAACTTTTTTTTGCGCAACTGATCATGTTATCTGTTATCTTAACAGATAGGGCTCCCTATGTGAGTTTTGGACAATTTTGTCCACATCACAATGGTTCTTGGTCAGTTGGTGTCCATCACCCTGACTCCCTACGCTATAGAAAATGTTTTTACAAGTTGTCTTATATAAGAAGGTCAACCATAGTGAACCTACAGTTAATATTGATATATTTAATAACATTATACACAAGTGACAATTTGCACTATATCATAGAGAAAAATCGTTTGATCTCTTTCAAAGGTCCTATAAAAATCAGAATGTTGACATTGATGATGACAGTAGGCCTGGGCCTCGTGAGCCTTTTCTATCACCGATAACTACTACAGTTACCCATCACCTATTCAATGGGGCTTAGGGTGATATCTCACAATGCCCAGGGCATTAACTCTTCTCAAAAGAGGAAAAAATCCTTCCGTCACTACAAGATATTGGGTGCTGACATTATTCTGTTGCAGGAAACTCATTTTGCAACGGATAAACATTCCAATTTTTTTTACAAATGTTACAGCCAATTCTATTGCACAACGTATAACACTAAATCCAGAGACGCAGCAATTTTTGTAAGGAACTCAGTGGTATTCGACAACCAAAGTATTTTTAAAGACCCAGACAGTCGATATTTGATTTTAAAAGGTTCCATAAAAGGACGCTCAGTTACCATTGCCTCAGTATATTCCCCTAATGATGCACAAACAAGCTTCTTTTGAAAATTCTTTGATACCTTAGATAGATTTCATTCCACGCATTTAATTGTAGGGGGTGATTTTAACCTAGCTGCACATTTAGCACTAGATAGAAGCAGAGTAGTTTCATCCTCTAAAGCGGTTCCTAAATCTTTAAATAGATCATTATACAACCACCAACTGGTAGACACATGGAGAGCTCACAATGTAGGTATCAAAGCCTACACATTCTACTCTCACCCACATGATAGCTACACACAGCTGGATTATATTTTTTGTACCCCAATCTTATTAGCCAACTCCTCAAAAGCGGAGATCCACCCATGTCCCTGGTCAGACCACCATATAGTCTCCTTCAACACCTCACAAATGGCGAATAAATGATTCCTTGCTAACTGACCCAACAATCTATCAAGCAATACTATGCACTTAACATAGCACAAGACATGCCACCTACAACTCTATGGATGGCACATAAGGCGGTCATGAGAGGCCATTTGATAAATATTGCCTCAAACAAAAACAAATCTAAACTCGCAGATATAAGATCTCTCACAAAAGATCTAGATCTTTTGTATCACTGGGACAACCAAAACCCCTCCAGCGATCTTTTAAAACAAATTCAAGATAAACGTACAGCCTTAGACTCATTACTTGCATCAGATACAGAAAAGGCCCTTGGATGGTCTAAGGCTAGATTTTTGCTTAATAGCAATTCATACTCCACCATGTTTGCTAGAAAACGGAATCAAACAACAAAACCTCCCCACACCTATAAACTTAGGAATTCATCAGGCAACTTAGTATTCCACCCCAAAGCTGTTTTCTACTCCCCAATCCTCACCTAAACAAACCTCCCTGAACTGGATTAATGATATTACACTACCCACTCTATCTAACAAACAAGTAGAGATGCTCAACGCTCCTTGCTCAGACATAGAAATTAAAAGAATAATAAGCTCATTAAAAACCTCTACAGCTCCAGTCCCTGATTGATACTCCACATCCTATTATAAAAAATTTGCCTCCACATTAACCCCACACCTTACAAAATCATATAACCATATTCTACAAGGAAACCAATTCCCATCAGAAATGCTGCTAGCAAACATGTCCCTTCTTCCCAAACCAAATAAAGATCATTCCATCCCACAAAATTATCGCCCAATTTCGGCCGATTGCTAGCGGACAGATTAGCTGCAGTTATTTCCCCTTTAATAAATCCTGATCAAACAGGATTCATCCCGAACCGACAAATAACAGATAACATAAGACTGACTACAAACATCATTCAAGACTCCAACGTACACTCTAAGGCCCAGATTCACATACAAAGGCCTATCTTACGCGGGCGTAGCGTATCTCAGATACACTACACCGCCGTAACTTAGAGCGCCATGTCCTGTATCCAGAAACAACTTGCGCTCTAAGTTACGGCGGCGTAGTGTATCTGACACGGCGTAAGCCCGCCTAATTCAAACTAGTCTGTTAGGGGGTGTGTTGTATGTAAATGTGTTGCGCGCGCATGTTCAGTATCACGTCAAATTTTCAAAGTAAATTACACCTGCTCAATGCTTAGTCGACGTGAACGTAACCTACGCACAGCCCCATTCACGGACGACTTACGCAAACAACGTAAAATACGACGCTGTTCGTACGTTTCCGACGTCCATACCTAACATGACTTACCCCTGCTTTATGAGGGGTAACTTTACGCCGGCGTATGTCTTACGTAAACGACGTATCTTGATACGCCGGGCGCACGTACGTTCGTGAATCGGCGTATCTAGCTAATTAGCATATTCGACACGGAAATATACGGAAGCGCCACCTAGCTGCCAGCGTAAATATGCACCCTAAGATACGACGGTGTATGAGACTTACGCTGCTCGTATCTAGGCAACTGTGAGGCGTATCTGATTCTATGAATCAGGCGCCGAGTTGCGACGGCCCGCACTCAGAGTTACGGCGGCGTATCTGGAGATACGCCATCGTAACTCCTTTGTGAATCTGGGCCTAAATCTACACTCCTACTCAGTGTCGATATCCACAAAGCCTTCGACAGCGTTAGCTGGGAATACTTAGACACATTACTCCCTAGATACGGCATAAACAGCGAATTCTTACATGGATTTAAAGCCCTCTACCATAACCCCCAAACACGTATCAAACTCCCCGGCAACAATTCTGACTTTTTCCCTCTGAGCAGGGCACCAGGCACGGATGCCCACTTTCCCCACTCCTTTTTGCCCTGGCAATAGAACCCCTTGCTGTGCAATTATAATCAACATAGAAATCAAAGGATACACTAAAGCAGTGTTTCTCAATTCCAGTCCTCAGGCCCCCCCAACAGGTCAGGTTTTCAGGATTTCCCTCAGATGAAAAGGCTGTGGTGATTACTAAGGCAGTGAAACTGATCAAATCACCTGTGCAAAATAATGGAAATCCTGAAAACCTGACCCGTTGGGGGGGCCTGAGGACTGGAATTGAGAAACACTGCACTAAAGGGTCCAAAGAATTCAAACTAAGCCTCTACGCAGATGACATCCTTCTCTTTTTAACAGATCCCCTCATTTCCTTACCAAATCTGACCAAAACACTAGACAGTTTTTATGATCTGACTGGCTTAAGTGTAAACCTGTCTAAATGCTCAGCCCCACCCATTAATATCCCATCAGCCTTAATAACAACACTCAAAGACAATTTTCCATTCAATTGGTGTACGGATTCATTCAGATACCTAGGAATACATATCACGCCCTCATACAAAACACTCTTCCATGCAAATTACCCACCAATATTTAATAACATCAAAAGTATAATGAAACTATGGTCTTCATACCAAATATCATTCTCAGGAAGAATAGTGGCCACAAAAATGGTTATACTACCCAAACTTTTATTCTTTTTTAGAGCCCTTCCTCTTACATTGCCCAAAAACACGTTAGATTCACTCCAAAGAGAAATCAATAAATTAATTTGGGAAAACAAAAAAACAAGGTTTAGCTACTCCCTAATGTTTAGGACCCAACTAAAAGGAGGTCTAAATATCCCAAATTTATGGCTATATTATCTGTCAGCCAGACTCACCCAACTTGCACAATGGTATGCCCCAGCCTCCCAAATCCCCTGGCTCCAGTTCGGTCCTCCATTACCACCTACAAGGACTACTCTGGTCCAAATCTATTTTACCACAGAAAATAAGACCGTTAAATATAATTGTAACACATTCCCTACAACTGTGGAACAGACAAGTTACCAAATTTAACATGTCTTCAGATGTCCCACCCCTGGCACCCTTCCTAGGAGACCCTTACTTTACTTCCTTAGATAATAACCAAAACTCATTAGCAATATGGAAACTGCATAATCTAACAAATCTAAAATCACTCACCCATAACAATACATTTTACTCTTTCACTGAACTACAAACAAAATATGACCTCGCACCTACAGAACATGAAAGTTATAAAAAGATAAGGCACTTCTACCAAAAATACTACTCACTCACTCCAAGTATCCCCTTCTCAATATTCAAACAGATTTGTATTTCCTCCCCTCGGGACAAAGGATTAATCTCAAAAATTTATAAAAATCTAAATGAGTTCAACATGCCTAAAAAAACACACCCCATGCTACAATGGGAATCAGACTTAAACGTTTCAGTCTCCCCTGAGCAATGGGATACCATATTTGAAAATCTACACAAATGTACCAAAACTACCACCATCAGAGAATCTGCCACTAAACTGCTTTACAGGTGCTATCTCACCCCTGCCAAACTTAACTCATTTTACCCATCAACTTCCCCACTCTGTTTCAGGGGTTGCCCTACACATGGGACACTATTACATATATTTGTTCCCACCTGAAATACATCTGGCACAATGCAAGTCTTATGATTGATCGAATTTCAGGCAGAAAGATCCCACTAACACCCCAAATGTGCCTTCTATTCTCCCCCATAAAAGACATACCAATAGCCAGTTCTAGATTACACTCTCTTTAGCTCTATCCACTGGGCCATAGCTTTCAACTGGCGTTCATCCAACGTACCAAGGCCTCAGGTTCTTAACCGTATGGCAAACATCAAACTATCAGAAAGAATACACCACACGTTATATGACACCATGCATATATACCAAAAAAATGGTCTTTATGGGAAACCTCACTACTGGTGTAATGTCCACTACTGTTATTCTAATTAAGCACACCCACAGATCTTTTCCCACAAATGTTATATAGATTTATAAATCGAATATATGTATTTTGTCATATGATATGTCTTTACTTGGATATAATGTAAATAATGTAAATGACTCTCTCACTTGTTCATCTTCTATCACTGTTAAAAGCTTATACTATGACCTTATCCATAATAAAAACCGTTTGTAAACAAAAAAATAAAAGTTGGTCATTGAGCTTCTTTGGTGGGATGAACCCGCATAGGGCAGCTCATTCAACTGAATGGGCTGTCCTACGTGTGACACTCAAAAACACTGTAAATTGTGCAAAAAAATAAATACATTTTTTTAATGTGACAAGGGCCTAAAAGCTTAGCATCTATCCTTTAGTTAGAAAATCAAATTTTTGAGAGTATGGCAATTTACTTCACAGAACACACCTCACAAGAGCAATAAATCAGATTTAGAATTCAATACCATTGTGTAAATGTTTTTACATCATTTAGTACAGGATAATTTAGTAGGCAAAAAAAAGCATCATTGCAAAATTGATTGTATTGTATTCACCCCCTTTTTTCGTGTTTTGTTGCCTCACAACCTAGAATTAACATGGATTGTTTGTGAATTTGCATCATTTAATTTACAGAACATGTCCACAACTTTGAAGATGTTTTTTTTATTGCGAAGCAAACAACAAATAGGACAAAATAACTTTCCTTGCAAAACTGCTCCAGCTCCTTCAAGTTGGATGGTTTGTGCTTGTGAACAGCAATCTTTAAGTATGACCACAGATTTTCTATTGGATTGAGGTCTGGGCTTTGACTTGGCCATTCCAACATATTTTCATGTTTCCCATTAAACCACTCAAGTGTTGCTTTCGTAGTGTGTTTGGGGTCATTGTCCTGCTGGAAGGTGAATCTCTGTCCTAGCCTCAAATCACACACAGTGGTACAGGTTTTGCTCAAGAATATCCCTGTATTTAGCACCATCCATCTTTCCCTCAACTTTGACCAGTTTCCCTGTTCCGACTGCTGAAAAACATCTCCACAGTATGATGTTGCCACTACCATGTTTCACTGTGGGGATGGTGTTCTTTGGGTGATGTGATGTGTTAGGTTTGCGCCAGACATAGCATTTTTTTTTGATGGCCAAAATGTTTAATTTTAGTCACATCAGACGAGAGCACCTTCCTCTATACATTTTGGGAGTCTCCCACGTGCCTTTTTCGCAAACTCAAAATGTGCCATTTTGTTTTTTGCTGAAAGTTATGGCTTTCTTCTGGCCACTCTGCCATAAAGCCCATCTCAATGGAGCATACGGCTAATTGTCATTCTATGTACAGATATTCCAGTCTCTGCTGTGGAACTTTGCAGCTCCTCCTGCTCTTTGGACCTGGTGACACCGAACATCCTCTTCATTCTCCTTGCCACCTTGTCCATAATTTTCCCCTTTCTTCGGTTTGGGGTCTTGTATGGGCCATATTGCCCGTCATAGTCCTTCCTCCGCATTATTTCTACCAGCTCCACCATTTCGGCAAAAGACATATTAGTGGCCTTATACCGGTTTGGCCTGGATCGCAACGTTCCTGCCTCTGTCACTTCACTTGCGGCCTGAGAGCTTTGTGCACGCTCGTGTGACATCGCCATCTTTCCTTCCCACAGAGATTAGGGGCGTGGAAAAGAGGAAATGTCCCGTCATGGGCGGGGACAAGGGCGGCGTTTCATGCATACGCGAAGTGTAGAGAATGAATAAGACGTGATTACGTAGGTTACGCGGAGATTATTTGCTCGTTTTACAGAAGTTACATAGTTAACGCCATATTTTTGGAGTTAACATTGATTAGGGGGCATGGAAAAGGTGACGGAGGAGGCATGTCACGCACACGCGTAGTGTATTAAAGGGAACCTACGTGATTACGTAGGTTACGCAGAGATTATTTGAACATTTGACAGAAGTTACATAGTTAACGCCATATTTTTGGAGTTAACATTGATTGGGGGGCATGGCAAAGGTGACGGAGGCGGCGTGTCACACACACGCGGAGTGTATTAAAGGGAACCTACGTGATTACGTAGGTTACGCGGAGATTATTACAGCGTGCTTAACGAGGAGCTAGAGAGACTAATAAGGTAAGAAATTACAACATGGGATCAGCAGAGGCCTAGAAACTTGAGAGCCATGGGATTGGGGTTTTGTCTCTTGTTTGCACCCTTTTAACGCTACTTATGTTTCTTGTGTACCAAAATGGTATTTTGTTCTCCCAATGCTTTGACACATCACTAAATCTAGATGTTAGGAATGCTCTATCTATTTTTACTTTTTGCCAGGTGTATTGTGATCATGCAAGTATTGTTATGTGTTGGTTGGACAGAGGTAATTAGGAAGTGTATTTATATGTCAGAAATGCTGAGGGGCATGCTATGTACACATGAAATAGTGCCTTGATGAATGGTCAAATTATTAATAATTGGGGATGGGTAGAGATCCCACGTATTTTGAGAAATGTAATCCAAAAGGGTCTGCATGTGAACTCATTTTTTGGAACAACAATGGGGCAGAGCTGGCCAGCATTTTAGCTGCAGGAGACCCTGGCCCAGATTCAAGAAGCACTTGCACCCGCGCAACCATAGGTTGCGCGGCGCAAGGGCTTACTTGCTCCGGTGTAATGAGTGCTCCTGATTCAGGAACCTCGTTACACCGACTGCAGCCTAGGATATGACAGTCATAAGCCTCCTTATGCCTTCATATCCCAGGCTGCATTCTTGCGTTGGCCGCTAGGGGGCGCGGCCATTGTGATCGGCGTATAGTATGCAAATTGCATACTACCACCGATTCACAAAAGTTGCGCGGGCCCTGCGCACGCAAGGTACGGAGTTTCCGTACGGCAACTTTAGCGCAAGGTTGCTCCTGCTAATAGCAGGGGCAACCAATGCTAAAGTATAGCTGCGCTTCCCGCTCGTGAAATTTAAATTTCACGTCGTTTACGTAAGTGATTCGTGAATGGCGCTGGACGCCATTCACGTTCACTTAGAAGCAAATGACATCCTTGCGACGTCATTTGCCGCAATGCACGTCGGGAAAGTTTCCCGACGGAGCATGCGCTGTTCGCTCGGCGCGGGAGCGCGCCTAATTTAAATGATTCCCGCCCCCGGCGGGATCATTTACATTAGGCGCCCTTACGCAGGGCTAATTAGCATAGCGCCCGCGCAATTTACGGAGCTACTGCTCCGTGAATCGCGGCCAAATCGAAATATTTGCGTGGGCGCAGAGAAAAATCTTTGCTCTTTGCCCACGCAAATATTGCCCCGATCTACCTGAATCTGGGCCACTGTGTTTGCATAGTAGCTGATAAATCTGGGGCCACATATTCTGACAATGTGAATGCTGAGCCTTTTTTAAAACTTTTTTCTTTTGGTTTTAACAGTGTTAATTTTGAAAAATTTACCAAGCCCGAACTTAAAAAGATGGACCATATAGTAGGCAAGGAGAACATTATCAGACTGATTGAAAAATTCCGGGAAATGCCAATACTATGGGATTCTAAACACCCCCACTATTATAAACGGAACCGACGAACGGCAGCACTTGCCCAGATTGCTACATATATGCAGACATGGGTTCCCGGCTGCACAGGCGAGATAGTCAAAGACAAAATGAACAACCTGAGGGCTGCATACCGCAAAAAAAAAGAAAACTACATGACCAAAGATCAGGAGCAGCAGCAAGCGAGTCCACGGAGCCCAGTCTGTGGTACTACAAAGAGCTGGAGTTTTTGGGTGATCAAATAGAGGGCCGGCAATCAATGTCAAGCCTTCCTTCCAGCCGGCATCGCAGCAGACCTTCCAGGGATCCCCACAGCCATGATGAGTACGGTGAGGGGCTGGCTGACATGGAGCCAAATCTGCGACTCTCCACTTCTGATGAGGTAGAGTATTTTCCAAAATATTTTGTGGCTGCTAATTCTTGTTTGTTTATTGAGTTGATATTGTAATCCCATAAAAAAATATGTTAAAGAAAAGTCGTGGGCATAAAAATAGGGGTCAGGGATGCCAAGTGCACGGATCAGAAGGAGAGTCTATTCAAGTTTAAAGTAAGAAAACACAAACCAGTCTAGAGCATGAAATAAATAATAACAACATGTCCCTTTTTTTGACACAGGAAGAAGAGAGCAGCCAGGAGTTGTCAGCTCCTGATGCTGAGCTCCATGTCAGCCAGGAGGAAGGGGTCAGTGGCAGCCAGGAGGAGGAGGCCCAGGCCCAGTAGAAGTCAGCAGGGCCCCAGGCCCAGGGTCAGCACCACCAGGCAAGCCTCTCCCCCCCCCCCGGTCAGGCAAACAGGCCTAATGAGGCGCAGGAGGGAAGTTGAGGACGCTAGCCTCGAGATGATCCGGGAGGCTAGCGCCTTAATGAGGGCCCCCCTCAACCCCACTGAGGCATACAGTGCCTACGTGGCGCACGAAATGTCCCAAGCGGGGGAGGCCGATCAGAGGCTTGCCAAGGACCTGTTCAACCAGGTGCTTTTATGGATGCACCAGGGATGGCTGACCAATCAGACTGAGCTGAGTGACCCGGCCCATCCTGCCCAACACCTGCAACCTCCGCCTGCTGCCACATCATCCCCACCTGCAAGGGGCCGTGGACGGGTCCGTGGAAGATCTGCTGCAATGCAGGCTGCAAGGAAGGTTACAAGGAAGAGGAGAAGGTGATTCCCGGCCTTCCATTTGATCACCCAAAAACTGTTTTTTTTTTGGACTACCACAGCCTGGGCTCCATTGGCTCACTTGCTGCTGCTCCTGGTTTTTGTTTTTGTGGTTGTTCTTTTTAGTTCTCGGTATGTGCTCCTCAAGGTTTGCCATTTTGTCCTTGACTAGGTTGCCTGTGAAGTCTGGAACACAAGTCTGCATGTATGTTGCTATCTGAGCAAGTGCTGCCGTTCTAGGTAATTTATTTTTGTTTATGGCCAAAATAAATGGTTTTTTGATTTACTGAAAAACCTTGTCTATTGTGTTTTAATACTGTGGTGATTAGGCATGAAACATTTTAAAAAATATGTGTCATTTACAAAGGAAACCAACTCCTTGGGGGGGGGGGGGGTGGTACATTTGGTGTACCAACTTGGCAAAACAAAAAAGGAAAAACACACGCAAAAATAAAATGGTGACATAACTTGCCAAAAACAAAAACAAAAAAAAAATGGCATCAAAAAACAATGGTGACATAACTTGCCAAAACAAAAAAAGAAAAAATATATGGCATCAAAAAACAATGGGGACATAACTTGCCAAAACAAAAAAAGAAAAAATATATGGCATCAAAAAACAATGGTGACATAACTTGCCAAAAAATACATACATTTTTTTTTAAAATAAAACATCAACATTAAATACAAATAACATTACATAAACATAGACATGTGGAGGACATAAAGAAAGTTCCAACATCTGGATAGATAGCATCAGCAAGAGAACGGGTTTATTCTAGCAAGAGAACGCAGAAAAAAAAAGAGGCAATAAACGACACACTAGATATTTAAAATGACGAATGTGCCATATCACAAACAAACAAGAGTTTTACCTGAACGAGCGCTCCCATCCCCTTATTTTGTCTGAGCATGCGCGGGATTTTTATCCGTGGATATTGTGTACTAACCAACGGATCTGTCCGTCGGAGAGATTCGCAGCGGATAGATTTGTTAGCATGTCTTAAAATTTTTATCTGCTGGAAATCGATCTGACGGATAAATATCCGCGGAAAAATATCCGCTGGAACGTACACACCAGGGGATCTATCCGCTGAAACCGATCCGCTGAGATTTTTCAGCGGATGGATCCTCTCGTGTGTACGGGGCCTTAGTGTTGCTGAAAGTGAGAGGATGAGTGTGACACATGCGATTTGCAGTGCTCAGGGGAACCCGCAAGTTTTGTCAGTTGCCTCTGAGGTAGAGGTCTCCGTAAATGACTCAGCCTCTCACGCTTTAGCAAATGAGCCCCTCCACATCGTTGGTAAAGGGAAAATTCCCAGAGTTGTGTGTTTAGATGTGACATGTCTAGAAATAACTGAGATGTTATTGCAATTGGTGAAAACCTTTCCGATGTACACCTGCATGTATCCACAGCAGAGGAGTGACGTGGTACTGCGTAGTACCAATCGGTGGACACAGGTGGTACAGGTGTTGTTAGGCAGTGTTGATGAAAATTGGTTGCTGTACTGTTGGTTAATTTTGTGTAAGGTTGTCTCGCAGTTCTCTTCGAGGGTGCTTTCAGCGGCGGTTTTGTGCAGAAGGCGCTCAGGAGAATTGTTAGAAATAATAGCCATAGTGGAAGTCTCTCTGTGTGCTGATGTGATGGAGTGCGTTCCTACTGGTGCGGTCCGAGGTACGACTGAGCAGTGGTTGGTACATGGCGCGCCTACTGTCTCACCCTCTAGACCTCATGTAAAGAAAGGGCTCGGAATGGACGTGGCAGTAGTGGGAATTCAGTCCATCTCTCGCAAAGAGGTGCAGTTTGAGGTACCCGGAGACACTTTGACAGGAAATAACAGTAGTGGTAATTGTAATGGAAAAGTGTATGGGAAGCACTGTAGAGCACTGTCAGACAACTCTGAGCTATTGGTTGAGGTGCCAATGGACACAGAAGTGGTTAAAGAGAGTGGTATGGAAAAATGTGCGTTGGTAGGACAGTTGCTATTGGAGTGTTGGGGGCGATGTGAAACTGCGGGACTGTCCCATAGGGAGTAACTGCTTGCCTGTAGGTGGTCCCTCCATAGACACTGTCCTAGCAAACAAGAGGACAAGAGGTCCCAATGACAATGTTGAGTTGAGTAACCCTTTGTGGAACATTGCTAGTAAGGTTAAACAAGAGGGTGTGGTGTTGATCTCAGATGGTTTGGTTGCCAAAGGTAACCACATAGGGGTTAGTGAACCTGAGAAACAAATGTTGTTGGTTAATGTTGCGTCAGGTAGTGAGAGCGGTCAGTCCCTGACAGATTACATGGGAGTGGGTCCCCAACAGTCCCAGGAGAGTAGGTCTGTGGGAGGAAAAAGGGATAGAGAGATTAGTGGGAGCCCACGGTTTAGGAAGAAGTGCTGGTGGAAGCACACCCGGAAGAAGATGTGGGTGGAGTGCCCCTTTAGAGAAAAGGTTGGGCAGATTAGGACTCCTGCTGCTAATAGTTGGCACAAAGGCACCACGTCGAATAGTGTGGGTGGAAACATACCCGGAAAAAATGGGCCTATGCAGCCAATGGCTTGCACAGAGGTGTCCCATTTGTGATGATGGGTCTATGTGTTCCTCCCTCCGGTTCGAAACAAGAGGGGGGGTATGTGGCAAAGCGAGGCTCTGTCCCAAGAGAAATAGTGTTAAAATGGACACAGGGTATGCACATTTGCTGGGTGCAACTCTACAGAGCATAGATGTGGACTGGAGAAGACTGCTGGTGCAGCTTTCTCCAGGTTTTGGTACTCTGTCATGGGGCTCTGTAGTTTGGAGATTCCACAGTGTCTAGGGTGGGACGGAATCTCCAACCCTGTATCCAAACTTTGTTAATTACCAGCAGGGTGTGTGCTCAGGTGAGCACAGCCCTTATAATGAGAGTGTGTTAAGATCTCATCGCTCCCAGTTGGAGACAGCTCCTGTAAGAGACAGGAGGTCTCCAGAAGTCAGAGAGGCTGTAGGAGACAGCCAGAAAATTGGTAACTACAAGAGGCAGAGCTATAGACGCTCAAGGGAAGCCGCCTATGTTGAGGAGTTCGCTGGTCTGGGTGACCAGGATAACGTGCAGAAGTACTGCTACAGAGAGCCAGGTGGGCTAGCATTTTCTGTTTGCATTTGATGGAGAAGAACCCCCTGCGTGGGAAACCTTTGGTTGGACTTTTTATTTTTGCCTTTTTAATAAAAATGGGCTACCATGCCCTTAAAACATAGTTCCTGACTGGTGTGAATCACTGAAAAAACGCATACCACGAGAGTTAACAACCCCCAATCTTACAAGTGGTGGTGATCCAGCAGGCACAAGACGGTGGAATCCGGGTCCTTGCTCCACAGCGAGTTCACGTCAGGAACTGTTGGCTGTGTGCGGAAGTGCAGCCAGGCAAAAGGCATTGCATGTTGCAGATGGTGTCTCTGTGTGAGAAAAGAAGCTTGATGCTGTGTGCGTCCAAGAAGCTCTCTCTGTGTGAGAAGAGAAGCTGTTTGCTTCAAAAAGAAAAGAAGCTGTGTGCTTCAAGAAGATAGTCGCTGTGTGCGAATCAAACGCTGTGTGCGGACAAGTCGCTGTGTGCGAATAAATCGCTGTGCGCGGACAATACATGTGAAAGTGTGCTGTGTGCAAATCTTGAAGACAGTATACTAACATTTTCCTGTGTTAAAAAGGAACTGTGTTATAAACCATTGCCCTGTTTACAGCGATGGGAAGGTCAAGTCGCAAGCAGAAAGCAATGATGGCGGAAATGAGGGACAGGACTTTGTGGCTGGAGGGGTTCTTACCGACAGAACAAGCCCCAGACTCGTGCAAAATGCACGTGGCTGCGTTGAACCAAGTTAAAGGGGAAGTGCATGTTGTTGCCCCTAGCAACGCTGGTGCAGGCTGGCCAGCTATCAATGTGAAAAATGTAAAGAGTGAGCAGATGGGTGCAGTTGCCCATAGCAACGCCTATGATGTCAGGTCAGTGGACTGCAAGACAAAGATATTGCCTACAGAGAGTCCTGGCTAGTTTAAAATGAATGCCGCTTTGTGGAGAGAGAAGTCTACGTGTGTCAGAGAGCCAGCAACGTGCAGCTGGGAGAGCACCGTTTCCGTTAGCAACAGGAGAAAGTCGCCAAATACCATGCCTGAAATGTGGTCAGCTGGGGCACGGCATATTTTCTTGCCCTAGATTCTGGGGTGCAGTTGAAAGTGAAGTTGATGAGCAGAACTCTTTGTCGGTGGGCCAAGTTTCCTTTTCAGATGTGTTTGCAGTCACCCCTGGCAACAAGAAGTCTTCTGTTGTGTCTGCAGGGGGTGCTAAACAGTGGGAGATGTATGCTGTAATTTCATCCTGTGGCCACCAGGGGGAGCTCACCAGTGAATATGCAACTGAGAGACAACGCCCTCAAATGAAGATCGAGTTACCTGCTTCAAGATATGGTAAGACTGTTGCAGTTTCTGATTCAAGTAAAGTAGCAGTGTGTCCGGTGAGGAGATCTGCAGAAGTTGTAAAGATGGACTTGCTGCAGTGTGTTTCCCAGATCAGTGGGGAGACACAGGTTAAAGCCCTGCTTGCAGCAAGGTCAAGGCCTGAAATGGACATATGGACTATGGATGCACCTAAGGTAGTCCAACAGAATGTTGAGAGAGATGTGTTAGGGGTGACCAAAACAGTTGGTGTGTCATGTTCCCTAGCAATAGAGACAGCTGCTGCGGAGTTGCCAAGGGAAACCGCCAAGGAGCCTGTATTGGTAAGGCAAGTGGTTTCCCAGGACAACTGTGAAGCCGCCCTGGTGGGCAAAAAAATTCCTTTGGAGAGGAAGAGTGATGTGCTGAGTCGCATGCAGGTTGCCATGCGTTCTGACAAAAGTCAATCTGATAGAGGTTATAAAACTGCTATGTTTATGAATGCTGATGTTGCTGATGATACTTGTACTTATGGTGATGTGTTCACTAGTAATGAGGTAGGGGTGATCGCTAAGCAGGATATGCGATTCCCCTTCGCAACGGTAGATAAGGCTGCAGAGGTGTCCTTAGAAACCTCCAGGGAGCTCTATGTGTTGGAGCCAGAGGTTGCCTGGGACAACTGTGGTGCCGCTCTGATGGATAAGAGGGTACTTGACCTTGGTAATTAGGAAAATGGTAAAACTCAAATGTTTAAAATTACTTGTAGTGATAATGGGTTACTAAGGTCTGTCACTGCTGGCAGAAAAAGTTCTCATGAGTTTAATGAAGCGCCACCCGAGCAAAGTGGTGAAGTTATGTTATTGCAGCCTGCTGTGTTTAAAAATGTGTTTGCAGTGGATAACAGTCAAGTGGACACAATTTCTGCTGTGCTAAAGAGAGAGACTGCAAGGCCGGTAGACACGGGTGCGTTGGCTTTTGCAGAAGTTAACCCTCTCTCGTTGGAAGGATCTGAAGGGGGCGCATGCATAACAGAGGTTTTGTCCACAGCAAAAGAGATGAGGAATGCTGAGCTTCAGGATGAGGGGGTAATGGATAGCGATTTGGAATCGCTCAGTGTTGCTGAAAGTGAGAGGATGCGTGTGACACATGCGATTTGCAGTGCTCAGGGGAAGCCGCAAGTTTTGTCAGTTGCCTCTGAGGTAGAGGTCTCCGTAAATGTTTAGATGTGACAGATGTGTTTAGATGTGACATGTCTAGAAATAACTGAGATGTTATTGCAATTGGTGAAAACCTTTCCGATGTACACCTGCATGTATCCACAGCAGAGGAGTGATGTGGTACTGCGTAGTACCAATCGGTGGACACAGGTGGTACAGGTGTTGTTAGGCAGTGTTGATGAAAATTGGTTGCTGTACTGTTGGTTAATTTTGTGTAAGGTTGTCTCACAGTTCTCTTTGAGGGTGCTTCCGGCGGCGGTTTTGTGCAGAAGGCGCTCAGAATTGTTAGAAATAATAGACATAGTGGAAGTCTCTCCGTGTGCTGATGTGATGGAGTGCGTTCCTACTGGTGCGGTCCGAGGTACGGCTGAGCAGTGGTTGGTACATGGCGTGCGTACTGTCTCACCCTCTAGACCTCATGTAAAGGAAGGGCTCGGAATGGACGTGGCAGTAGTGGGAATTCAGTCCATCTCTCGCAAAGAGATGCAGTTTGAGGTACCCGGAGACACTTTGACAGGAAATAACAGTAGTGGTAACTGTAATGAAAAAGTGTATGGGAAGCACTGTAGAGCACTGTCAGACAACTTTGAGCTATTGGTTGAGGTGCCAATGGACACAGAAGTGGTTAAAGAGAGTGGTATGGAAAAATGTGCGTTGGTAGGACAGTTGCTATTGGAGTGTTGGACAACTATGCCCCTTGTTACAATTGTAATATTAATGTGATACCTACGTAATCATGTGTATAAAAACCTTCAATTGTGTCATAATAAAGGAGAATGGTTATTTGGAAAGATGCTGAGTGTGTCTTTTGTGTCTGTTCCCTACTGCAGTATAGACATGTGCAGACTGTAATATTTCGTTTTGTTTTTTCGTTTTTTAAATACATTTATTTAGTTACTCCCGAAAATCGTTTTGATTTATTTCGTTTTTCGTTGTGGAATAGCTTTCGTCTGAAAATCCAATAATACTTGGTTTCTGTCGAATGGTCAAAAGAATATTCGACGGAACGTCGAATCTTTGTTGGTTTCTGTCTAATGGGCCGAATCGTACATTTCCATTCGAATATTCCGCCTACAAGAATTCTAATGTTGTATGACTAGTAATAATGTCAAATCTATTCTCTATATTGTCGAATCTATTTTCTTATAAATCGAAATCTATTCTCTGTAATGTCGAATCTATTATTTCTATAGTGTCGAATCTTTTCCCTATAATGTCGAATCTCTCTATATCGAATTTTTATATCGAATTTTTACCGAAAACGAAAATAAAGCATTTTTTATGTCGGATCTTTCGGTTTTAGTTTCTTGCACTTTCGTTATCGTTTGTTAAAACGATAACGAAAAAACCCGATTTTCGGACGAAAATGCATTCTAACGAAAACGAATGCACATGTCTACTGCAGTAGGTATTTTTAATTTGGAACCACTAATCAATACGAGGATAGGAGTTGCCTATCTATAAAATGTCCATGTCATTGTGGCGAGCCAGCCAGGAGGTGATTTACAGGTGACCCTGAGGTTCCGAAATGAGGAGCTTGAGACGATCCGGGAATTTCTGATAATCAGCTGGCTGAGGTAAGCCTTTTGCTTACATTTGAGTTATCAGACTTCCTTGATCGGTAAGGCATTTTTGGGACAAAGGGTACCTATTTTACTACCCTTAATCGAACTGTATTGATTGGTGGACAATAGGGTAAGGATCTTGCGCCAAAAAATAATAATAATAAAGAAAAATTATAGGAAAGCTGCTCCCCAGACAATTCAAATATGAATGTAAATGTGGAAAAGGTGGATAGGGGGCGCCCCCTATCCACCTTTTCCTGTATTGATTGGTGGTTATATGTTATGTTGTCACTGTCTACTGTCCATCCGAGTGTTATAGATGAGAAAGGGAAGAATAGGGTTGTTCACATGTATATGTAGTACATCTACTAGTTAAAGTAGTTTAGAGGCAAGAGGGTATAGGCACAAGTAGAAAAAACTGGCCAGTCATTATGGGCATTAAATTAAGTAAGGAAATGAAGGGTAAGAGACCCTTAAAAATGCCCAGCGCAAGAGGAGCGTTATAAAATATATGAACCGAAGGTGCGGTTCCGCCTATACTGAGCCCCTAGATTAATGGTTAAAGTGGTCAGGGATCCACAATGGGTAACTGGGTTGCCACCAAAGTCCGCAGGCACTAAGAATCATGCAGAGTAAACAGCTAGAGAAACAGCTATCTATGTGAGCAGGATGGATCAAGGGTGACAATTAACACTAGAAAGAAAGGGACATTTTGATGTTAAGTTGTGGGAGGAATTTGGGGTCAGGCACTAGAAATAGTAAAGTCAAAACAGAATACTTATATGTTGTCAGAGAAAGAAGATGGGATGGGATAAGCACTATGGCTGCCCGTCTGATCATAGAGGGTACAGTATGTGAAGTATGGGATTACAATACATGAGATTCAAAGGCTATAAGGACAAAATCAGGAAAGCTGGATTTAAAGCAGGGAAATATTAAAGAGAGTTAAAAGAGAATGATATGCATGTGTTGTGGACAAATGGGACATATGTAAGTGATTTTAGAGAGATATTCGTGTATGTGTGTGAATGCTGGGACTCTTAGTTCTATCCTCTTGCGTGTGTTATGTGTGGAGATGTGACCCCCTCCTTTGCGCTCTCATGAAAGAATGTAGCTGGGATGAGAGATCAGTGATAAGTTGGAAGGTCAGCGTGCCAATTTCTGTTTTTTTACACAACATTTATAACAAAATGTGTCGGATTAATTTTGAATCTGTTTTCCAAACATGGTAAAATGAAGGTTACATTTAACTGTGTATTACACAAATTGAGTATCCTTTGATAGTGGAAACAATGAATTTAAAAAAAGGAAATTTAAGTAAAATGTCCTCCTCTAAGGAAATATATCTGTGGATATATATTAGAATTAGGATGTGATGTTTTAAGTGATGAGTATTAATTTCTGATATGAGTTTAACAATTTTAATAATAATATAGATTTTGTAATTGGTTTAGACAACCTTTGGTTGGAATTGAAATCCAGGTTATTGGGAAAATTTGTAAAATGGGATTAGTTTAGATTAAGATAACAATTTTGTAATTTTACATTTCTGCAATAGCCCTTATTGAGAAAAAATTAAGATGAGGTTGTTGATTGGAATGCAGCTGCCATAATAGTTAACAAAGCCAAGATGGATGGGATACAAGAATTTTTTCTACAAAGGTGAAATCTAAAGGTCTGCTAATAACTTGATGTGCGGTCCATGATGTAATAAATGAAATAAAAAATATAACAGACCCATCACGTCAAGTCCACACACTGTTAGGATAGATGCCGCCTGCAGCCAGTTGTTTTATAACTTTTGATCTGGCTGAGAGCTTTCTGTTATGTCATATACAGATTGTTGGGCCTTTTGTTTTTATGCATTTTTAATTTTGAAATCCAAAGCAGAATGTGTGGATTGTGAAAATATGTGCCCCTTTCCCTTGTAAGTGCCATGGTATAAGCAGAAGAATACTTTGGTATTGTTATCATTTATTATGTTATGACATCAGGAAAATAATATCAGATGGAAACTAAGGACTTGTGTTATCTCGCTAAAACTAACAACAGAGCAAACAATGAGAAATTATAATATTGCCAGGAAAAAGTTGTCTTTTTGAAACATGAAACTGTACTTACACAAACAGCGTGATAGAAAACAAGCCATTGTAATATATTTATGTAAGCTGGACCCAGTAATGAAGGTTCACCCCAATATATCAGAGCTGTAGCTTTATGCAAAGGTGCTACAAAGTTACAGACACTATTTTGGTCAAATATTTAATTTTCAATGGTCCCACATTTCTACGCAGCAAATATACAGCTAACTAAATGTTTGTCTAATGAAAGGTTCAAAAATTTGTTTTGGTACAAATCTTACAATGAAAAATGCGTACATTTGAATCCAGCCACCTTATTGCCTCTATTGGAGGAGGCTGAAGACAAAGGAAACCACAATATTAAATTGATGATGTAGGAATCAGCTGCTGTGAGCCCAGAGCTGGACACACTCCCCAAAGACCCAGATATTAATTTTTTTTGTAGATTTGATCCCGGTTTTATACTGAGTATGCAGTTTATCACCCAGAAGGATACTCTATATTCAGAGTCATTGGATCCTTTTCCCCAGCTCAAGAAGCAGAGCTCCATGTTTTAGAAAGCCTGTGATCTATAAAGAGTATATATTTATATAGATAGTCGAGATATAGAGAGCTTTTGGTTCCATTGGAAGGGCCAGAAGTTTGTTTTTACTTTGGCAGGTAAACCAATCAAGCATGCCAAGTTAAATTGTTTGGCTGTTTTCAGTCTTCCAGGTTCTTGCTGAGGCAGCCAAAACTCACATATGGAAGCAGACCAGGCGACTAAGGATGCTGTAATACAGCCCCGGACACTTGATGGGTCTGTGCAACTCACAGATTCCACCCTAGTTCTGGCCCAGTATAGCTGGGATTAATAATTCAACTTTAACCACTTAACCCCCGGACCATATTGCTGCCCAAAGACCAGAGCACTTTTTGCGATTCGGGACTGCGCCGCTTTAACTGACAATTGCGCGGTCGTGCGATGTGGCTCCCAAACAAAATTGGCGTCCTTTTTTCCCCACAAATAGAGCTTTCTTTTGGTGGTATTTGATCACCTCTGCAGTTTTTATTTTTTGCGCTATAAACAAAAATAGAGCGACAATTTTGAAAAAAATGAATATTTTTTACTTTTTGCTATAATAAATATCCCCCAAAAATATATAAAAAAACATTTTTTTTCCTCAGTTTAGGGCGATACGTATTCTTCTACATATTTTTCGTTAAAAAAAATCGCAATAAGCGTTTATTGATTGGTTTGCGCAAAAGTTATAGCGTTTACAAAATAGGGGGTATTTTTATGGCATTTTTATTAATATATTTTTTTACTAGTAATGGCGGCGATCAGCGATTTTTTTTTCATTACTGCGACATTTTGGCGGACACTTTTGACACATTTTTGGGACCATTGGCATTTTTATAGCGATCAGTGCTATAAAAATGCATTGGATTACTATAAAAATGCCACTGGCAGTGAAGGGGTTAACACCAGGGGGTGGGGAAGGGGTTAAGTATGTCCCTGGGTGTGTTCTTACTGTGGGGGGGGTGGCCTCACTAGGGGAAACACTGATCTTCTGTTCATACATTGTATGAACAGAAGATCAGCATTTCCCCCGCTGACAGGACAGAGAGCTGTGTGTTTACACACACAGCTCCCGGTCCCCGCTCTGTAACAAGCAATCGCGGGTGCCCGGCGGCGATCGAGCCCCCCGGGCACACGCACGGGAGTCGGGAGAGAGCGGGCGGCGCGCACGCACCCCCAGTGGCCGCTCAAAAAGCCGACGTTATACTACGGGCTCTCGCCCAGGAGAGCCGACCTGCCGCCGTAGAATGACGGCGGCTGGTCGGCAAGTAGTTAAGGACCCCAGAATGATAAGAACAAGTGGTCCACAGGGGGCAACTTCTTATGAAACAGGACTTTGGAAAAATTGAATCTTTTATGTCTGCCAGCCACTCTTTTCCCCTCCAGCTTGACACATGGAACGTGTCTTCAGTCACAAGCAGTTATGGCTGCCTTAGTAAATGAACATGGGATAGAGACAGGGCTCACCACAGTTGTTTTTATAATATACCGCTTCTTTTTTACCTGTTACCAAAGGTGTTACGAAAAGCTGAACATCCCTTCCAGAGATTACAAAAAGATATATCCAGATGCCCAAGTCAGGATCTTACGAGTATGCATTTTGTCTGTATGGGCATGTTTTCTGGGGGGCAGATCCTCAAAGAAATTGCGCCGGCCTATCTCTTGATACGCCGCGTAATTTAAAATTTTGCGCGTCGTATCTTTGTTTTGGTATCCACAAAACAAGATACAACGGCATCTGTGTTAGATCCGTCAGGCGTATGTCTTCGTACGTCGTCGGATCTTAGATGCAATTTTTCGGCGTCCGCTAAGGGCGTTATCGTCGTAATCCGCGTTGAGTATGCAAATTAGCTATTTCCGACGATCCACAAACGTACGACCGGCCGTCGCATTTTTTTACGTTGTTTCCGTTCGGCTTTTTCCAGCGTATAGTTAAAGCTGCTATATGGTGGCGTACTCAATGTTAAGTATGGCCGTCGTTCCCGCGTCTAATTTTGAAAATTGTACGTCGTTTGCGTAAGTCGTCCGTGAATGGGGCTGGACGCCATTTACGTTCACTTTGAAAACAATGACATCCTTGCGACGTCATTTGGAGCAATGCACCCTGGGAGTTTTTACGGACGGCGCATGCGCAGTTCGTTCGGCGCGGGGACGCGCTTCATTTAAATGAAACACACCCCCTATGCGCCCAATTTGAATTTACGCGCCATTACGCCGGGAGAGATACACTACGCCGCCGTAACTTACGGCGCAAATTCGTTGAGGATTCGAACCAAAGCCAAGTAAGCTACAGCGGCGTAGCATATCTTACATCTGCGCCGGGCGCAGCGTATGTGTGTGGATCTGCCCCTGGATGTCCATTGGCAAATGCCAATGAGAGGCCTCAGTAAAAAGTGTTATCAGAAGTAGTTTGTACTGTAAGTCATGAGTGCCAGAATCTACAGAGAGTAACAGAGGAAATAATTTTTATAGGAGAGTCCTTACTAGAAGTTTTGAGGTTTTATTTTTACACCCCCCTACAGTATACCGAAAAATGTAGAGTTAAGCCTCGTACACACGTCTGACTTTTTACCAACAAACTTCAAAATGAGCAAGTTTTCAAAAAAATCCGACCGTGTGTACGCTCCATCAGACAAACTTTTTCGGTTTTCTTTGGACAAAAGTTCGCTCTGCAAACGGATAAACTTTTTGGCAAAAGTACAAAGTACAAAGTACAAACGCACATGCTCAGAACCAATGTTAAAATCAACCAACAATAGCAGAAGTTGACCAAAGGGTGGCGGTAAAGAGCAGAAAAGGGCAGAAAAACCATGTATTTTTGGGAAAGTTTTAGGAAAGTTTGCAGAAACGTCAGAGCGTGTGTATGCTATGGGTGTGCCCAGCCAACTCCCTTCGGACAAAAATATAATTGTATTCTATTTTGTATGTATTGCACACTGCCCTCACTGTGCACACGGCACTAATAATGTTTTCATTACATGTTTGCATTCTTTCGAGTCCTGATTAGAATTGGTCTCCCTATGTTCCGCCCCTTGTTACCATAAAAGTACAATTGTAATATTAATGTGATACCTACGTAATCATGTGTTTAAAATCCTTCAATTGCTTCATAATAAAGGAGAACGGTTATTTGGAAAGATACTGCAGTAATTATTCTTAATTTGGAACCAATAATCAATACGAGGATAGGAGTTGCCTATCTATAAAATGTCCATGTTATTGTGGCGAGCCAGCCAGGAGGTGTCCATGTCAGTGTCAAAAGTGTCCGATGTGTCCGCCATAATGTTGCAGTCACAATAAAAATCGCAGATCGCCGCCATTACTAGTAAAAAAAAAATATTAATAAAATTACCATAAAACTATCCCCTATTTTGTAGACGCTACCGCGCAATTGTCAGTTAACCACTTCAGCCCCAGACCATTTGGGTGGTCAAAGACCAGGCCACTTTTTGCGATTCGGCACTGCTTCGCAAAGTTTACGTTCTTTTTTCCCCACAAATAGAGCTTTCTTTTGGTGGTACACCTCTGCGGTTTTTATTTTATAAACAAAAATAGTGACAATTTTTAAAAAAAATTCAATATTTTTTACTTTTTGCTATAATAAATATCCCCAAAAAATGTATAAAAAACATGTTTTTTCATTAGTTTAGGCCAAAACGTATTCTTCTACATATTGTTGGTAAAAAAATCGCAATAAGTGTTTATTGATTGGTTTGCGCAAAAGTTATAGCGTTTACAAAATAGTGGATAGTTTTATGGCATTTTTATAAAATAAAAATGTACTAGTAATGGCGACGATCAGTGATTTTTTTCGTGACTGCGACATTATGGTGGACACATTGGACACTTTTGACAAATGTTTGGGACCATTTTAATTTCCACAGCGATCAGTGCTATAAAAACTGTGAAAGTGACACTGGTAGTGAACAGGTTAACCACTAGGTGGTGCTGTAGGGGTTAAGTGTTCCTGCATTGTGTTTCTAACTGTAGGAGGGATGGGCTCTATGTCACACGGAGTACACGGAGCCGAGACCAGTGTCATTCTCACTAGGCAGAGCAAGGAGATGCTTGTTTACACAAGCATCTCCCTGTTCTATACCCCCGTGAGATGATCGCAGGGATCCCCACGGCGATAGAGTCTGCGGGACCCGCGGTCCGACTCACGGGGAAGGCGGCAGGGTCGCGAGCGCGTGGCCGGAGGCACGCTCGCGACCACACGGCAGGCATTTAAAGGGCCAAGTACAGGTATGTGATAATGCCTGTCCGTGCCATTCTGCCAACGTATATATGGCGTGGGCGGTCTTTAAGCGGTTAAAGTGACGCAGTGCCAAATCACAAAAAGTGGCCTGGTCTTTGGCCAGCCAAATGGTCCAGGGCTTAAGTGGTTAAAGTGATATTAAAGTAAACCTTTTTTTAAAATAACAAACATGTCATACTTACCTGCTCTGTGCAGTTGTTTTGCACAGAGCAGCCCCAATCCTCCTCTTTTTGGGGTCCCCCACTGGTGCTCCTGGCCCTTCCCTCCTGCCAAGTGCCCCCAGAGCAAGCAGCTTGCAATGGGAGCACCCCAGAAAGCTCGCTCCCAAGCCGCAGCTCTGCGTGTCCATTCACACATAGAGCCGTGCCTCTGCCCCACCCCCTCTCTTTCCTCATTGGCTCACTAGCTGTATTTGAGAGCAGTGGGAGCCAATGACTCCCTCCGCAGTCTCAGCAATTAAGGACAGAGAGTCCCCAGAGCGTTGAGGCACTCATGCACATAGCTGTATTGTGATAGGGCTCAGGTAAGTACTAGGAGGATCTAGGGTGCGGCTGCTGCACAGAGAAGTTTTTTTTTACCTTTATGCATAGACTGCATGAAGGTAAAAAAACCTTGAGCTTTTACAGTACAAACACTAATTTTTCACAAGTGAATATGCACTTCAATTATCCAGGCACATAATTGGGACTTCATTCAAATGTTGCTTTATCTTGTTTGCTAAGTAAACTGCTAAGCTTTCTAAAGTGAACATTCTGTACTCCTATAGTAAATCATTTTCAGGAGCTCTGTAATTTAGATAACTAATCTCACACATAGACAGTCAATTAAATAAAAAATATATAATTAGTGCTATAATTAAGTTATAGTCTTTATCAAATACTTGTGGTTACGATCTTCTGGATCCTGTGCTGAGCAGCTTCTCCTCTGCACACTGACCACAGTGAGTCGCTTGCTTGGCACTGCCACAATTAACAGAACGCCTTGTTTTTTTCTTTTAACTACAAGGAGATTGGAGAACGTGGAGCTTCATCTTGTCATCAGCTCTCCTCTCCACCTCGTCCAATCAGAAAACACTTTATATTCATTTGGAAAAAATACATGGTAGTCTGTGAATGGTGACAGTGGCAAGTGAGCAACCACCTCTGGTCAGTGTGGTCAGTGTGCAGAGGAGAAACAGTATAGCACCCAGACGATTTCAGCTATGGTAGTAACACTGATTACTACAGTAATTGTGAACTACCCCAGTGGCCCCTCAGGTATGAAATATACATAAGACAGACCAAAGTGAGTATGCAATAGAGATAATACCTGAAGGTCAGCTTTAAATAAGATATCATCCTGTAAATAGGTCTGTGTTAGTGGATTGCACAAATGAAATTACATTTAGGTGGTGATATTCCTCCTGAGATTGTTGTCCGAGAAATAGTCAGTTTCAAACTATTCAGCGCCGCCGGGTCCTCCCACGCATGCGCGGTGGAACGGCGCTCCTGCACATGAGCGGCTCTATTGAGCGGCGTGTGTACGTGCACCAGTGCACGTGTCACAAGACATCCAGGCTGCCTTTTAAGCTGAACAAATCCCCCAGCAAGTTGCTGTTTTGTCTTTCAGCTTCCTGTGATTCAGTTCCTGTTATCTGCCTGCTTGATCTTCTGTTGTGACCTCTTTGTGCCATCCACCCTCTGTCCCATCTCCAGGGGGTGGAGTGCGCTTAGTTGCAAGAGTGAGCCGCTCTCTGCATCTCGGCCTTGGTGAGTACCCTTTTCTTACACTTGTAAGCAGGGGTTAGTACCCCTTTAGGGAGACCACTGCCCTGGGTGGGCATAGTAGGTGGAGCTAGCTTAGGCCCTTTTAATCTAGAGACAGAAAAGCCTTGGGCACAGGGTGATGGTACGAGGCTACCCCTAGAATACTGCCATGTAAGTTTGTACCCTTTGAGGTAGGCCCGGTATAGGCTCCATTGGAGAACTCACCTAAGAGACAGCCAGAATGAGGAGCTGGTAGGAAATCCTATGTTAAAGGTTAATCTGATCTGTGCAGGGTTAATGATGGTGGAAGTAATAAGGCAACGGCAAAGTTGTGTTTTGACAAACATTGTACATTCTGTTCCTGCTGCAGTAAAATGTTTAGTGTGGACGTTCCTCTATTTCTGGAGATGGGTATCAGACCAGGAGAGCATTATTAACCAGATGGAGTTTCTCCATGTTACAGGTGTGTGTGTACCCTATCTCATTCCTGTGTAGGAGTATGGTGGGAGGAGCCCTTGGCTAGCATTGTTGTTTCTGGGGATGACTTGAGGCCCTGCTAATAAGCTGACCTTAGTAAACTATTACCACCCTAATTCCGCGTACACATGGTCGGAATTTCCGAAACAAATGTTCGATGTGAGCTTGTTGTCGGAAAACTTGACCGTGTGTAGGCTCCATCGGACATTTGCTGTCGGAATTTCCGACAACAAATGTTCGATGTGAGCTTGTTGTCTGAAAATCTGACCGTGTGTAGGCTCCATTGGACATTTGCTGTTGGAATTTACGATAACAAATGTTTGAGAGCTGGTTCACAATTTTTCCGACAACAAAAGTGCTTGTCGGAAATTTCGATCGTCTGTAATTCTGACGCACAAAAATCCTACGCATACTCGTATTCAATTTGACGCATGCTCGGAATCATTGAACTTAATTTTTCTGGGCTCCTCGTAGTGTTGCCCGTGACCGCGTTCTTGACGTTTGGAATTTCCAACAAGATTTGTGTGACTGTGTGTATGCAAGACAAGTTTGAGCCAACATTCTGTCTGCAAAAAATGCACGGTTTTGTTGTCGGAATGTCCAACCGTGTGTACGCGGCATAAGGCTGGATTTACACCTATGCCGTTTTAGTGCTTTTTGCATTTTGCAGATTTGCACTACAGTCCATTTGCCACGGTTTCCTATGGAACAGGTTCTGTAGTGCAAATCTGCAAAAAACATTGGGCCAGATTCAGGTACATCTGCGGCGGCGTAACGTATCGCATTTACGTTACACCGCAGCAAGTTTTACGGGCAACTGCTTGATTCACAAAGCACTTGCCTGTAAATTGCGGCGGCGTAGCGTAAATCCCTCCGGCGCAAGCCCGCCTAATTCAAATGATCCGGGTAGGGGGCGTGGATCATTTAAATTAGGCGCGTTCCCACGCCGAACGTACTGCACATGCTCCGTTTTGAAATTTCCCGCCGTGCTTTGCGCGAAATGATGTCGCACCGACGTCATTTTTTGAACGTCGACATGAGTTACGTCCTTTGCTATTCACGGACGACTTAAGCAAAAAAAAAAAAAATTTCAATTCGACGTGGGAACGACGGCCATACTTTAACATGGCAAGTCTAAATATAGGCCACAAAATAGCAGGTTTAACTATACGCCGGGAAAAGCCGACTAGCGACGACGTAAGAGAATGCGCCAGCCGCGCGTACTTTTGTGGATTGCCGGAAAAAGCTAATTAGCATACCCGACGCGGAAAACGACGCAAACTCCACCCAGCGGGCGCCGAAATATTGCACCTATGATCCGAAGGCGTACGAAGCCGTACGCCTGTCGGATCGAAGCCAAAAGCCGTCGTATCTTGGTTTGAGGATTCAAACTAAAGATACAACGCGGCAAATTTGAAAGTACGTTGGTGTATCAGTAGATACGCCGGCGTACTTGTACTGTGAATCTGGCCCATTATCCCTATATTGTCCAATTTAGACATGGGGAAAAAAAAGGAATAATGTGAGAACCCAGTGAAAAGATTTTTTTGCTCTGATTTTCAATGAGAAACAATCCAAACAAGCCCAGAATGAATTGCAAATCATGGTGAAAAAATAAATAAAACAAATCAAGGGGTCAAATTAGGAAGTTTGCAAACTTCCAGTAATTTATAGGGAAGTAAGTTTTTTGTTCTTTTTTACACATAATGTGTTTATGGTAAATTTTCTGTTCTGTGCATTTAGTAGATTTGCATAGAACATAAGTGTAAGCATCAATTCACTCATTTAACTTTGCACAATGGCAGGCTATAACTTACAGCGCCCATTTACCAGTAATGACTCAGGACTTTCTAATGTTCCTGCCCACTCTGGCACCACAAAGGACAGCATTGTGTGTATGTGGGTGAGAAAGGGAGGGCTTGGTCAATGAGGAACCCAGCACTCTAAAGAATTATCTGCAAATGTTCAACTGTTGGAGAAACAAGAGAAAAACACACACAATAAAAACAAAGTTATGTATACAGTCTTACAATGGCAATATATTTTTCCTTCCATTTCTCATTTTGCTATTTTATTACCAAAATGGTTTTATAGATACCAAAGACAAGACCAAACAAGTGATTTTAGAGGTCATCCCTGGAGATGACAAAATTAGAAAAAATATAATTGTTTGAGATCCAGGGCAAAAACTGAAACCAATCAATAAGCCTCTAACACTATCCAGCAACTGTGCGAAAATAAAAAAAATAAAAAAACATTTTATTTACCTTAAAACCCAACTGTCAAAAACTGTTTGTGTCGTGCGTGCCCCCTTAAACATACTATATGTCCCCTGACTTTTTTCAGTCAGTTATCTGCACAGAAAGTGATCGACACAGCTATAGCAGGAATCAAAAGTTTGAACCCTTTCCCACTCTATTAGAAAAAAAATTGTGATGCACCGATTATCGGCGGCCGATACATATCGGCGGCCGATACATATCGGCCGAAAATAGCCTTTTTGGGTCCCTGCCGAAACACAGTAAAATTGTCGATAATAAAGCTGTGGGTGATACAATTTTTTACTAGAGGGGGGCAATGTTCTTATGCACACGCAGACCCACACGCTGGCCGCCAGACCTGTACATAGCGCGAGCATCGGCAGTGGCACTGTACAGATTGTGTGCCGACTGCCGATCGCGCTCCACCCTGTCCTCCTAGCTCCCAATTCTTGAATTTTGGACTCCCCCTATGGGGGAGTCTCTTGATGTAGTCCAGCAGCGTGAGCCACGTGATGTCATGGCCGGAGGCGAGGGAGGACTCGGAGCGCGCAGGGAGCTGTGTCGGACGGAGCCTGTGAGTGGAACCTAGCAGTGTACTCCGTTAAAAAAAGTAAGCAAACAGCACAAAACCTGTACAAACTGTGTTCATGTTAAATGGCTAGTTCCGAGGGGGGGGGGGGGAGCGGGCGCACAAGGCACAGTGAGGCTGAAATTTATATTTTTTTTGGTAGTCAGATAAGGCAAGCATGGCTCAATAACACAAAAGTTTTTAAAAAAAAAAACGTTTGTGTGTTATTGAGCAATGCTTGCCTTATCTGACTACCAAAAAAAACATAAATTGCCGCCTCACTGTGCTATCACATACAGCCACTGTGCCCATCAAACGCAGCCACTGTGCCATCACATGCAGCCACCGTGCCAACACACGTCGCCACTGTGCCCATCAAATGCAGCCACTGTGCCATCAAACGCAGCCACTATAACCATCAATTATTGCCACTGCCAGTTTGCCCCATCAATTGCCGCCATTGTGCCCATAAAATGCAGCCACTGTGCCATCACACGCAGCCACTGTGCCATCACATGCAGCCACTATGCCACTGCCAACACACGCAGCCACTGTGCCCATCAAACGCAGCCACTGTGCCATCACATGCAGCCACTGTGCCAACACACGTCGCCACTGTGCCCATCAAACGCAGCCACTGTGCCAAAAAAAATGAAATAGGGGGAAGACAAAGAAAAGTCATTTTCGGTTTCGGTTTCGGACTGAATTTTTTTTTTATTTCGATTTCGTTTCGGCTCTGAAATTTCCATTTCGGTGCATCCCTAAAAAAAATATTTACTGTCTGTGCAATGACATTTTCCAAAAGGGAACACAACAAAAATAAAAATTCAACAGGGATGCTAACTCACCCACAATCCACCCAAAAGAAAAGAAAATATGACTGAAATTAGACTTTAAAGCTGAATTTCCACATATGACAATTTTTACATAGCTTGGACCAGTGTAAACATGTATGTACCAGTGGCGGTGCGTCCATTAGGGTGCATGGGCGCCGCCCCCTATCTCTTGCCACCCCCTCTCTCACCAATAGATTCATGCATGTATGCATTCCATGGCCGTCACTGCCACCCCCTATTCAGGCGCCGGCCCCTTTTCGGGCACCAGGCGTCTGAATTACAGCGGTGGGGGGTATTTTTGAAGCACCTGATTAGAGCCATAGGCTTCAAAAAAGTAGTAGTAATCAGATGATGTCCTTGGAACGAAACTCATCAAGTGCTTGTACATACATCTAAATGTAAGTGTTCTTGCTACATTCAATTTTCAACATTCAACACAGAGTTATGCTATGTGGATGTTTTTTTCTTTCTAATCTATGGTACTCACCCTTCCATAAACATCCAGGATTTTTTTGGACCATCATGTCCTGTGAGACCATCAGGTAAGAAGCTATCTTCGTCTGTGGTATACTCCATTCCTCTGCCATTTGGTCACTCTTGCTACAGCCATTGATACTTTTAGAAATTATGTGACCGCTCTTGCAAAATAATTAACTAATATCCATGTACGAGTATTTACTTCCATTCCAGACCCTGATTTAGATACAGGTATTCACTGCATACTTCCTGGTGATTGGGTGATGGTTAAGAAGTTCCTTTGAAAACATTCTCTGGAGATGAGATATGATGGACCGTGTGCCACCCGCATCAGAATGAAACTATATATATTTTTTCTTATATTTGATTACTGTACTATAGTCTCCTTCCCTTCATTAGACTGGCAGGGTAATATGTTCAGGAACGATATATATGTGTGATATAGGTGATGATTGTGACCACTGGGAATCTGTGGGTTGGAATACAGTTGATGACTGGGCCATAGAGTGCCCTGAACAAGAAATATATTGAGAGTCATTACTTAGCATCTGAATCCAACGGGAAGCGTAGAAGTGCCCCAGCTGGTAGATGTTTCTTTGGAGAGTGTTACATGTAAAGGAATGTGTTGCCAGCAGAGAGATGCAGAACAGGTTACACTGAGACGCCATGACAATTTTCACTTCTGTGAACCTAAGAACAACATTTTTGTGGAAGAAGGTTCATGGATGAGAAAAAAATATATTTAGAAGGTATTACGGTACTTACTAAAGTAATAGTTTTAAAATATTTTTGAGCCTAAATAACTTTTCTTGAGAGTTCATTAAAATTTTTGAAGACAAAGTATCTGAATAAATGTTAATGAATTATAAAGGCTTACTATAGGGAAAATCTTTCTTTAATAATAAAAGATAACTTGTATACAATCATTTGGAGATCTAAGGAAAGCCCTTATTAATTTAGTATTTTTGATTACTGTAAAGGTGTTATTTCAAGGAAAATGGGAGGTGTCAATATACACAGCTTTGACTAAGCTTTGTCTAGTGACAACTGGATGTTGAAAAGAAAGGTCAGTTGAAGTGGGATATAGATACATTATGAATAAATGATGCAGTGTGATAGAACCACAGGTGTGTATGCAAAAGTCACTTTTTCAAGCTTTTAGTTGATGGATGTATTTATTGGGAAGGAATATTGTGCTTTTATAAATGGATCCATATATTAGCACAGTGGAACTTTCTGTATATGTGTCTACACTGAAGGATGAACTAAGACTGTCATGTGTTTGTTTAACAGTCATAGTGTGATAGAGCATATGTGGTTCATTCAAATCATACTGTATGATTGGTTCTGAAAAATTGTGTAATTCAGCATGATTAAGTTTCTTTCAGAAATAAAATATTTAGGAAAGCCCAATCTAAATTAATGTTCTTTTGCAAAATTAAAACAGTTATAATTAAAAGTATAGTAAAAGGAAAAAATACAGTAATCTGGTAAGATTGTTGCTTTTACAAAATTTAATTTAGTCATGGGATAAAGAGGGTTCGAATAAGAATGTAGATTGGATTAATTATATTTTTTTATAAATCTCTTTATTAATAAAAAAAAAAAAAATCCATACAAAACATAAAATCATACATATTCATTACATTCATTTTCCGATTACATTGCAATAACATTCCTCTAACATTGCAATTAATTATATTTACTATATCCAACAGAAGTTCGTTAACTATATCAGGGATGCACTCCAAGGTTTAGCTGAACAACTAGAGGCCATTTGACAAATGACTTTGTAAAATCGTATGGCCCTAGACATGATTTTAGATGATAAGGGGGGTGTATGTAAAATGTTACTTGGGACCAGTATTTTGGGTGATAACACATTTGTACTCAGGTATAGCAATTTTGTTTCTGCTTAGATTGATTACGATAATGGTTTGTTGTATTCTGCCCTGCATAAAGAAGCTGTTGAGAAAGGCAGCTGAAGAGGTAACTCCTACTTTTTTGAATTTGGGTGATTTATTAGAGATGCAATGAAGGAGGAAGAAGAGGGGCCGTATCCTTCATTACAGTCCTTACCTGTTAAAAACACATACAACATTCTCAAATGATGAGGGAAAGAATAGTGCTTGACTGCCTCCTGACTGTTTAGTTGGTAAAGACTACGGATAAGCCCTGTCTGATCGCTAAGCGAAATACAAAAACGATCCTGATGGGGGGCCAGGCACAGGGACAAACAGCATAGGGACAGTACTGATAAAATAGTCATTTTAAGGGGGGACTGTGATGGAGTTGATAAAATTATTATTTTGTGTTTATGTTATTTTTCTCCTAACCACTCAAATATTGCTTTCCTTTCTTATATTGTTTTATTTCTTTTATTTCTTGATACACACATATATATATATATATATATATATATATATATATATATATATATATATATATATATATATATGTGTGTGTATGCGTGTTCCAGTATTTTGTGAGAGGACACTGTTGTTTTCCTTGAAAAGAGTCATTATAGAGTTAAATCTCAGCCTGGAATTGAAAACTGAAAACAGACGTCTCCAAACCCCCCTTCTACTACTCCTAATCAGCAGCTACTCGTCTACCCCTCCCATCGACCAAAGCAATATGGCAACTGAGTGAAAAGCCTTGTGGCAAGGGACAGATGTGACAAGAGAAGACTATATGAATGAGCCAATCGGATGCACCCAAATGAATGAAGCTTGCTCATGTCACTTTATCTATAAAGCTGTGATTTTCAATAAAGCTCTCTCTCTCTTGCTGTTGGGAAGGTGAAGGATGCAGACTGAATAAATTTTCCCTCTTGTCTGCATGCTTTACCATTATGAATTTGGTTCAGAGGCAGATTAGGTTATGCCCTGGAATTGTGCCAGGGGACGTCTATATCAAAAGCTCTGTTTGACCCATCTGAACATAGGTTCTGCTGGGTTCAAACTCTCTGGTAAGCCCCTTACCTATCGGTGGTGGTTTCTCTTCACGTTAATTCATTTCAACGCTCTTTCAACTCTAGCACCTCTGTGAAGTTATCACCAGGCTTTGGAATTCACCAATATTATTGCTGGACTATTCTATAGTCAGATTTGTATTTTTACACTATTCATGTTTTTCACATATGGACATTTACTGTATTTTTATATATTTATGTATTTATGTGGACATTTTCACTTCACTTTTATTGTCATATTTGTAATTTGAAGTTTTATGCCAACCTAACTTAATTAGCGCTACACTTCTTTGTTTTCAAAATAGGTGAACTCAGCTGTGTTAGGAAAGCAAATGACTATTCGGTTTCCTAACACTGAACCACCTCTCCACCAATCATGTGCTCGGGTCTATTACTTGTGACCTAATTGGCTGAAACGACAGGCACCGCTATTGTACGCCTATCAGGCGGAGAAGACGGGAGATGAGGATGGCAGGAGACGCAGGAAGTTCCCCGCTTGTCGCCATCACCCGCTGCCCCACAGAGACAGGGTAGGTGCAGGGCAGACGGCGAGCGGGCAGGGTCACACTGGCAGCATTTAATGGGCACACTGGCAGTATTTAATGGGGACATTGACAGTCCTCCTGGGCTGAAGAGGCGGTCCTGAGAGAGCGCGCCAAACACGTCCACTTCCTTAAATTACCTCCCCCAGCAGGCCGTGTGGGGAGCAAAAACATTCTGGGTTGTACAGTTGCTCTCTGGGTATCGTAGTCTATGAATAAACCAGGGCAATGGAGTCTCTTTCTCCCCGTACTCAACTTCCCAACATTCCTTTCTGTACCAGTGTGAAGTAAATAGAAGGTGACTTGGTCACCGGAGGGAGCTGAGATCCTTCAGGATAAACAGATGGTAGTCTTTTAATCACATAAGAAAGATGATACCTCGCTACACACTCCCCCCACTCAAAAATCTTTGGTCCCCAAAGATGGTAACAGTTCACAACCTGGTACATGTTTTTGCTAATTACACGCGGAGAAACTTAGGTTAGTGCACGCATGAAAGTAAACAATTTGCGTTTTCATAAGAGGAGCCTAAACTCAAGCAGCTCATATCATGACACAGACTTGACAGAGGAACCTCCCACCAATTGTCATAGGAGGGGGGTTGTTCAGTCCATAGGCCACCTGGACTGGTATGGCCTTACCAGATGTGCCAGGGGGTGAGCTAGGGTTGCCCTTCTCTAAATGCACAGTGGATGGGCCAGGCATATCAACTGTCCTTTTAGAAGTGAAAACTGCCTCCTCAGAGCATTCACTCAATTGGCTGTAAGTCAGTTTTTTGGGGGGGTGAATGACTCTTTTTACCTTTCCTTCTTGCTTAGGTAAGTAGGGCTCAACTTCTTCTTCTGGAACTTCTTCCTTTGGAACTTCTTCTTCTTCTGGGACATCTTCCTCTGGGACTTCTTCCTCTGGGACTTCTTCCTCTTCTGAGGCATCTGCTTCTCCTTCTGAAACCTCTTCAGAAAGATCTGAAGTCTCTTCAGGGTCTCCTATTGGTGAGGGGCCCTGTTCATCTTCCAAGTCCTCAAAGAGCATAGTACAAGGCACAAATTCAGGAGCCTCGGGCCGGAGAGCCCCATTATCGGGCATTCCAGGGGGAGGTGGAGAGAATTCTGTGATTTCTTGAGACTGAGATAGCCATAGCCAATCTGACTCCATCCCTTCTTCTTCTGAGTCTTCATCCTCTTTATCTTGAGGAGATGTCTGGGATTTGGTAACTGGCCATGACCCTTGAGAGGTTGAGGGGGTCACTTGTGGATCTATCATGGGAGGCAGGCGAACTGCTTCAGAGAGAGGCAATAAATGATTCCGGTGCCAGGTCTTTAGTGGCTGCCTCCTTCTGTCCTAACCTGGTATACTGGGAAACCCGATAACTGCTTGCAGATAATATATGGCTGGGATTTCCAGCGGTCTGCCAGCTTGTGCTTTCCAGGAACACCCAAATTCCTCAGCAATACCCTATCTCCCGGCTGCAAGTCTTGGAGTCTGACCTTTAAGTCATAGTTCCATTTATTCCTCAATCCTCTTTGATCTGATGTAGTTTGGGCTTTTTCATAAGCCATTTTCAGACTTCTCTGCAGTCGGTCCACATATCCTTGTGGGAAGTGGCTGAAGCATTTTCCAGGGAGATGCTAAAGGCCAGATCCACTGGGAGCCGAGCTTCTCTTCCAAACATCAGCCGGTAAGGGGAGTATCCTGTTACATCACTTGTGGTACTGTTGTAGGCATGCACAATGGCAGCTATGTGCTTACTCCACTGCTGCTTCTTCTCAGTACTCAAAGTTCCTAACATGTCTAAGAGAGTACGATTAAAGCGCCTCGGCTGAGCATCCCCCTGGGGTGATAAGGAGTGGTCCTGGACTTTTTTTATGCCCAACAAATCTAACAGTTTTCTGATGAGATTGCTCTCAAAGTCTCTTCCCTGATCCGAGTGTATGCGTTGGGGCAATCCATAATGGACAAAAAAAATTTCCACCAATACTTTTGCCACTGTAGAGGCTTGCTGGTCCTTGGTTGGGAATGCTTGGGCATATCGGGTAAAGTGATCAGTTACCACCAAGACATTCCCCAGTCCACTCAGATCAGGCTCCAGGCAAAGGAAATCAATACACACCAGCTCCATGGGCCCTTGGCTTTCAAGGTGGCCCATTGGGTCAGTTCGATGTGGCAAGGTCTTTCTTTGGATACACCGCATGAAGGAGTGACAGTAACCTTCAACTTCAGCCCGCATGTGAGGCCAGTAAAACCTTTCCCTTACTAACTGAAAGGTTCTTTCAGATCCTAAATGGCCATGATTGTCATGAAGGGTGTTTAAGGCCGTCTCTTGGTGCTTGGCAGGCAGGATATCACGGGATAACTTACCAAGGCCGAGATGCTGAGGGCGGCTCACCTTTGCGACCTGGCGCGATCCGCCCCCTGGGATTGGGACAGGGGGAAGGACGCGCCGGGAGGCACCGGTACCAGCAGTAAGGTGGAGGTCCAATGCGTGGAGCAGGAACTGAGTGGTAATAGCCCACTGGGGACAGTTGTGGATCAAACAGAAACAGTCCAGGTACAAGGCACTTTAAACAGGAGCAGGGCTGAAGACTGATCCGAGAGACAAGCCGTGGTCAGGGGTTGGAGAGAGCAGAAAATTTCCAAGGTTCAAAGCCAGAGGTCAAAGGGTTGGGGAGAGCAGGAAGTCCAAAGTTCAAGCCAGAGTTCAATGGGTTAAAGAGAGCAGCAATCCGGGACGTCAGCCAAGGGTCAGGTAATTCAGGTATCAGACAGGTATCTCAGCAAACAGGGTATCTCAGAAGCTGTTACAAACCAGCAACCTGAGAGGAGGAAGGGGCTGGTTTAAATAAGCCGCTCAGGCCTCTGATTGGCCGAGAGCGGAGCGAGCCCGTGCGCGCGGCCACACCGCGCATGCGCGTGCAATACAGGCGAGCGCAATAGCGCTGACCTGCCACGCAGATGTGGAATTTGGGGCTGAACAGGACTGGTGCCCTGACACAGGAACAGTTGCTATTTTTCTTCTAAACCATCGGAGGGGCCCCTTCGGTAGACCACCCCCTGATGTAACCGAAACCGGTCCCATTCTTTGTGCAACAAAGAACAAAAGATGATCAGGACAGCCGCACTCCAATCCAACGTAACTTTAATGTAAAAAACTGGAAACAGGCACTACAAGTCACAGCAACGGAACCTAGGACAGCTGACGCGTTTCACACTAACTTCAGTGTTTACTCATGCGGCTGTCCTGATCATCTTTTGTTCTTATTTGCCATGTGCATTGCTAGCACCCTCAGTTCCATCCTGAGAAGAAGATTGCACCCAACAAGACCTACCTGGAGCGGCAATCTCTGTCTCTTTATAATTCTTTGTGCAACAGTCGAGCCTCTTTAGTAGAGTCCGTAAGAAGCACATCTGGGCATCGTTTTTCCGGAGCCTTCAATACTAGTCTTCCCAGGGTGTCTTCCTGCTGGTCTCTCCTCAAATCCTTCTTCGACAGCTTTGAGAGGCCTTCTTCCCCGACTTGGGTTACATTACAGTAACATTTAGGTACCCCAGCAGGTGAGACTCCAACTTCTTCAGCCCTGGACCCTGCTTTGACTTGGAGTTCGACCCCTTGGTATAGGGCTCGCACTCAGTTGAGTCCATTCCTCGATAGGGTCACCAAGACTATGTGGCCTTCTCGATAAGGCATCTGTGTCCCTATTCCCAACACCTGGATGGTATTTCAGGCTGAAAGTAAATCTTGAAAGGGCAGCCAACCATCGATGTCCTGTAGCATGCAGCTTGGCGGTAGTGAAAAGATAGGTGAGTGGATTGTTGTCAGTTCTCATCACAAATTCTGCCCCGTACAAATAGTCCTTCAATTTGTCCACAACAGCACACTTTAGGGCCAGGAATTCAAGTTTGTGTGTTGGGTAATTCTTCTCAGCAGGGACCAGGCTCCTAATCACATATGCGACAGGCCGCAGGTGACCATCATGTTCCTGGTATAGTACCCCACCTAGTCCATCTCGACTGGCATCCACATGCAGTTTATATGGTTTCTTGGGGTCCGCATAGGCCAAGACAGGGGCAGTGGTCAGGCTCTTCTCCAACTGAGTAAATGCCTCTTCACACTTGACGTTCCATTGGTCCTGGATAGACTCCTTAGGCTTCCTGGGCCCCATAGCGGGCTTCACAGTCTTGACCATTTCTGGGACATCATCTTCTCCCTCACTCTTTAATAATTCATTAAGGGGTCTGGCTATCTTAGCAAATCCCTCAACAAATCTTCTATAATAAGAGCAAAAACCCAGGAATGATCGGAGTTCGGTCACATTGGTAGGACTCGGCCAAGTGGTAACAGCATCTTACTTCTCCGGATCTGTAGCCACTCCTTTTGCGGACACAATGTGGCCCAGGTAGTGGACCAAGGACTGGTAAAATTGACACTTTTCTGGAGAAAGCTTCAGTCCTTCTTCGTGGAGCCTCTTTAGGACTTTCTCCAGCCTTTCCTCGTGTTCTTCCAGGGTTCTGCCAAACACATTGACATTGTCTAGGTATACCAAAACTTCTATCAGATTCATGTCCCCCACTGTTCTCTCTATCAATCTCTGAAAAGTGTCGGGGCCCCTGACAGACCCTAAGGCATATGGTTGAACTCGAAGAACCCTACTGGGGTAATAAAAGCTGTCTTTTCCCTATCTTCAGGGAGCATGGGGATCAGATCCATCACACTGAACCATTTGGCCCCCAACAGACTCTGTAGAGCATCTTCTATCCGAGGGGTAGTATACTGGTCAGGAATAGTTCTTCGTGTCAGTATTCGGTAGTCGATACATAGCCTCAAAGATCCGTTCTTCTTTCGAAATAACAACGATAGGGGAGGCATAAGGACTTCTAGACTCTCGGATTATTCCCATCCTCTTGAGCTCCGCCAGCTGTTCACGCAAATCTTCTAGATCGCCCAGAGGGACCTGTCTGACTCTTTCTCTAAACGGTTTATCATCTAAGCGGATCTTGTGAGTGGCGCTCCTCGCACACCCCACGTCGTATTCATCCTTGGAGAATATCTTCTGCCATCTGGCCAATTGGGCTTTGGCCTTTTTTTCCCACTCTGGTGGGAGGGCCATGTCTTCTGAACAGAGCTTTTCTACCGATGCTTCACCTCCTTCTTCCTTCTTCCATTCAGATGGGGCGACTGGGGTGGCAGGGTTCACTTGACCTAGAAGCATTCTGTCCGGTACCTTCACAGATGTGGTCATAGTGTTTCTGACACTCACTGAGACCTTCCCATGGTTCCTCTGCAATGCCTTCAATGGGACCACTTCAGGGATCACCTCTATCTCCTTCCCTCTCTTCTGGGGATCTGCTTCAAGGACAACAAAAGGGCCCGGCTGAACCTAGGTGAGCTTGACAGAGGCCCTCAGGCAGGTCACTTCTCCTGGTTGTAATATCTACTCCGTCTTATCCAGTCTCCAGATCTTGCCGAATCCCTCCACTGGAGCCTTCTTTTCCAAGACTAGACGCTGGTAGGCCTGCCTCAGCATCGGGTGCACTCTTGTAGATGGGGTATCCTGCTCTTGAACTAAAGGTGTCAAGAGCCTTCAGGACCAAGTCGGTGTTAGTTCCTATGATGAGGGAACTTTTCCCAGCTCCCGGTGGATGAGGACAGACTACTGCCAAGGTGATGAAGGTTTCGGTCTCTCCTGCCACTGAGGGGTCAAAGGTTAGCTTGATTGGCAGGTAACCATCGTAGGGGAAATTTTGAGTTCCAATTCCCCATATGTCCAGCATTTCCAGCTTGCGCAGCGGCAAGTGCTTTAGGTGTCTATCATAAAAGTCTCTGTATAGAAGAGTCACTTGGGCTCCAGTGTCAAGGAGGCCCTTGGTGTAGATTCCTTCCACTTGAATTAAAACCACGGGGGAAGGCCCCACTAACTTCGCAGGGAACTTCTTTTGAGAGACCTGCTTGCTTGATTCTGTTGTCTGTACACTTACTACTTTCCTCTGGGAACTTCCATTGGGTCTGGGCCCTGGTTGGGTCTGGTGTGCATTGTTCCCCTGCCGTTGAGCGGTCTGGGACGTGGGACAGAAAGCATCTGATCAACAACGGGAGTGTTTGACAAAGACTTGTACCCCTTATGCTGTCTCCTCGCAACACTGAATGTCTTGGAGTCAACTGAGACTCGCGGACACCCGGTTGACTCCTTCACTGGGGGCCCTCTGAAGTTTTATGCGGGCTGGCGGTACTGTGCTGCAGCTTTTTCTGGGCTTGGAGATACTCCCCTGACATGTCCAACTCCTCCACAGTTGAAGCAAGTTGGTAACCTCTTTGGTTTCTTCGGTGAATCAGTGTTGGAACTGGGTGGTTTCTCAGGCTCTACTGGAGCATTTCCACTGGGTGACATGGTCGCCTGGCTTGTCAGGGCGGTCACCAATTCTATCAACTCAGATACTTGGGACTTCAAAAGTTCCACCTGGGTGTCACCCTCATCAGCGCTGATCGCTCTGACCCTTGCAAGGGGCGGGCTTCTGGGGTTCTCTTTTATTGTCCAGCATGATTTTCTCTTCCCTTACCAACTGGATTAGGTCAGGGTATTCTAGAGTACTCCCACCCGGGCGGGTTCACAGCACAAGGGCAATGGGGTCCAAAGGTTGGGCACCCCATATAACTTGTTGTGTACGGACCTCATCAACCTTTGTCGGATCCATTCCTTTCTTCAGGAGCATCTGATATATGATCCGGTCCAAACGTTTTATGAATTCCGACATTTTCTCCCCTTCTTTCTGGTAACAGTGCTCCAATTGATAAAGGAGTTCAGTGACTTTTTCAGTAAAGCCATACACATCTTGAAGGGCACGCAGGTAGTCTTGTGCAGTACAATTTTTCTTACTGAGCTTTAAGTTGCGTACGATCTCTAGGGCACTCTTAGGCTCTCCATGACCCTTTGTTTCTTTTGTGGTTCCCATTCCTCCAAAGCCTAAGTGGCACAATCCAACCACTCTTCGAACCCATCTTCCGCTAAAGGCACTGGCTGTCTTCCTGAGAAGATTCTGAGCTTCCGGTATCCAGCCATCACATAGTCTGAAGGGTCCTTCTTGCATTTGGCGATAATTTCACCAAGGACAGCACATAGTTCAGGGCTGAGGGTGGCTAGGGATGAGGATTTTGATCCCACAATTCGGCTGGCCCCACTTGAAGAAGGGGCAGCTTGATTGGTGGATGTAGGACCCCCTCTCAATAGGTCTGGAAGTGTTAGAAAAAGTTCAATCTGATCAGCTGTTCTCACACTAGGGCCCTTCAATTGGTCAGGGATTCCCTTCTTCCATTCACACAAGGCATAAGTGTGTGGGACCAGGGTGTCTGTCTTCACATCAACCACCCAAGGCTTCCTATCTGGGGCTAGTGCTCTCAGAACCGGAGTCAATTTCTCTTCTGTCCAAGCTTCCCCTTTTACCTCAATCACTAAACAGGCGTCAGGAGAGGGATTCTCTTCCTTACTCCACTTGGTGGCAGCAGCAGGATCATTTGTGTTGTTGGCATGGGTTTATCTAGGGGGAGGTTGACTGGCAAAGCCGTAGAAATCCCGGACGAGCCCCCACGTGTAGCACTACCCCCGAAGGAGCTGCTGGTTTGTTTTGGGTCTATGCTCTGGCTATCAACCCCTAAAATTGTCTCGAACCCTCCCTTGGCACAACTGGTATCAGTGGGATTTGTGAACCATAATAACTGTTAGGAAACACAATACCTTGGAACACCACAGTAAATGATGTAAACAAATGGTTACCTTGAGTTGTATTGATCCCATAGGATGACAGAGGAACTGCACACAGATTCAGCTTAACCAATGTAACTCTTTACTTAGCAAGATAAAAACAAGAGAAACAAGGGTAAAACAGTAATGGACTTCTTGCAGAGCCCTGCAAGAGTCAGAATTAGTGATAGCAGATAGGGATGAGCCGAACACCCCCCTTTTCGGTTCGCACCAGAACTTGCAAACACACCAAATGTTCGTGTGAACTTTAGAACCCCGTTAAAGTCTATGGGACTCGAACATTTGAAATCTAAAGTGCTATTTTTAAAGGCTAATATGCAATTTATTGTCCTAAAAAGTGTTTGGGGACCTGGGTCCTGTCCCAGGGCACATGTATCAATGCAAAAAAAAGTTTTAAAAACTGCAGTTTTTTCAGGAGCAGTGAATTTAATAACGCTAAAAGTGAAACAATAAAAGTGAAATATTACTTTAAATTTCGTACCTAAGGGGGGTGTAAATTTAGCATGTGAAATAGCGCATGTTTCCCGTACATAGAACTGTCCCTGCACAAAGTGTCATTTCTGAAAGGAAAAAAGGTATTTTAAAACCGGCTTTGCGGCTATAATGAATTGTCGGCTCTGGCAATTCAGAGCGAATTCATTCATAAAAAATAAATAAAAATAGCGTGGGGGTCCCCCCAAATTCCATTACCAGGCCCTTCAGGTCTGGAATGGATATTAAGGGGAACCCCGCCGTCAATTTAAAAAAAAATTACGTGGGGTTCCCCCCAAATATCCATTCCAGACCCTTCAGGTCTGGTGTGGATTTTAAGGGGAACTCCACCCCAAATAAAAAAAAATGGCGTGGAGTTCCCCCAAAAATTCACACCAGACCCCTTATCCGAGCATGTTAACCTGGCCGGCCACAGAAAAGAGGGGGGGACAGAGTGCGGCCCCCCTCTCCTGAACCGTACCAGGCCACATGCCCTCAACATGGGGAGGATGTCCCCATGTTGATGGGGACAAGGGCCTCATCCCCACAACCCTTGCCCGGTGGTTGTGGGGGTCTGCGGGCGGGGGGCTTATCAGAATCTGGAAGACCCCTTTAACAAAGGGGACCCCCAGATCCTGGCCCCCCCTATGTGAATTGGTAATGGGGTACATTGTACCCCTACCATTTCACGAAGCAAGTGTAAATAGTTAAAAAAAAACACACACACCGTAGAAAAAAGTCCTTTATTAATAAAAAAAAAGAAAAAAAATCCAGCGGTGACACTCGTCCCTGGCTTCCTGCTCCAACGTTGTCTGTATCCAACAACGGGTGCGGGTGATCTCCGGTCCAGCGATGAGAAGATCCATCCATCCAGAGCGCAGCATCGCCGACATCCTCTCACCGCTGGACACAGCCCAGCGAATGAGCGGCTGAAGCTGTGACATTTCTTATATGGGGAGGCGGGGCTACCCATCAAGTGACCCTGCACCCTCTGACGCACCCTTTGCTACATCACTGGGGAAGCCCAGTCTTCCCCCTTGCTGGGCTCGTAGCAGAGGGTGCGTCAGAGGGTGTGGGGTCACGCGACGGGTGGCCCCGACTCCCCTATGTAAGAAATGTCACAGCTTCAGCCGCTCATTCGCTGGGCTGTGTCCAGCGGTGAGAGGAGGTTGGCGATGCTGCGCTCTGGATGGATTGATCTTCTCATCGTTGGACTGGAGATCACCCGCACCCGTTGCTGGATACAGACAACGTTGGAGCAGGAAGTCGGGAATGAGTGTCACCGCTGGATTTGTTTTCTTTTTTTTTTATTAATAAAGGACTTTTTTCTACGGTGTGTGTGTTTTTTTTTTAACTATTTACACTTGCTTTGTGAAATGGTAGGGGTACAATGTACCCCATTACCAATTTACATAGGGGGGGGCCAGGATCTGGGGGTCCCCTTTGTTAAAGGGGTCTTCCAGATTCTGATAAGCCCCCCGCCCGCAGACCCCCACAACCACCGGGCAAGGGTTGTGGGGATGAGGCCCTTGTCCCCATCAACATGGGGACAACCTCCCCATGTTGAGGGCATGTGGCCCGGTACGGTTCAGGAGAGGGGGGGGCCGCACTCTGTCCTCCCCTCTTTTCTGCGGCCAGCCATGTTAATGTGCTCGGATAAGGGGTCTGGTGTGAATTTTTGGGGGAACTCCACACCATTTTTTTTTTAAATTTGGGGTGGAGTTCCCCTTAAAATCCACACCAGACCTGAAGGGTCTGGAATGGATATTTGGGGGTAACCCCACGTCATTTTTTTTTAAATTGACGGCGGGGTTCCCCTTAATATCCATTCCAGACCTGAAGGGCCTGGTAATGGAATTTGGGGGGACCCCCACGCTATATTTATATTTTTCTTTTATAAATGAATTCGCTATAAATGACCAGAGCCGACAATTCATTATAGCCGCAAAGCTGGTTTTAAAAGACTTTTTTTCCTTTCAGAAATGATACTTTGTGCAGGGACAGTTCTAAGTACTGGAAACATGCGATATTTCACATTCTAACTTTGCACCCCCCCTAGGTACGAAATCTAAAGGAATATTTCACTTTTATTGTTTCACCTTTAGCATTATTAAATTCACTGCTCCCGATAAAACCGCAGTTTTTAAAACTTTTTTTTTGCATTGATACATGTCCCCTGGGACAGGACCCAGGTCCCCAAACACTTTTTAGGACAATAACTTGCATATTAGCCTTTAAAATTAGCACTTTAGATTTCTCCCATAGACTTTAACAGGGTGTTCCGCGGCTTTTCGAATTTGCAGCAAACACCCCTAATTGTTCGTTGTTCGCCGAACAGGCGAACAGGCAATGTTCGAGTCGAACATGAGTTCGACTTGAACTCGAAGCTCATCCCTAATAGCAGACCAATGGATGATGGATGCGGCTGCCCCCTTTAGCCCAGCCAGCTTACCAGCTCGCTCACTCACTCGCTCTGCCCACGGACTCCGCCCACGGACTCCGTCCACGGACTTCCTGCTGCGCGCTGCCTCTCTTTCCCCCTTACAGGTATCGGATCTGGCATCAGCAGCATTTGCACGAGTACAAGTACTCGCGCAAATGCTCGGTATCGGTCCCGATACAGATACTAGTATCGGTACAACCCTAATAAGCTTGTAAGCTGGTAAGATAGCGCAGGGGGCTAATGCTCCTTTGCAGCAGTCTGTGATTGCCTGTATCCCAAGGGTTTGCAGGCTCGATCCCGGCGGGGTCCACCCAGCCTTTCATCCTTCCGAGGTCGGTAAAATTAGTACCATTGAGTTGGGTAATAATGACAACCATTATTAGCGCTTAGACACAGCGGCATCGCTGTAATTGAAGCTATATAAGTGTAAGAATTATTATTATTAATAATAATGTTAGACCGCAATATATTGTGGATTTACACTGAGGTTGAACCTATTTAACAGGCAATATTCATACACAGGTAATTAATTCCAGGATAAATTATTATATTTAATTAGCACTCTTTCCCCTTATTAAAAGAACTATGGCTAACAATAGCTTAATGTATCATGTATTCGCTTTCTTAGACTGTTAATTTATAGGGATAAAGGACAGAGTCCTGCCCTAGCAAGGTACCTTGTTCCCATGTTGAGGGCATGTGGCCTGGTATGGTTCAGGAGAAGTGGGGTGTACGCTTGCTGCCCATCACTTTCTTGACCAGCCACGTTGTATGCCTGAATCAGAGTCTGGTATAAATGTTTTCTTCAGGGTGATGGAACAGTTGGTGAGACATCATCAAAGAGCCAGATCTATAAGCATAGCATTGGGCTGACATCAATCTGTCCAATGCTATGCTTATAACTTTGTAGTTAATCAGTGGACACTGCATGAGAATAATAAAGTCAGTGTTGGGTTCATATAAATTCACTGCATTCGTGGCAAAGCCTTTGGGGACCTCTTGTGTAACCCTAGGGTTTGGCAGAATCCCAGTTGAGAAAATCTGATCTACATAATTATTACTTGTCATTGTCAATGACCAATTAATGGATGTTCAGTGAATTTCTATACTTTAGACTCTGAATATTAAAAACATTAAAACAGTCATAGACAGGCAGCAAGAATAATTGATGTAGGACCATGTTTGTACTTGTAGTAACAATGGAACCCAAAATCTTGTCAGCTCAGAATGCAGTGGACAAGTATGAGAAAGGTCTGATGAAAAAGAAGATGGGTGGTGGTGGTCGTGGTGGGGGGAGTGCGTTGTCCATCTCTAAAGCTCTGTGGAAGGGAAAGGAAAAGTAGAATACAAAACAAAGGGGTTTGAGAAGATAGGAGAAGAAAAAAGGCGAAAGAGAAGGAAAGGAAGGGGGGGGGGGGGCGGGACACTGGGGCTCTTCATATGTTTTGCTCAAAAATATACTTCCTACAGGGAGATATAACTTTCAGGTGAGTGTGAAGGAGGGTGGGCATATTGAATCTATGGAGTCCATAGCGCAATTAATCCTTTTCAGGTATCTAAGAGGATACTGGCAAATTTCTCCTTAATAAAGAATCTACATTGTTTGATAGAGGCGAAAAAAGCATAACTGGCTAATTTGGATTGGGGTTTAATGAAAAGTTGAGGTTTAAGACAGAAAAGTGCAAGCCAAGGATAACTTGGGAAGAAAAAAAAAAAAAAAGTTTGTAGGAGCTTAACCATTTTTTGTCCATAATCTGCTTAGCATAGGGTCCGAATATATAACCTTTTCATATACAGTATAGTTTTGTAGCAAACAAATAGTAATCAATTGTAACTTTAAACATGTCAGCATGTGCCTCTAAAAAATAAATACAAGTTAGATATTTTATTTTTTTTAATAATTACATATGCAAGGTAGTTACTGAAATAGGGAAAAGATTAATGATGCTGAGCTCATCGTTTTCTATTAAGGTTTCCTCTTGACAAATTGTTTGATCCTTGACTTGCTGAGAAGGTGAGAATTTATCCTTAAAGAGCTCACTTTATCTTCTATGACACCTTTTGCCCCATCATGTTTTTTTGTGTCATAGACCATTAAAAAAGATAAATGACAGTGCCCCAAACATTCAGGGGTCAGAGTGGATCCACCACCTTTACAGAAATATTTACAGCACCTGGGGATTAACCATTTAATAGCGGGTCTGCCAATTTCTATGAAAAATTATATTGTGACTTCCAATCGCCCTTCTATAATCTTTTATTTATATATTTCTTTTAGTTTTAGACTCCACTGTTTCCTATTGATTAGAAAATGATAATTAATCACATTTCTATAAAAACCACTTCAGGATGGTCCCATTTTAAATATAACAGAAAATTCAAATACTATTATTCATCCAATAGAAATGCCTTTCATTTTGCTAAATAATTTCCCATTCAGTATGCCCTATTTTGCTTTCCTCCATTTCAAGTTTCAATATATCAATAATTTAACATTGTAAATTCACTATCCTTCACCGTACAGACACAGTTGTTCTGACTCTTCCAAATGTATTTTATTTTATCCGGACTAAGATCAAAGACAACATGATCATAATGCTGGTGCTTGTAATGTGTGACACAGCTCAGACCCCTGTTCACTTTATGATATGCTACAAAGTTGCAATATTGCAGCATGATCACTGAGGGTAGAGAATTGCCTACAGCAAACTGATGACATAACCTCAGCCCTGGCAGAGATAATTGATTTGAGCTCAAGGACTGCATTTTGATGGTGACATTTTTTTTTCTTTTTTTTAAAACTGTACTCCTGCAGTGTACAGTGCATCCGGAAAGTATTCACAGCGATTCTGTCATGAAGATCCTGCCAGAAACAGGCACCTCAGACTCTCCAGTTCCCAATCGTGAGTCCAAACGCGCATGCGCGTGTGCACACCAGTTGGTGCCAGGCGGGCTATTTAAGCCTGCCTGTCACATACAATCCCCGCTGTCTGCTCTACAGTGTTTGTGTACCTGAAACCTGATCTGTGATTTGACCTATGAAAGACCCCGGCATTCCTGTGACTATTCCAGCCATCCGCCTGCCCCGGATCCTTGGCCTGTTCTGACTATTCTTCTGCCTGCACCTCTGTACCTTTGCCGACCGCCTGATAACCGACCCGGCCTGTCTGACCATCCTGTCTGCTCCTGGTTCCAGTTCAGTCTGTTCCAGTCTGCTGCACAGTTCCTGTCAGTTCCTGGTTCCAGTTCAGTCTGTTCCAGTCTGCTGCACAGCTCCTGTCTGTTTCTGGTTCCAGTTCAGTCTGTTCTAGTCTGCTGCACAGCTCCTGTCTGTTTCTGGTTCCAGTCCAGTCTGTTCCAGTCTGCTGCACAGTTCCTGTCAGTTCCTGGTTCCAGTCCTGTCTGCTCCAGTCTGCTGCACGGTTCCTGTCTGTTCCTGGTCCCGGTCCAGTGTTCCAGCTCCTGTCTGCCAAAACCTGTCTGCTGCTTCAGCTCCTGTTTTCCAGTTCCTGGAGGGGTTCCTGGGCGTCTGGACTAACCCTATTTCTGTTGATCCTGCCAGGCACTCGTACCACTTCCCACTTCTATGCTTTCTGTTACTTTACCAGGGGCCACAAGTGGAAGCCGTAAGGGAGGCCTCCCTCTGCTATATCAGGCTCACCACCATCAGGTACGTGACAGATTCACTTTTTTCACATTTAGTTATGTTACAGCCTGATTCCAAAATGGAGTAAATAATTATTTTCCTCAAAATTCTACAAACAATACCCCATTAATGACGATGTGAAAGAAGTTTGTTTGAGATCTTTCCAAAAAAAAAATCACATGTACATAATACATAATGTACATACATTCATAGCCTTTGGCTCAATACTTTGTTGAAGTACCTTTGTCACCAATTATAGCCTCAAGTCATTTATCATATTCTTCTTTGCAGGACCTCTCAAGCTCCATCAGGTTGGATAATTGGCATCGGTACACAGCCATTTTCAGATCTCTCCAGAAATGTTCATTTGGGTTCAAGTCTAGGCTCTGGCTGAGCCACTCAAGGGCATTCACAGAGTTGTCCAGTAGCCACTCCTTTGTAATCTTGGCTGCGTGCTTAGGGTCATTGTCGTGTTGGAAGATGAACCTTCGACTCCAGTCTGAGCTGCAGAGCACTCTGGAGCAGGTTTTCATCAAGGATGTCTCTGTAAATTGCTGCATTCATCTTTACCTTGATCATGACTAATCTTTCAGTTCCTGCCGCTGAAAAACATCCCCACAGCATGATGCTGCCACTACCATGGTTTACTGTAGGGATGGTATTGGCCAGGTGATGAGTGGTGCCTGGTTTCTTAGAGACATGATGCTTTCGATTCAGGCCAAAGTGTTCAATCTTTGTTTCAGCAGACCAGAGAATTTTGTGTCTCATGGTCTGAGAGTCCTTTAGATCAGTGGTCATCAACCCTGTTTTCAGGGCCCACTAGCAGGCCAGGTTTGCAAGATAACTGAAATACATCAAAGGTGATATCATTCTAGTCTCCAAATACCCAAGGTAATACATAAAACCTGGCCTGTTAGTGGGCCCTGAGGACAGGGTTGATGACCACTGCTTTAGATGACTTTTGGCAAACTCTGGGCGGGCTGTCATGTGCCTCTTACTGAGGAGTGGCTTCCATCTGGCCAATCTACCATATAGGCCTGATTGGTGGAGTGATGCAGAGATGGTTGTTCTTCTGGAAGGTTCTCCTGTCTCCACAGAGAAACACTGGAGCTCTGTCAGAGTGACCATCGAGTTCTTGGTCACCTTCCTGACTAAGGCCCTTCTCCCCCTATCGCTCAGTTTGGCCAGGCAGCCTGCTCTAGGAAGAGTTGTGGTGGTCCCAAACTTCTTCCATTTATGGATGATGAAGGCCACTGTGCTCATCGGGACCTTCAAAGCTGAAGACATTTTTCTGTACCCTTACCCAGATTTGTGCCTTGATACAATCCTGTCTCGGAGGTCTACAGATAATTACTTGGACTTCATGGCTAGGTTTGTGCTCTAACATGCACTGTTAACTATGGGACCTTAATATAAACTGGTGTGTGCTTTTCTAAATCCTGTCCAATCAACTGAATTTACCACAGGTGGATGCCAATCTCAAGGATGATCAGTGGAAACAGGATGCACCTGAGCTCAATCTTGAGTGTCATGGCAAAGGCTGTGAATACTTAAGTACGTGAGATTTTCTCGTTTATTTATTTTTAATAAATTTGCAAATATTTCAAACAAACTTCTTTCTTGTTGTCATTACAGGGTATTGTTTGTAGAATTCTGAGGAAAATAATACATTTAATTAGTTTTGGAATAAAGCTGTAACATAACAAAATGTGGAAAAAGTGAAGCGCTGTAAATACTTTCCGTATGCACTGTATTGTGAAATATCAGATATATATTAATGGAGACATGTCAATTTACTGACTGATCTACTTTAAATATGGCTAAGACATGGCCTAGCTGATTGTAAGGTATAATTTATGATTTAACCACTTGTCTACTGGGCACCTAAACCCCCCTTCTACCAATTTTCAGCTTTCAGTGCTCTCACACTTTGAATGACAATTACTCAGTCAACACAGTACCGAAATGAATTTTTTGTTTTTTCCATACAAATAGAGACTTCTTTTGGTGGTATTTAATCACTACTGTGTTTGCGCTATAAATGAAAAAAAATATGTTTTTCTTTGTTTCTGTTATAAAATTTAGCAAATTAGTAATTTTTCTTCATACATTTTGGCCACAATTTATACTGCTACATATCTTTGGTAAAATAGTGGATATTATTTGGTCTTTGTGAAAGTAAAGCCTCGTACACATGATACGATTGTTGGCAGGGGATTGTCTGACAGACTGTTGTCTTAAAATCTTACCGTTAGTACGCTCCTTTTGACAATTGTTGACCAACTTTCAGCCAACAAACGTTGGATGACAGGCTAGTAAATTTCTGGCTGACAATGACTGCACGTCTGATTTTCGTATAGTCAGTACACAAATCCGTCACACAAAAGTCGAAAGTACAAACACACATGCTCGAAATCAATGCTCAACAAACATGAAATTAGCAGAAGGGGCCCAAAGGGCGGCGCTCAACAGCTGAAATTCCTCGTAGTGCGTCACTACATTCGTGTTTGTGGCCCGACAATTGTGTACCGTTAGTATGCAAGACAAGATCCTGCCACACGCCCTTTTGACAAAAATCAGACACTTGGTTGGCCAACAATCGTACCGTGTGTACGAGGCTTTAGCTATGGTGCTAATCATAGAAAATTGATCACACCTGATTTACTGATGGCCCATCTTATTTCTTGAGACCCTAAGGCCCCGTACATACGGTCGGTTTGGTCCGATGAGAATGAACCGAAGTTCATTTTCATTGGACCAAACCCACCGTGTGTATAGGCTATCGGTCTGTTTTCCTTCGGTCCAAAATTTTAAAACATGCTTCAAAACCGAACCGCTTCCCCATCGGACCAAACCGATGGTTAGTACAGAAAAGCATCGGTTCAAAACCCACGCATGCTCAGAATCAAGTCGACGCATGCTTGGAGGCATTGAACTTCGTTTTTTTCAGCACGTTGTGTGTTTTACGTCACCGCGTTCTGACCCGATTGGATTTTGAACTGATGGTGTGTACACACATCAGACCATCAGGCCACTTCAGTGGTGAACCAATGAAAACGGTTCGTCGGACCATTCTCATCGGTTTTGTCCGACCGTGTGTACGGAGCCTAAGAAGCCAGAAAAGTACACCCCCCCCCCCCCAAATGACCACTTTTTTGAAAGTAGACATTTCGAGTTATTTAGTAAAAGGCATGGTGAGTTTTTTTAAGTTGTAATTTTTTTCCCACAAGATTTTTTTTTTTTTACAAAATTGTCCCTGTAATAGGTTATTTCTCACACATGGCATATGCATACGTGCAACTACACCACAAAACACATTCTGCTACTCCTCTTAAGTATGGAGATACCATATCTGGAGCATAAATTATACATCTAACTTGTTGACTACCTATTACACTTTTGAAGGCCCTGGAGCACCAGGACAATGGAAATGCTGACAAAATTACCCCATTTTGGAAAGTAAACACCCCAATGTATAATATATGAGGCAGAATCAGTCTTTAAATGGTTCATTTTTTCCCAGAAGTTTTGGGAAAATGTAAAAAAATATGAAAACGCATTTTTTACACAAAGTTGTCATTTTATAAGATATTTCCAACACATAGCATGTATAGTACATAGCAAAAATTACACCCCAAAATACATTCTGCTACTTCTTCTGAGTATGGCGATACCACATGTTTGAGACTGTTACGCAGCATGGCCACATACAGAGGCCCAACATTGAAGTAGCACCATTAGGCGTTCTAGGAGCATAAATTACACATCTCATTTCTCAACCACCTATTACACTTTTGAAGGCCCTTGTCAGGGCATTTGCCAAAGAAGGACCGGCAATTCCGCCCAAGACAATCATGGCTGTCATGCTGCACAGTGTGACTAATGTGGGCGGTACCATCTCATTGTAACAGATCACATGACTTACTTCCTGGTCTATTTAAGCCTGCTGCTGGAGCTGCTCATTGCTGGATTATCTTCAGCTTCTCCTTGATCCTGTGTTCCTGTGTATCCCGATTGAACTTCTGTTATTGACCTGGCTTGCTCTGACCTGTGATCCTGATCTCCTGATTTACCCTTGGCTTGTACTTCTGACTTCTCTCTGGCTTGTCTGACCTTGGCTTGGCTTATGGACTTTGCTACAGATTCATCTTCCTGTGTATGACCCCAGCTATCCAATCTCATAATCTAAACTGATCTTACCGTATATGACCCCGGCCTTGCTCTCGTTTCTGTCTCCTGTTGCTACTCTGTCAAGCTTACCTGGTACACCCCAAGCACACCAGCTTTACAGTTCATCCAGCCTGTTCTTGCTATATCACAATGACCAGCTCATCTCATCTTAGTACCTGGCAACCCGTGCTTCTCTGGGCACTGCTTTCCCTGTACCACTTTCAGGGAAGTGCTGCACTTAGCCACAAGGGGAGCCCTCTCAGCATCTCGGCCTCACACCTGGTACGTGACAGCATAATCCAGCCAACATAGGCCGACAGAGGTGCTTCCTCTCTGGAGGTTTTGTTCCAACAGGTCATTGCTCTCACTCAAGCAGTACAAAGATTGCAGGAAGGCTACTTCCAGCTGAAAGGACGTCTGCAGCATTTGACTGCACCACCTGCTCAGTTGGACCAAGCTCTACCCTCCACCAGTTCTGCAACTGCTGCACCAGCTCAAAAACACACCACCACTACCTATGCAGTGGTGGTCCCTCCACCTGAACCACGGGTCGGGTACCAACTCCCGAACAATTCTCTAGGGACCGGAAAATGTTTTGATTGTTCAAGAATGCTTTCCTGTTGTACTTGGCTCTACAATCACAGACTTTCTCTCTTGAGACTATCAAAGTAGGGTTCATTGTCTCATTGCTAACAGATTATTGGAACAAAAGAACCCGGTCATCAATTAGCTTCCCTACGTACTCTTACACAAGGAAGGCACCCCGTGGAGGACTATACAGTAGAACTTAATTCCATAAATGGTCCGTAGACACGGGATGGAACAAGGCAGCCTTAAAATATTGGTATCGTCAGGGCCTGTCAGAATCCCTCAAGGATGAACTGGCTAGAGTAAAGTCTCCTGCCACCCTGTAAGGCCTTATTGAGCTTTCTGTTCAACTTGACAGGCGCCTGCAGGAGTGATGTTCCGAAAGAGCCCAAGCCTTCAGAACCACTTGGATGTTACTCAAGGTTCCTTCATCTCCAACAACCATGCCTCCCTCTGCATCCACATCAGAAGTTGAAGCTATGCAGATAGGCCTAGTCTGCTCAGCTCTGACCCCTGAAGAGAAACTTCATCGCCGGCAAGCTAATCTTTGCCTTTACTGTGTCGGAACTGGACATTTCTTACGCAACTGCCCCATAAGACCCGTAAGTCTCTTCTACATATGCCTGTATATTCTCAGATGGCAGGATCTTCCTCCTCTCATTTTTCCTTCCTGTCTCCCTGCAGGTAGTGGAAGAGAAGGTTCAACTTCCAGCAGTAATTGATTCTGGAGCCTGCAGCTGCTTTCTGATCTTGACTTTGGCAATGAAACTTGGCATTCCCCTCTACAGGAAAAAACAACTGACCGTTCATCTAGTTGATGGCTCCCTGCCCAGTTCTGGCTTGTTACCTAAGAGACTGCACCTTTTATGCTTACATCTATACCTGGTGGTGGTGTTGGTAATCACATGAATCTCTTAAGAGTAATTGCGGTGGTGAATTTAAGCTATATATACAGAGTGGACTGATTTCATCTTCACGTGTATTTTACTGTCTGGATATTTTTCTGCTGTTGTTTATACACTGAAGAAAATTTATTCTGAACATGTGATTTGATCATTTGTTTATTTATTGGTTAGTTAAATTTATACTGTTAGCGTAACAGGTACATTTTTAATATTGTCTTTACTGTGATAAAATATGTCATGGCACTTGTTATAGCTTTTAGACAAACTTTTTTTTATTTTGTATACACATAAGCACGGTTATAGTTTTTTATTTTCCTTTCAAACATACCTTCTGCAGCATTGATCCAATGCTGCAAGCTGCCCCTTGCTGGCTCTAAGCCTGAGAACTTAGAGATCACATGATTGTTGATTGCTCACTTCTCCAGACCAGTCATCGCTCTCTGCTCTGCTCCTTCAGCAATCACTGGAGCAGCAGAGGGTGTGGGAGCATCCGGCTCAGGCACTCAGTAGCATGCAGAGAGGTTGAGCCATAAAGGAAAGAGAAATGTGCCTCTAAGTGCAGTGGTTAAAAGATTTATTACAGGCACAACAGGAATAAAAAAACACTTACAAGAGTAAGGGGTAATAGGCATATAATGATTAATCCTCAACCGCATAGCTGTAATCCATGTCTAGGGGAGACAGAGAGCTGTGCTGCATCTGTCAGAGTCCCTGATGACATGGATTAGTGAGGAGGTGAAGATGAGATGAGGTGGACCAGGTTCTGCAACCAAGCTGGAATGGCCAATGTTACATCAGGTGAAGGGGGTGGGCAGTAACATGTTACGGAGCATGCACGGCTCCTTTGTCAGACCTGCTTGCCCGGCGGGCTTATAAGAGGTGAAGGGGAGAGGAGAGAGGGGAGGGGTGGGTGTCTGCTGATAGGCTGTGGGAAAGAGGAGCGGAGTGTAGACCTATTGATGGATGTTGGTTCCATAAAGGGCCAGAGTCATGTGACATATTAAGCACATTAGATTTAGTGTGCGTCTGCTCTTTATGGTCCCGGAAGGAACAGACCTGGTTAGACCTGGCTAGAGGAGAATTTTACAGCATAATAAGATGGAGGTGTGTGTGTGTGTGTGTGTGTGTGTGTGTATATATATATATATATATATATATATATATATATATATATATATATATATAGTGAGGGGTTAGCTCGGTAGCGTGGTGTGTGACCCCTTGGATGGGTTCACCACACACTGAATTTATACAGACTGGCAGTCGAAGATGGTTGAAAACAAGGTTTCTCGTTTATTTTTCCATCTTGCTGGAAAAACAATTGCAAGCATCCAAACAGCATAAACAAAATCAAACATAAAATAAATCCTAGCCACTCTGGGCGTCTACCTTCCACACAGGAACCTATCTATGAAGTCTAACACAGCCTACTACTACTGCAATAGTCTTTTGATTTTGTTTCACACAGAAAAAAATCAATCCTCTCCTTACCTCCACAGAAGACCTTCTGGCACTGCTCTCCTACCCACACAGCCAGAGGCTCTGCTGGGAAAATTAGTGTTCCGCCTATCACGGAACAGTCTGAGGAGGAGGCGCGGCTTTTGAATAATGAATGGTCGCCATCTGACACCCTCTGACACAGGTACCCGGCGTATGAAACGACCCCCGACTTTTGGGGCATTATTTTAGATTCAATAGGTCATCTTATACGCTGGAAAATACGGTATTTTATTGGGATTTTATTTGATAGACCAACACAAACTGGCACATAATTGGGAAATGGAAGGAAAATGATAAATAGTTTTCAATTTTTTTTTACCAAAATAAATATGTGAATAGGGTGGTGTGCATTTGTATTCAGCTCCCTTTACTCTGCTACCCCTAACTAAAATCTAGTGGAACCAATTGCCTTTAGAAGTCACCTAATTAGTAAATAAGCGTCCAGTATAAATACAGTAGTTATGTGAAGCCCTCAGAGGTTTGCTAGAGAACCTTAGTGCACAGACAGCATCATGAAGGCAAAGGAACACCAGACAGGGCAGGAATAAAGTTGTGGAGAAGTTTAAAGCAGGGTTAGGTTATAAAAAAATATCCCAAGGTTTGAACATCTCACAGAGCACTGTTCAATCCAAAATCTGAAAATGGAAAGAGTATGGCACAACTGCAAACCTACCAAGACATGGCCGTCCACTTAAAACTGACAGGCCGGGCAAGGAGAGCATTAATCAGAGAAACAGACAAGAGGCCCATGGTAACTCTGGAGGAGATCCGCAGCTCAGGTTGGAGAATCTATGCAATCTGTCCACCGTTTTACTTACCTTAGCCAGTTCACCTGCTCTGCACGTCCCCTGGTGTCCTCTTCTCCACGGAGTCTCAGTGTTGATTGGATAGATTGATAGCAAAACAGCCATTGGCTTCCACTGCTGTCAATCACATGAAAAATGACGCAGGGCTGAGTCATACACTCAGCTGCTATGGATGTCGACTGTATGACATGGGAGAGCTCCCGCAAAGAAACTCCCTCGGGAGAGAGCCTCCCAGAGGGGATTAGCTATTGCGGGAAGGAGCTGCAAGGGCTGCCGTGGCACCCCAGAACAGGAGGATCGGGGCCACTCTGTGCAAAACAAACTGCACAGTGGAGGTAAGTATAGTTTGTTATTTAAAAAAAATTAAAAAATAAACCTTTACAACCCCTTTAAGGAAGAGTGGCAGGAAGAAAGCAATTGTTGAAAGAAAGCCATAAGAAGTTTTGTTTGCAATTTACAAGAAGCCAAGTGGGGGACACAGCAAACATGTGGAAGACGGTGCTCTGGTTAGATAAGACCAAAATTAAATTTTTTGGCCTAAAAGCAAAACGCTATGTGTGGCAGAAAACTAACACTGCACATCACCCTGAACACACCATACCCACCGTGAAACATGGTGGTGACAGCATCATCTTGTGGGGATGCTTTTCTTCAGCAGGGACAGGGAAGCTGGTCAGAGTTGATTGGAGGATGGATGGAGCCAAATACAGGACAATCTTAGAAGAAAACCTGCAAAAGACTTGAGACTGGATCAGAGGTTCACCTTTCAGCAGGGCAACAACCCTAAACATACAGCCAGAGCTACAATGGAATGGTTTAGAATCAGGGGCCGCATCATCATTATGATTGCCCTCAAAAGGGCCGGTTGTATCTGTAAGATTATATGTCCAACGCATCCCCTCCCCTTACATTAGACGTCAAAAGCCACCCCACCATCAGAATCTGAGTCCCCTACTCTCCTGCTGCTGGGAAGAAGCTAGATGCATTGCTTGAAAGCAGAAAGTATGGGTATGGAGGAGGACCAGAGGAGGGCTGGAGCTCTCCTGCAGTTGCAGGAGAGGTGCGAGGGCCACATGAAATGGCCTGGAGGGCCGGATTCGGCCCGTGAGCCTTGTGTTTGACACCTATTCATATGTTAGAACAACGTTTCTCAACCAGTGTGCCGCGGCACACTGGTGTGCCGTGAAGAGTTCCCAGGTGTGCTGCGGGAAAATGACCCCCAATATAGGCAGCTATGGCAGCCATCTGATGTTTTAACTACTACTGGCCACTTGTTTAATATTTGTTATTACAGCGGTGCTGGTCCGCTGTGTAAAGCTCACTTCCTGCTGCCACAGGCACTCGGGAACCTGTGCTGGCTGTGCGGGCCTTCCGACCGCGTCTTGCCAACCGATTACATCATTGGTTGCTATGGGAGGGTCGGGCGCACGCACCGCTATCTGTGACGTGTGAGCCGCGGGTCTGAGTAGATGCTGGCTGGCACGCGTTTCCCTGAGGGGAGGAGAACAACAACACGAGTAGAGGTGAAAGAACAGTGGGGAAACAAAACAGTGAGGAGACACAGGTACAGTACTTGTACCTGTCATTTTCAATGTATGATAGTTTTTTTGCAGGCATGGTGTTTCTAAAAATAAAAAAAAATACACAACACTTGTTGACACTGTCATTGCCTCACTTTTCATTGCAGGCATGCTGATTTTTTTTTTTTTTTATGTAATATAATATACATGGGCTATGTGGGTTATTATTGATAATGATAACTGTATACTTCAATACTGCAGTTTGGCCGCAGCGCAGGGTACCTGCGGTTTTCATGTGGTTTCTCATTGACTTCTATTATGTCCCTCATTTTTGGTGTGCTTTCAGAAAATGTACCAAAAATGTACTACATAATAGAAGTTTATGAGAAACCACATGAAAACTGCAGGTACCCTGCGCTACACCTGCGCTGCGGCCAAACTGCAGTATTGAAGTATACAGTTATCATTATCAATAATAACCCACATAGCGCATGTATATTATATAAAAAAAAGAAAAATCACCATGCCTGCAATGGAATGAGTCAATGTGAAAGTGCCCTAATTGTAACAAGTGTTATGTAGGTTTTTATTATTTTCCCCACAAGACCACAATTTGTTACAGATTTGGAATGGTTTGCCGGGGCTATGGCTGAAGATATCAGCCATAACCTTGGTATTTTGTTTTATTTCATTGAAGTGAATTTTTTACAAAAATAAATGTGTTTGCAAAACCACTGTGCAAATAGCATGTGGCATACATTTTTTTCCGCATTTTTGGTTTAGTGTGCCTCGAGATTCTGACAGATTTTAAAGGGTGCCTTGGATGAAAAAAGGTTGAAAAACACTGTGTTAGAATGACCCAGTCAAGATCCAGACCTAAATCCAATTAAGAATCTGTGGCAAGACTTGAAAATGTGTATGTACCTGTCCATGCATACATATGGGGGATAGATTACAACCAAAGTTGCTTCGTTGGGTGATGAAGGAAGTTAAGTAAATTTGATGTAAAAAATTGACTACATTCAATGCTGAATGGAGAGTAAAATTGTCAAGTACATTTGATGTTGAATGGGAAAAAAAATGGTACATTCGATGTTAAGTGGGAAAAAGCAGGTACATATGAGTACCTGTCCATACATATATATATAGGGGGATAGATTATAACCAAAATTACTTCGTTGGGCTATAATGTGTATAGTGATAGAGGGAGTCAAGTACACTTTCGATGCAAAATGTTGAGTATATTCGATGTTGAATGGCCAATGTTAAGTACATTCGGTGTTGAATGTCAAGTACGTTTGATGCTGAATGGGGAGTGGGATTGTCAAGTACATTCGATGTTGAATGGAAAATGCTTGGTACATTCGACGTTGAATGGGAAAAATTAACTACATTCCATGTTGGATGAAAAATGTTAAGTACGGGGGCGTGGCCTGGACATGGCTGTGTGAAGCTGCTCTTTCTCTGAGCTCCCGGCCGAGACTCCCTAAAAACGGCAAAAACACATCTAAAATCGGCATGCACTCAACGAACAGATACAGCACTAGGGCAACGACTAGCAAGACACCCTCTAAAGTGAAATCGGGGGAAATCTCTCAATACTTCTGCAGTCTACAAGGCAAAACCCCAGGAGCCAGAGCAACTGCTCCACGTGGCTCAGCAAGCGGACCCCAGTGTGAGGCCCATTCCCCGACTACAGAGACCGGCTTACCTGCTGAAGACGATCATCCAGCGAACTCCCTGGAGCTATATCGAGCCACTCTCAGCACCCCGACACCCGAAGAACAGGAGATCGACGCTATGATGCAGGATCAGGAGATCAGATTCCTGCTCCTGGCCCTGCCGACACGGGAGGACATTGGAGCCCTCCCGACGCGCTCAGATATTGAGGCCCTGATCCTCCGACTGGAGGAGACACACAATAGAGACATCCAGGAGATCCGAGGTGAGGTCTCCACATTAGCGGAGCGGGTGACGTCTGGGGAGGTGTCGGTGTCCTCGTTGGAGGCCAGGGTGGCAGCCCTGGAGCAATCCCGGGACCTCCACCGTGAAGCAGCCATTGACCTACAACTCCACCTGGAGGACGTCGAGGACCGCAGCCGCCGCAACAACTTGCGGCTGCGGGGTATGCCGGAGGGAACTGACAGAGAAAATCTAGGAGAAGCGGTTGTCGAGCTGTTCAGAGCAGTACTGGGGGAACCGGAGGAACAGATCATCCTAGATCGGGTTCACAGAGCCCTAGGCCCGAGGCCGGCAAATACGGAGAGACCGCGTGACGTCATCTGCAGGCTCCATCGCTATTCACAAAAGGAAGCGATCCTTAGGAGAGCCTGGGACTATGGGGAGGCAGACCAAGAGGGCACGCAGATCAAGATCCTGCCGGATCTTTCCAGGGCGACGCTACGTCGCAGAGCACTGCTTCGTCCCCTCCTCGATCTGGCCAGACAGAAGGACCTGACGTACAGATGGGGCTATCCGCTGTCGGTAACTTTCCAGAGCGACGCGGGATCCTTCACCCTGCAGACGCCGGCGGACCTCCCGGAACTCTTCCACTTCCTGGACACAGACCCCATTCAAGTACCCAACTGGCTCCAGCTTCTCCCGAGAACACCCGGAAGATCTGGCCCTTCAGCCCGACACGGCCCGCTACCACCCCGCCAGCACCGTGGAAGACGGAGGAATCGATCCACGTCGCAGGCGCCCAGGGGAGGACCACGTGAGTAGGCCCTGGGCCATGTCTCCTCTCCTCTCCTCTGACTCCCCTCACCTCCATCCCTTGCACCTTGTCACTGGCCGTTCCCCTCCACGCACCGTCACCATGCCATGCACTCCACTTACTAGCACCGGACTGCTGCACGGGCGCACCCCCCCTCCCCCGTGCCGCTGGCGGTCACCACCTGGAAGAGCCCCCTAGGATGTCACTGACCCTGCGCTCACCCCTGGTTTCTGTCCCGGCGGCTGCCCGCACCCACCGGATCACTGACACCTCGCTGCTTACCGCACCCGCTGCCCCCCCCCCTGATTGGGTTGTGGTGGGGGGGAGAGATGCAGGGGTCCCGGCATATGGAACATCACGGAGGCCCTTGGGGGGAGTACGGGGGTGGAATGTTGTGGGGGTGGGGGGGCCATGCCCGGAATACTTTTCAGAGCACCCTGAGGAACGGGTGGAGCATTTGCTGGACGTGGGGCAGCCGGAGTGTGACATGAAGAAATGGCGAACTGGAGACTATTTCAGTGGGGATAAACCACTGACACCTGAAGACACCCCCGTTTTCTGGACCAGACAAAGAGACAGGAAAACACACATACCCCCCCACATGTAGGGGGAGGACTGGGGGGGATATTTGTTTGATCTGGGAGAGAGAGGAGACTTGCCGCATGTTACACATGTTCTCCACTGATATAGACGTCCCGTTGTGGCTACTGTTTGCACTATGTTTCTGTTTGCACTAATGCTCAGCACTGTCTTGTCTTGTTGTTTTGTTTTGTTGTTTTGGACCATGTATATGCTGGTTAATTTGCCTTGCTTTTTCTGCCCTGTACTGTTAACTTAACTAGATGCACAATTTTGTGTTACACAAAATAGATAAGTAAGATGGGGGGGCAGGCCGGGCAGCTTTGCTTAGACCCCTGTTCACCCACTACCCCGTTTAGGACGGCGCTCAGTATCCCGACGTCTTCTCGGAGAGGAGGCGCCGGCGAGTGCCACAGCCGTTAAGGCTACCTTAGAATCCCCGAATAGCTGCACGCTCTAGTGTACGCTTCTACAACTTTCTCTCTATTCCTCCCTCTCAAGGGAACCAAAACTGCTTAACTTTAAACCCTACTGATCTCTTTCTCTTCCTCCTACCCCTCTGTCCCCCCCATCCCCTCATCCCTGTCCCCCCCACCCCCGGGTGCAGTTATGGACCTGCTTAACATAACATCCCTGAATGTAAAGGGACTGAATGTCCCGGAGAAGCGACGGATGTTGCTTCATGACCTGCGCCGCGCAAAAGCGGATGTGGTCATGATACAAGAGACCCACTTCAGAGACCTCAGGTTACCACTACTAAAAAACAGGTATTACCCCCTGGCCTACCACTCGACATACACGGAGGCAAAGTCTCGGGGGGTTTCCATTCTTATTTCAGCACGGGTACCTTGGAAACTTGGGGACATCCTGACCGACAGTGAGGGCCGCTTCCTTTTCCTGAAAGGCCTTATTGGTGATAAGAGGGTGACACTAGCAAATCTATATGCACCCAACACCCATCAGGACACCTTCCTAAAGAGGAATATAGACAAACTAACACGCTTCTCAGAAGGTCAACTTATACTGGGGGGAGATTTAAACATCCCCTTGATACCGCTAGAAGATACTTCCACGGGAACATCCTCTACCTCACGCGATGTACGTAAACGCATTGGCGCGACATTACAATCCGCACAGCTGATTGACACGTGGTGGCTCTTCCACCCTGGGGAACGAGATTACTCTTTCTACTCCAAACCCCATCAATCCTACTCGTGCATCGATTACATCCTTGTCCCACACAGTCAGTTACACGTAATTAAAGACACATCAATCGGCTCGATCACGTGGTCAGACCATGCCCCGGTAGGGATGAAATACGCGCTGTCAGACACCAACGCGGGACGAAGCCCAACCTGGAGGCTTAATGAAAGTCTCCTGCAAGACCCTGAAGTCTTAGCAGATGTGTAAACTGAGATAGATCGATACTTCGAGACTAACAGCACGACGGACAGTGACCCCGGGGTGGTTTGGGAGGCCCATAAGGCCGTGATTAGAGGCGTCCTAATAAAACCAGACTAAAACGGGCCCGTACAATGCAGTTGAACTTACTCCTGGATAAACTGCAGACACTGGAGGCTGCCCATAAGGCATCCCTGTCCACCCGACTGGGTGCAGATTTGGATGTAGTCCGCTCACAGGTCACCGACGTTCTGCAATACAAGGCCAAAACGGCGATGCAAGTGTGCCGGAGAAAGGTCTATGAGTCAGGCAATAAATGTGGCAGACTCCTGGCCCAGACCCTCCAGACACAACGCCAAGCTTCCTACATACCACACGTGGTCGCCACTGACGGACAGCGGGCGTCTTTGCCCCACCAGATCACACAGGAATTTAGGTCATTTTACAATGACCTATACAATATACATACCCCGACCTCCACGCGGGAACTTGTGACGGACTACCTCGACAAATCCTATATGGCCACACTTCCGACAGAAGCCCGAGAGAACCTAGAAGAACCCATCACCCTACCAGAACTTCAGCTAGCCCTCAGTAACACTAAAAAAGGCAAAGCCCCTGGCCCGGACGGTCTCTCCACACACTACTACAGGGTCTTGCTGCCATCTCTGGGCCATCGAATGGTGAAGTTGTTTAATGAGCTTGGGTCCGGTTGCCAATTTCATGGCTCCACACTACAGGCCCAGATATCGGTGATACCGAAGGAGGGGAAAGACCCGTCGTTGTGTGGGAGCTACCGGCCCATATCTCTCCTCAACACGGATCTTAAGCTATTCACCAAGATACTGGCCTCCAGATTGCAGCAACACCTCCCGCACCTGATACATTTGGATCAGGTGGGATTTGTCCCGATGAGGGAAGCCAGGGACAACACCATTAAGGTCCTTAATTTATTACATGTGGCAGTGGGTAGCAAAAAACCATGCGTGATGGTAGGGACAGATGCCGAGAAGGCATTCGACCGGGTGAACTGGGCATACATGTTCGCTACGCTGAGACACGTGGGGCTGGGGGGGCGGATGTCGAGCTGGGTGGGAGCCGCCTACTCGGGGCCTACAGCCAGAGTCAAGGCGAATGGAGTGTTGTCGGAGTCATTCCCGATAACTAACGGCACCAGACAGGGCTGCCCCCTCTCCCCCCTCCTTTTCGCCCTCTCCCTCGAACCCTTCCTGTGTCATATTAGGCGGAACCCGGATATTTCGGGAGTGACGGTAGGTAAAAGACAACATAAGGTCTCTGCCTATGCGGACGACCTGATGTTCACCCTAACGAACCCATCCACGTCCCTGACACACCTCATGCGGGAATTCGAACAATACGGCCGGCTGTCCAACCTGAGGATTAATTTCACCAAGTCGGAAGCTATGGGTGTTGGGATCCCTCAACACCTCTTGGCGGACCTCAGGGAGACATTTGACCTGAAATGGACGGATAAGGCCCTGAAATACCTTGGTACCCTCATACCTACATCACCCGCCCGGCTCTTCCATCTTAACTTCCCACCACTTATGGCAACGGTGAGAAGGTTGCTAGACCAGTCGAACAGTGGCCTGCACTCAAAGGCTAGACCGCTGCAATATTCTTAAAATGTCAGTGCTGCCGAAGTTCCTCTACCTTTTGCAGGCCCTCCCGGTGTCGATACCAGGGGATTTTTTCAAACAAACCCATGCCGCCTTTACTAGATTTCTATGGGCAGGGAAATGTCCATGACTAAGCAGGAAAACGCTCTCGCTCCCGAAATTACACGGAGGCCTGTCTATGCCCGATCTCCGCACCTATTACCGGGCGGCCCACCTGGGAAGGCTGGTGGACTGGTGTCGCCATACTGATACCAAGCTGTGGACAAAAATAGAGCAGGAACAGTGTAGGTTCCCCTCCGTAGAGCGCCATGGTGCGCGACAACCCTACCGCTGGCGATCAGGCGTCACCCGCTGATAGGAGCCACGGTTAAGATCACCTCACAGCTATTGACAAAACCATCCCTTGCGACGCGTAACTCCCCACTGAGACCGATACTAGGACATCCTGACTTTGAACTTGGACTCCATGATAGGAAATTCCTTGAGTTGCGTGAGGCTGGGTTGGACCAAGCGACGCATTTTAACGACGGGGGTAAGTGGAAGACCGCCGCGGAACTAACCGACCCTGCAGGCCCGTATAAATTGGACTACATGAGGGCACTTCAGCTCGGACACTTCCTGAATAGTATGCCACCCCCCGACGCTATACGGCAGCCGCCCACGCCCTTGGAGGAAATCTGCGTCGAGACCGGGGTGGTCCCACACACCCTATCCCTGATGCATGGCATACTAAACACTCCACCCAAGGGCGGCCCAATCCCATGCCTTCTTAAATGGGAAAGGGACTTGAACTGTGTCTTCCCAACGGGCAAGAGACAGCGCATACTTGAGTTCGGCCATAAGTCGTCCATATGCTCCAGAACCCAAGAAACTAATTACAAGATACTCACAAGATGGTACAGGACCCCGGCGTTGCTACACACCCTCTTCCCTGGGGGGGGGTCGGACCTTTGCTGGAGCTGCCAGGAGGAGAGGGGTACACTTTTACACATATTTTGGTCCTGTGATCGTTTACAGGGGTTCTGGAGAGAGGTCCGCCGAGTGACTCAGAATTTCACTAGCCGCGAGATACCAAACGACCCGGCACTCTTTTTGCTCCACGCGACAGACACCCCATCGAAGGTTTACAAGAAGTCAGTGGTACGCCACCTGCTAGATGCAGCTAGAGCCTGCATCCCACTCACCTGGAAATCTCAACACCCACCAACCATTTCCCTTTGGCTTAAAAAAGTAGATATCAGCCGGCTAGAGGATCTCATCCTCACAAGCCAAGATAGGCAGGAAGCCTACAAACAAATCTGGCAGCTCTGGAATATTTTTAAATATTCGACTGAAGGTCTGCTCCTCAGGGGGGAGCAGCCGGAAGGCGCCGGGTCAGACACACCCCCTGATACAGGACTGCACCCACGGGGGAACCCCCCCCACATCCCCCCCCCTCCACCCCACCTGCTTGACTTCTCTCCCCTATCCTACCTTCGCTCTTGAACTTTCGAGACTACTCTCTCTTACAAACCTCTTAACTCTAAAAAATAGAAAATGGAAGGGAGGCCGGACGGGCACGGCCTGGACAACCAGGACAGGTCCCAAGGTGATCCCCGGAACCTTGTCGCAGTAGGCGGGGTGGGTTCCCTGAGGGACACACCACAACCAAACACGCATGCAACAGCCGGGAGATTGACCCCTTTATATACCCAACCTCGCACAGGCCGCGGCGACACATGGGGGAACGCTAGACATTAGCTACACATGGATACGCATTGTAGATGGTTTTGTTAAGCTGTATGGAAACAAGTGATTTACCTGCTCTGCTGTATATGTTGATACATGCTGTTGTATGGGCCTGTGCAGGCCGGTCTCTCCGTTTATAAATAAAAAATTTCAAAAAAAATAAATAAAAATGTTAAGTACATTCGATGTTGAATGTCACATTCATTTGATGCTGAGTGAAGAATGGAATTGTTTGCTGTATTGTACCTTATCTGTCCAGGTGTGTTTGGTGAATGAAAGGATCATAGTGAATGTTATTGATTGTTAATGATGTATGACAGGCAGAGCTTTTTTTCTCAGAAAATAGGTGCAGGAACTCAACCACAACCCCGTTCAGATTTCAAAAACAGTAGAAGTGTCCTAAAGGGGCATTAAATACCAGGATTGCATTACATACAGAGTGCAGAGCTGTCACTTGTAAACACAGAAACCAGACTTCTGTGTTTACAAGTGATTGTGGTGAGCAGGCACCAAAGGGTCTGAGCCAGAGGTGGTGGAACTGAGTTCCCCCAAGACCCCCCTGAAAAAAAGCCCTGATGACAGGGATATGCAATTAGGGGACCTCCAGTCCCAAGAGGCATAGCAAGACTCGACAGCCACAAGCATGACACCCAGAGGCAGAGGTATGATGGGACTAGTAGTTTTGCAACAGCTAAAGGTCCGCTAATTGCATATCGCTGATGTATGAGGATATCGTATTCTAGAGTATGGTGTTTATTTCTATTTCCTTGTTTATACCTCCTGGTGAGAGTATGTGTCACGTACTTTACAGCGGAGTCCGAGAGGGTGAGGGTGGCCTCTTGCACGGTTCCAGTTCAAACACCCCTGGTGGTGGATACAAGGAGTGCAGGGGCACGAAAGGGTGCAAGTGCCTGCAGGTTAAGGTTGAAGTTTGGAGACACAGGGACTTCTGTAGAGAAGATGTAGAAGCCAGACACCAGATCCGTTCAGAGAGAACCAGGTTGGATAAACAGGAACAAGCAAAAATGGGGAACAGACTGGCAGCGGGGTACTCAATTTGAAGGCAAGGCCGTAGTCAAAAGTCCAAGCCAAGGTCAGTTCAGTAAGCAGAGGCAGGTAGATAGACAAAGAGAATCCGGAAGAATGGTCAGAGGGAAGTCAGGAGCAGGGTCAATCGAGCAAGGAGTAACAGGAACACAGAAACAAGCTGAAGACGATCCAGCACTGATACTGGGCAGATTCTCTATTTAAATAGGGCGCCGTGCGCCAGGATTCGTGGAAGCGTGTAAATGTGCACTAGCGCGCACACGTTTGCATGAATGCGCCATTATGCATGCCCATTCAGAACCCCGTTCGTCTCACCCTAAGGCTCCACGTAAGCTCATTGGCGTTAGCAGAACGGAGATTAGCAGCTGCTGCATGATGATGGGCACTTGCTGTGTGAGTTCTCTGACAGTATGTCCAGGGCATATATCCAGTATGTTTCCCTTTGACAGAGACATTGAAATCTCTCTGCCTTGAGGGAAAAAGGCAGGGATGGATTCAATGACCCATACTTTAAGGCCTGCAGTGGATTTTTGATGGTATTCTGCAAACTGTCGGGGGAACACTATGCTCATCTCTGCCGGCTTCAGTGAACCTCCGGTGTTCCCGGAAACAGGAAACATTTGCATGAGGTGCGTATTGTTCGGCCTACATCATGCAGGCCACAGGGACAGGACAAGCAGTAGATTACATATTCAGTGGAGCATGTGTAGAATTATTTTATTTTGTATACTTTCTCTTTTCTTACGAATTATTTTTGTCCATGGTGGACAAAACTACATGTGAGGCATAGAGGTTTTTGGCACTGCTACATACCGATGATGGAAAATAATTTGCGTGATCTTGAGGATCTTGCAGTAGTATAGGTCACTGCTTGTTTACTATGTGTTCCATGTTTCTGTGTTTGTTGTGGAACTAGGAAGTGAAGCGGATTACTTTGGCTGCATTTTCATTTCTATCAGCTGGAGTGTCTGGATTTACATATATAGTATATGCTTTTTCGATGAGTGGAGACAGGTACCTTTTTTCTAGGAATTTTTGTTTGAGGGTTTTGCTCTGAATCTGGTAGTCGGATTTTTTTGTGCAGTTATGTCTGTGATGGCAAAATTGTCTCTTAGGAATATTGAGCCAGCGAGGACGGTGGCAGCTGTTGTAGTGTAAGAAGGAATTTCCTGCAGTTGGTTTGCTGTTATTCTTAGCATAGATGTGGCCGTTTTCATGGTATAGGTCCAGGTCCAGGAATGGTAGGTGTTTGTTGTCTTGTACTGAGGTGAAGGCTAAGCTAATATTGTTGTTGTTGCAGTGAGAGACAAACTTCTCTATGACGTTGGTGTCCCCATACTAGATAATGATTACATTGTCAATGTAACTAGGACCATCTTAATAGCATCATGGGCTGCTGGGCAAAGTAATGCTCTAGGGCCCCTACAATGATGACAGTGCAGGTAAACAGACATCAAGTAGGTAGGAGGCAGACTGCCTCCCCTGTGCATCTATCACTCTCAGTGCCATCATGGGACCTCCAATTTTGGGGCAGCGTGGGTTCAAGGACCAGCTTTTTTGGGGAAAGTGCAGGTGCCCAGGTGTGCCCTCTCATTAAGACAGCCCTGAATGTAACAACCGTAAAAGATGATACAGGCAGTCCCCGCATTACAAACAAGATAGGGTCTGTAGGCCTGTTTATAAGTCGAATTTGTTTTTAAGTCGGAACAGGTAAATTTTTTAAATGTAGCTCCAGCCAAAAAATTGTTTTTTTATGTTATTTGGTAGCATAGGGTATATTTAACACCCCTGTATCATTTGTTTTGCTGTTTCAATAAAAAAGCCATTGTTGAAAGAAAGCCATAAGAAGTCCCGTGGGCAGTTTGCGAGAAGCCATGTGGAAGACAGAGCAAAAATGTGGAAGAAGATGCTCTGGTCAGATGAGACCAAAGTTAAACTTTTTGGCCTAAAAGCAAAATGCTATGTGTGGCGGAAAACTAACAGTGCACATCACCCTGAACACACCATCCCCACCGTGAAACATGGTGGTGGCAGCATCATGTTGTGGGGATGCTTTCTTCAGCAGGGACAAATAAGCTGGTCAGAGTTGATGGGAAGATGGATGGAGCCAAATACAGGGCAATCTTGGAAAAAAAAACTTTTATGCCCTGTACACACGATCGGTTCGTCTGATGAAAACGGTCCCATTTTCATCGGACGAACCGATCGGGTGTGGGCCCCATCGGTTTTTTTCCATCGGTGAAAAAAAATAGAACCTGTTTTAAAATGTTCTGATGGTTAAAAAACCGATAGAAAAAAACGATCGTCTGTGGGCAAGTCCATCGGTTAAAAGTCAACGCATGCTCATACTGAATTAGGAGACGGGAGCGCTCGTTCTGGTAAAACTAGTGTTCGTTTTGGAGATAGCACATTCTACATTTTGCAAATTATTGCATCGTTTAATGCGGCGCATTGTTTTCTTCGTTCTAATGCTAGAATAAAGAAGTTGTTTTGCTGATGGTATTTATACAGAGTTCTCATATACTGGCTTGTGATCTCATGAATAATTTTTTTTTTTTAAAAGCCAGATCTCCATAATATTTTTCTTTACTCCACATCTCCTTTTTTTGTTTTGTCTTTTAATATTTTCAGGTGATATTCATTATTAAGTTATCACAACAACATTATCATTTTTTTCCCCCCTCAAGGAGGCTGGTGTCCTTTCTTAATTACACATTGTATTTATGAAATGTGTTATGGCTATTCACCAGAAAAACACATAGACAAGTATTTAACTAAAATAAAATCTACATTTATTCTGGTAAAAAATAAATCAAGAGGAAGGGCAACAATTGAACAATCTGACAAATATATGCAGACTTTGGACCCCAAAGGCAGACAACATGAATTGGTCTAATAGCAAAATAAATAATCTGAGGAGTCTTTCTAATTGGGATCACAATCTGGTCCCCAAATCACAGAAATAAGGAGCAGCAGCAGATGTCATACATGTCCCCAAGCTGTGGAACTCCAACAACAACCTGCGTTTTCTGACAGAGCAGCTTGAAACCAGGGAATCACTTTCTGGTCTTCCTTGTAGCCTTGCTTCCACGGCTCCCTGCATCGTTCCTTCCACGGCTCCCTCCACGCCCCCTTGCAGGCTGTGGCTCTGGTGGTGAGAATGTGGCAGGAGGAGGAGGAGGAGGAGGAGAAGGATGGGCCAGGTCACAGAGATGTGTGGCCTCAGTCAGCTGGCCCCTTCTTCCCCTGTGAATGACACTGGCAAACAGATCTTCAGAGAGGGCACGTTGTCCCTCCTCCATTCTCTGTATTTTATCAGCCAGGTAATAGCTGTAGGCCTCTACAAGGTTGAGGGGGGCCTTCATGATGGCAGCTGCATCCCTGATTACTTGCAGAGACTCCTCCTCCAACTGTGTCATCCGCTTGGGTCTCTTGGCTCTCATGTGGAGGGGAGGCACCTGGGACTGTGTGCTCCCACTTGGCCTGGGCACCTGCTGACTGCCACTTGGCCCAGCCTCCTCCTGTCTGTCACACACCCCTTCCTCCTCCTGGCTGCCACATTATGGAGCCTCGTCCTCCTGGCTGAGCTCTTCCTGTGTATAAAAAAGGGACATGGTTTTAGTTTTTGCTTCAATTACACACATTTTTAAGCTCATGACTGTTGCAATTAGAATGTTATTAACTGTAGCGCTCACCCCCAAAGGAGCCGCTGGTTGATTTGGGATTGGCGAATTAAGCTACCAAGTTCTTCTGTCTAGGGGTGATACTTGTGAGTGTGGATGAAAGAACAAGTGTCAGCCGGTAGCGTGAGTTTCCAATGCTTTATTTCAAAGCCAACAATGCCAACATCAACAGGACACACAGTAGAGAAAAAAGATTGATGAATAGGAAGAACTTGTAGCATCAGGCCATGGATATCAAAAGCATAGAGAGCAAGCCTGCTCTCGGCACAGATAATTCAACACGTCGCCACCCTCGCCAGGGTGGGCAAGTGCCCCCTGGACAGGCAACCAACTCGGACCAGGTAGCCAAAGGGTCGCTCGCAATAATCAGATCACTGGGAGGAAACAATGCCTCTGCCACAGGCGTAGTACATTTTCTTAGTATGATCGGAGTATAAGGATAGCGAATCCTCCCAGTAAGTCTTATTCTGTAGGATCACCCACTGACAGCAAATATAAGGTACCTGTCATGTAGCGTGGTGATCGGACCCCCGGTGGTTCGTCCAGGCCTCGCAGACAACCTCTGCACTCAGGCCAGATTCTCAAAAGAGATACGACGGCGTATCTCCAGATACACCGTCGTATCTCTGAGTCTGGCCGGTCGTATCTATGCACCTGATTCTTAGAATCAGTTACGCATAGATTTCTATTAGATCCGACCGGCGTAAGTCTCTTACGCCGTAGGATCGTAACTGCATATTTACTATGATTTACGCTTTGAGATACGTGGTTTACCTTAGGCTTTTCCCGGCGTAAAGTTACCCCTGCTATATGAGGCGTATATGCGGCGTACCAATGTTAAGTATGGCTGTCGTTCCCGCAAACAAAATGTGAAAATTTTACGTCGTTTGCAGAAGTCGTCCGTGAATGGGGCTGGACGTAATTTACGTTTACGTCTAAACCAATACGTCCTTGCGTCTTTGGAGCAATGCACACTGGGATATGTCCACGGACGGCGCATGTGCCGTTCGTGAAAAACGTCAATCACGTCGGGTCACATAACAATAACATAAAACACGCCCCCCTGTCCCACATTTGAATTAGGTGGGCTTACACCGGCCTATTTACGCTATGCCGCCGCAACTTACGGAGCAAGTGCTTTGAGAATACAGCACTTAAATAGGATACGTTACACCCGCACAAAGATATGCGGCTATACGTGAATCCCCCCCACAGTGAACTGCTGCCACTAATGCTGCCCAGCTCTGCACCATTGTTGTGTAATAATGATTTACATGCAGACCCTGTGTTTACATCTAATAAATAACCGGCATTCATATGCAAAAGTAATGAGAGCAGTCACCTGTAAATATGTATATCATGCCCCTCTGCAGTGATGAGATGATACACTGTTTAATAACCTCTGTCAAACAATCACAATCATTGCCTGATCTGATACACAGTAAAATAATCAGTTTTTAAGTCTCGCAGATATATATTGTATATGTCTCAGAGCAGATGGAGAGCAAAATTGCATGGGGGGGCACCAAGATATATTTGGTCAAGGGTCCAATCAACATAAAACCGACAACCCTGCCTTGATATCATGACTCAAGTATATATAGGCCACTGATGGCCCCAGTTTAATTTTTACCTTAGTTTCAGTCGTTCGGCACTTCCGTTCGTCCTTACTCCGCGCACCCAACGTAGTCACATCGTTCTCATTATATATACTGCGCATGCGTGAAACGCCACCCTCTTTGCCCGCCCATGACGGTCTTTTTCCTCTATTCCATGCCCCTTCTCAATGGGAAACGACAATATGGCGGTGTCACATGTGCGTGGTATACCCCGTACCGACGAGGAAAGCCCGGAGGCGGGAACGTCCCGATCCAGGCCCAGACGATACAAGGCCACGAATATGTCACTTGATGAGATGGTGGAGATGGTGGACATACTGCAGAGGAAAGATTACGATGGCGATCATGGGCCATACAACACCCCTAATCTGAGGAAGGCCCAAATAATGGACAAAGTGGCGAAGAGTCTTTACCATAAATTTCAGGTCAGGAGATCCAAGGAGCAGCACCGTAAAAGGTGGTCTGACCTTAAATTGAGGGAGCTGGAGCAGTATAGGAAGATCAAGAAAATTCTGGACAAAAGTACGTATTTTTCATGTGTTTATTGCAAAATAGTTTATTAGATTCTTGCATGATTTTCTCCATGTGCTTGGTTTGCCTGGTTGTACTTTTGAAAATGGCAACTTTCAGGTTAGTGGCCAAAGTTTATTATTTTAACGTTCGTAGTAAACATCGCTCGTCAAAAATCCAATGTTTTCCACAGATCCAGGTAAACCACACGTGGTCATGCCTATTTGGCTTAAAACAACGTTTATAAACCTTGTTGTCGAGATGATGTGTTTGTTTGAACTTACTAGAATGTGAAATGCAAACCTGATTCATTCAGAAAATCCAAAAAATCTCGTGATTATTTTAGGACTGAGCCAAAACAGACAACTGTACCCCACTTCCAAGCAATGTTTTCTATTTCTGCCCTCCAATATCTGTGTGCTGAGTATACCTTTTGTTTCATTTTCTTAGGGGATAGAAGAATGGGAGAACATCATTCGGAGGAGGCTAGGAAGCACAAACATCCTAAACCACACCAACCTCAGCATGTGGAGGAAGTAGATGTGGAAGAAGGAGAGGTGGAAGAAGGAGAGGTGGAGATTATCACCACAACAGGTCAGTGTCTGTCATCACAGCTTCAGGTAAAGAGATGTAGGCCTGCATATTTATAATACCCCTTTTTTTTTTTTTTAGGGGATGAACATGGTGGTGTCACAGCAACTAGTACTACTCCTTTTTCAAGTGCTAGTGCACAAATTGTGATACAAGAAACAATGGAATGTTGTAGTGAAATGGACATTATGAGGAATAGGATGAATGTAATTGAACAAAAATGTAAAAACATCATTGACATGTTGGGGCGAATAGTAAACTGAGACCCCCACCCCCCCCCCACCATTTTTAGATCTTTTGTTATGCGCCCACATTTGCATTGGATATTCCACAAGCCAAAATTTGAAAATGCACACAGTGGGGCAGATCCACAAAGAAATTACGCCGGAGTATCTATTGATATGCCAGCGTAATTTCAAAATTCCCGCCTCGTATCTTTGTTTTGAATCCTCAAAACAAGATACGACGGCATCGCGGCTTGATCCGACAGGCGTACGTCTTCGTACGCCTTCGGATCTTAGATGCAATTTTTCGGCAGCCGCTAGGTGGCGTTTCCGTCGAAATCTGCGTCGAGTATGCAAATTAGCTATTTACGGCGATCCACAAACCTACGTCGGCCCGGCGCATTTTTTTCCGTCGTTTGCGTTCGGCTTTTTCCGGCGTATAGTTAAAGCTGCTGTTCTGAGGCATACTCAATGTTAAATATGGCCGTCCTTCCCGCGTACAATTTTGAATTTTTTGCGTCATTTGCGTAAGTCATTCGCGAATAGGAATTTGCGTAGAATGACGTCACCGTCGTAAGCATTGGCTGGTTCCGGTTTAATTTCGAGCATGGGATACCCCCAGGGACGGCGCATGCGCAGTTAAAAAAAAACTTTGTTTACGTCGGGTCACGACGTATTAACATAAAACACGCCCCCATCACTTCCATTTGAATTCCGCGCCCTTACGCCGCAACAGATACGCTACGCCAACTCACGGCGCAGATTCGTTGTGGATTCAAACAAAACAAAAGTAAGTTACAGCGGCGTAGCGTATCTTAGATACGCTGCGCCCAGCACAGATGTATGTGGATCTGGCCCAGTGTGTCAACATGTGCTATCTGCCATCACATGTCTGTGCTTTGTGGGTGCAACCCCTTCCTCGCTACTCAAGTAGATGAGAGGAAGCACTCCCAAAACACGTCCATTGATCCCCCATGATGGCAGATAGCACATGTTGACATTTGGCAAGGGATCAGAAAATAAATCCCTATTTTGCCCCACAAACTGTGTGCATCTTCATATTTTGGCTTGTTCAGGGGTGACATTACACCATTTCATGTGTTTCTAAGGTTGAACTTTGCAAGTTCCGTTGTTTGGAGATATTTGCTTGTTTAAACCATGCCTGGTTAGGCAAACAAAATAAAAAATAAAAGTTTATATTTTTCTACCTCAAAAGTTGTGCACAGAATAATAATAAAAAAAAATCTCAACAATGTGTGGCTTCTTCTTTCTATGCTCAATACTAGTTTGCACATTTAAAAGTGATTGATTACTGTGACAATTGTGGTTATTTACTAAAACAGAGAACTCCATTTGGCACTACAAGTGCACTAGGAGAACCAGGGAGACAGATAAAAGAAACACAAGCAATAATGACAAAACAGTTTTTTCAAAGATAACATTTTGTGTTTATTTTTTTGTTGTTACAAATCAAAGATGGTCTGGCATAGCGATGGTCCCCCTACCCGTGAAGTACTCCACGTATTTCTCACGTACATCACGGGCACTTTGGGGGGCCAAGCCAGTACGGCCAGTCAAGGTTTGTGATAGTCCGGCCTCAGGCCTAAGATTGGTTAAATAAGAAGCAGAATGTCTGCTCAGAAAATTGTGCAGTATGAAGCAGCAGAAAACAATGGAACCGACTGGCCATTATCCCAAAGGCATTCTCTACAACCCTCCGGGCTCTGGCCAGCCGGTAATTAAAAACCCTCCTCTCCGGGGTGAGGGTCCTCTGGGGGAATGGCCACATCAGGTGTGGTCCCAGCCCGAAAGCTTCATCCACAACAAAGACAAACGGAAGTCCCTCTATGTTTTCCTCATCCGGTGGCAGTGCCAGGCCACCAGTCTGGAGACGTGGGGCAAACTCTGTCTGTGTGAATACTCCGCCATCGGACATCCGGCCATTCCCCACGTCCACATCCATAAACTCGTCCTGTGCCGATACCACTGCCATTAACACAATACTATTAAAACCTTTATAGTTATAATAGTATGACCCCGAACGGGGTGGGGGCACTATGCGGACGTTTTTTCCATCAATTGCCCCTCTGCAGTTCGGAAAGTCCCACCGCTGAGCAAAATGAAATGCCACAGTCTGCCATTCCTGTGGCGTTGAAGGAAACTGTGGAGTCAAACAAAAAAAACAATTAGTACTTTTGCACATAAACATTGCAATCAGATTACAAAAATACATTCTTGTCCAACATCAGTATAACATTTATTTGAATGAGTATTTAAAGCCCAAACTATAAAAGGCCCACTTATCAAATTCCTCACCCCTCTGATGGCCCATTGAAAAAAATTAAAGGGAGGGGGGGATTCTAGCTGAGTTTGGGCCCTCCAAAAAAAAGCCTCTAGCACTCTGCCTAAATTTAATGAGAAACAATACATTGGGACACATTTTAGGGGGGGGGGGAACTACAATGGAGCAGACAAAATACATTTTTCAAACAGACTAGGCTAGATGTGTTTGGGCCAAGGATAGCATGCTGGAGAGGTTAGTGAAGGGAAATATGCATGTACAGCGCCTTGCGAAAGTATTCGGCCCCCTTGAACTTTGCGACCTTTTGCCACATTTCAGGCTTCAAACATAAAGATATAAAACTGTAATTTTTTTTGAAGAATCAACAACAAGTGGGACACAATAATGAAGTGGAATGAAATTTATTTGATATTTCAAACTTTTTTAACAAATAAAAAACTGAAAAATTGGGCGTGCAAAATTATTCAGCCCCCTTAAGTTAATACTTTGTAGCGCCACCTTTTGCTGCGATTACAGCTGTAAGTCGCTTGGGGTATGTCTCTATCAGTTTTGCACATCAAGAGACTGACATTTTTGCCCATTCCTCCTTGCAAAACAGCTCAAGCTCAGTGAGGTTGGATGGAGAGCATTTGTGAACAGCAGTTTTCAGTTCTTTCCACAGATTCTCGATTGGATTCAGGTCTGGACTTTGACTTGGCCATTCTAACACCTGGATATGTTTATTTGTGAACCATTCCATTGTAGATTTTGCTTTATGTTTTGGATCATTGTCTTGTTGGAAGACAAATCTCCGTCCCAGTCTCAGGTCTTTTGCAGACTCCATCAGGTTTTTTTCCAGAATGGTCCTGTATTTGGCTCCATCCATCTTCCCATCAATTTTAACCATCTTCCCTGTCCCTGCTGAAGAAAAGCAGACCCAAACCGAGATGCTGCCACCACCATGTTTCACAGTGGGGATGGTGTGTTCAGGGTGATGAGCTGTGTTGCTTTTACGCCAAACATAACGTTTTGCATTGTTGCCAAAAAGTTGGATTTTGGTTTCATCTGACCAGAGCACCTTCTTCCACATGTTTGGTGTGTCTGCCAGGTGGCTTGTGGAAAACTTTAAACAACACTTTTCATGGATATCTTTAAGAAATGGCTTTCTTCTTGCCACTCTTCCATAAAGGCCAGACTTGTGCAGTATACGACTGATTGTTGTCCTATGAATAGAGTCTCCCACCTCAGTTGTAGATCTCTGCAATTCATCCAGAGTGACCATGGGCCTCTTGGCTGCATCTCTGATCATTCTTCTCCTTGTATGAGCTGAAAGTTTAGAGGGACGGCCAGGTCTTCGTAGATTTGCAGTGGTCTGATACTCCTTCCATTTCAATATTATCGCTTGCACAGTACTCCTTGGGATGTTTAAAGCTTGGGAAATCTTTTTGTATCCAAATCTGGCTTTAAACTTCTCCACAACAGTATCTCAGACCTGCCTGGTGTGTTCCTTGTTCTTCATGATGCTCTCTTTGCTTTTAACGGACCTCTGAGACTATCACAGTGCATGTGCATTTATATGGAGACTTGATTACACACAGGTGGATTCTATTTATCATCATTAGTCATTTAGGTCAACATTGGATCATTCAGAGATCCTCACTGAACTTCTGGAGAGAGTTTGCTGCACTGAAAGTAAAGGGGCTGAATAATTTTGCACGCCCAATTTTTCAGTTTGTTATCTGTTTAAAAAGTTTGAAATATCCAATAAATTTCGTTCCACTTCATGATTGTGTCCCACTTGTTGTTGATTCTTCAAAAAAAATTACAGTTTTATATCTTTATGTTTGAAGCCTGAAATGTGGCAAAAGGTCGCAAAGTTCAAGGGGGCCGAATACTTTCGCAAGGCACTGTAGGCCAAAAAAGGAGCATTAAAAGCTTACAGCATGCATGGGGACAAAGGGGACATTCACAGCATATTACAATCATGGTAATTAGGGAAGGATGAAAGAAATACAATACATTAGCATACATTAAAGACATAGAATGTGATGTTAAAGGAGAAAACTTACCCTAATATAGTCCTACTGCATTACTTGGATGATGGCAGAACACGTCTCGGGGATGATGATCCCAAGAGCCTGGGGGGGAGATGCCTGTCGAGAACTTGAGATCCTGCAAGCTTCTCCCAGTCGCCAGGTACCTCAACATAGCAATGAGCCTCTGCTAGGCAGTGATGGCTTGGCACATCACAGTGTCCTGCCTCGTGATATAGGGGGACAGCAAATCCAACAGACGGTAAAAAACGGGGTCCGTCATACAGAGAAAATTCCTGAAGTCATTAGGGTTATTCTCCTGGATTTCCTGCAGCAGAGGCATATGAGAGAATTGGTCCCGCTGGAGCAACCAATTCTTGGCCCATGAAGTCCTCCTCGCCCTGTTCATGGCCTGAGCTTGGTTTACAGTGCGAACTGCAGAAACAAGCCCATACGCACCACGATATCGACTATGAGAAAGTACTTCCAACATGGCTTCAAACCGGTCGGCTGATCAGAATGAACTTTAAACAGAACGCACCGAGGAACAGCAAGGCCTATAAAGAACGACCTGAAAACCAGAAAACGAGCGGCCAGGAACGCACTGCAAAACAGATATGACCTGACTGCACGCACTGAAAGACAGATACGAACCCACAAGCACCAACTGAACACCAGAAAACTGTCTGAAAAGCACGGAGACTGAAAAGCGTGAATCGGCTCTCACCAAACTTTTACTAAATCACGGTTACACGAAATCAGCAAAAGCAGCACAAAGGGTGGTGCCATTGGATTTGACCTTCCCCTTTATAGTGCCGTCGTACGTGGTGTACATCACCGTGTTCTGACACGAACAGATTTTTAACTGATGGTGTGTAGGCAAGACTGATGAAAGTCAGCTTCATCGGATATCTGATGAAAAAATCCATCGGTCTGTTTTCAGCGGATGAACCGATCATGTGTACGTGGCATTAGAGTCTGCAAAAGTCTTGAGACTAGGGCAACTACATACAGCCAGAGCTACAATGGAATGGTTTAAATCAAAGCACATTAATGTATTAGAATGGCCCGATCAATGTCCTGACCTAAATCAGTCTGAGAATTTGCAGCAAGAATTAAAATATGCTGTTCACAGACGCTCTCCATCCAATCTGAAAGAGCTTGAGCCATTTTGCAAAGAAGATTGGGCAAAAATGTCACTTTCTAGATGTTCAAAGCTGGTAGAGACCTACCCAAAAAGACTTGGAGCTGTAATTGGAGTGAAAGGTGGTTCTACAAAGTATTGACTGAATACAAATGAACGCCATACTTTTCAGATATTTATTTGTACAAAAATTTGAAAACCATTTATCATTTTCCTTCGACTTCACAATTATGTGGCACTTCGTGTTGGTCTATCACATAAAATCCCAATAAAATACATTTTTGTTTGTAACATGACAAAATGTGGAACATTTCAAGGGGTATGAATACTTTTTCAAGGCACTGTAAATCTGCTAGTCTAACGCTACCCTCTCCCCTGACAATGCTGCTGTTCAAAGAAGTTTGCTTTACTACTTCATCCAGAATGCAGACACCCTAAAGCCGCGTACACACAATCTGATTTTCTGCAGACAAAACGTCAGACTTTTGTCCGAAGGGCGTTGGTCATGAACTTGTTTGCATACAAATGGCAAAGAATTTTTGGGGAACAAACACAAACTTAATGAAGTATTAGACGTACTACGAGACTACAAAGAGGAAGTTCAATTGTCATGCGCTACCCTTTGGGCCCTTCTGCTAATTTTGTGTTAGTAGAAGTTTGGTGCGTGTTGATTTGCGCTTTTCAGTTCATGCTTTTCAGTTTGTTTCTGAACCAGCCATGTTGCGGATTCTGAGGAACATGCTATAATTGGGCTTGGAGTTATTGCTTTGACCCAAGTCCAGTCCAGGAACAGGAGGAGGAGGAGTTCTTGGATTAAAAATTGGTTGCTTAATCGTGACCAATTATGTCATATGTCTTTGCTGCGGGAGCTCCAGGAGAATAATCCTGATGATTTTAGGAATTTTCTCCGGATGACGGACCCCTGTTTTCCACAACTCTTGGCATTGCTGACCCCTAAGCAGGACACGTGCATGAGGTGTGCCATTATTCCATAGCTAAACAGTACTTGGCGACAGGGAGAAGTCTCCAGGACCTCAAGTTTACCACTGGGATCTCCCCCCAGGCTCTGGAACTCATTATTCTAGAGACCTGTTCAGCCATTATTCAAGTGCTGCAGAAGGACTATATTCGGATAAGTTTTTTCCTTTAACATAACATTCTATGTATTTAATGTTTGCTAATATGTTGTATTAATATCTTGATTCCATTATTAGCAATATTATAATATGGTATAAATGTCCTCTTTGTCCTAATGCATGCTGTAAACTTTTCCTTCACCTTTTTTGGCCTACATGCATATTTTCCGTCACTAACCTCCACAGCATGCTATCCTGGGCACATAGACACCTAGCCTAGTAGCGTAACACTGTTTTTTGTCAGCTACATTTATGGGCATTCCCTAAACACCCCCTAAAATGTGTCCAAATGTTTTTGTGCAATACACCATTTTTTCTGTGGCCCAAACTCATTTGGAGCCCTTTCTATCCCCCCAAAATACCAAGTCAACAGATACAAATACTCTGCCAATAGTTTAAGTAAGGAGGGGTTGGCCAAAGTCTCACACATTATTTATGCAAACAGCTCATGGAAGTGGAGAGGATTACCTGTCCAAAACATCTACTCATTACCCCCCCACCATATCATTTTTAGAATGGGCCACCAGAGGGGGTGAAGAATTTAATGTCATTAAAAACGATCATGTGTGGGCTCTAGTGCATTTTTCACGATCTAAAAAATGGGCATTAAAAAATGTCGAACATGCTCTATTTGTCGTTTTTAAGGTTGTAAAAAATAGTCGTGTGTGGGCTTTAACGACGTGAAAAAAACGTGCATGCTCAGAAGCAAGTTATGAGACGGGAGCGCTCGTTCTGGTAAAACTAGCGTTCGTAATGGAGCAAGCACATTTATCACGCTGTAACAGGCTTAAAAGCGTGAATCGTCTTTTACTAACACAAAATCAGCTAAAGCAGCCCAAAGGGTGGCACCATCCACATGGAACTTCCCCTTTATAGTGCCGTCATACATGTTGTACGTCACCGCGCTTTGCTAGAGCATTTTTTTTGCACGATCGTGTGCAGGCAAGGCAGATTTAATGATCGGGTTGAAAAAAACTTAGTTTTTTCTAGACTGCATTACACTTTTGTCAATAAATACTCCTTTAAGTTTTATACTTAAGTTAGCCAAGAATGTTTGTGTCAAATATGCTTGGAATCTTATGTGCAGAAGTAGTAATTTCTTTTTCCTTTTTTTACTCTACAGTTTCCTTCCAACCCACAGCAATGGCAGGATGTTGCAGCCCAGTTCCAGCATTAGTCGGATTTTCCCAACTGTGGTGGTGCTATTGATGGAAAATACGTACGGATTGTCCCACACCGCCCAACTCGGGCTCATATTACTCAATTACAAGGGCTTTTGCAGCATAGTCATGCTAGCTGTATTGTCTGCCACATATGAGTCCTTGTTTCTGGATGTTGGGAAGAGCAGTTGCAACTCTGATGGAGGAGTCATTATGCAGACAGAGTTCTACAAGCGGGTCCAGAATGGCACCCTAAACTCACCACCTGCTAAGCAGAATGTTGAGGGGCTCAATTATGTTTTTGTTGCAGATGAGGACTTCTGCTCTGGAGGAACATCTTATGAAGCCGTTTTCTATGAGAAACCTCACCCCAGAGCAGAGAATCTGCAATTACAGGCTCTCTCATGTCAGAAAGGTGGTTGAAAAATCCTTTGGAATCCTATCCAGTAGTTTCAGGCTGTTTTTAACACCAATTAACCATGCACTATACAAAATAAACCATGTGATATTGTGCTGCTGCATCCTTAATAATATTTTACAGAGGAATGCTAGCAGCTACCTTGCCTCAGTGCCAACTGATGCGAACCCTGCAGTGTCAGGCCAAGCTGAAGAGGCTGCAGCTTGTCCGTCTGTGGGCATGATGACGGCTCTAGAAACTGGCCAAGCTGAATTGCCCTCCCAAAATGCCAGAGATATCTGACAAAAATACCTGGATTATTTTGTGGGTAGAGGAGCAGTGGCTTTGCAACAAATTGTAGCTGATTATGCCTAGTCTAATTTTGAGATCATAAACTCATATTTCATTTGAACTACTGTTGTCTGTGTTTCTTATCTGTCTAATGTGTTCACAAAAGTTTTTTTTTCGGCCAATATCTCCAATAGTGAAAATGTACTTTATTTGCTACATGAGGTGACAATCTATTCTTCAGCTAACTATTATTGTGTGCTGTGGGCCTGCTACACACACACACACACACACACACACACACACACACACACACACACACAATGTTTTTGTTCTTAATGGAGCTAATGCATGAAGTTCAAAAACATTATGCCCTTTGAACTCCTTTAATTTTTGATAGGCCCAAAAATTTGAGAAGTTGTCCACATTTAAGAGCACATTGTCACTGTAACTACAACAACTTAACAAATACACTGGTATTGAGCTTTGAAGTAATAAGCCATACATTGTTTAGTAAAAAACATTTTACTCAAATCATATTCACATGTGCATTTTAAGGTTTCAACGCAAACCAACATCTTGGTGTATAACATATATGACATAAGATACACATCCCCAACTCAGGAACTTACAAAGTTTGTGTTTGGTAAAGTGAAGGCCAAATGAGACATTAGTATCCCAAGACTGTGTGGATGTTGCCTTCCTCAGATGGGGTGATCTCACCCCTCTAAAAGCCAAAATTTGAAGCCACGTACACATAGAGGTATAAATATTAAATGTCCCTCATGATCCCCTGTCGAAAATGTGTGTAGTTCCAAACATGTTAGTTTCTAAGGCCCCAAAACACAGTGTGTCAACATGTGCTATTTCCCATCACAGGGTAACAATGAATGTGTTTCGGGATGCAACCCCTTTCTCTGACCTACTTTAGTGATAAGGAAGGGGTTGCACCCCCAAAACGCGTCTATTGCTAACATGTGCTATCTCCCAACACTGGGTATCAATGGACACGTTTTGGGTGGCCAACCTCTTCCTCATAACTAAAGTAAGTCAGAGTAAGGGGTTGCACCCCTGAAACACGTCCATTGATACCCCATGATGGAAGCTAGTACATGTTGACACACTGGGGCTGATTTACCAAAGCCTTTACTCCATGACTCATGGAGTAAAAGCAGGAGTAGCAGCCGTTTTGACATTTACTATTGAAATACGCTGCTAGTGCAGTGTATTTCAGTAGTTACTAATGGGCTCAGTGCGCCCAGGAGAGGGTGCATTGTGCACCACTATAACCTGGCGCACGGCACATTGAAATGTAAATATCGGGGATTCGGGCGGGAGTTTATTAGGGGGGGAGGTGGGGTGATGCAGGGGAAGTGAAGTGACATGTGTTTTAAAGTGTTTGGCGGGCCGAATTGAAAGTGAAAGTGTTTTTTGAAAACAGATCCCGTACGCTTACACAGTGCGCCTGAACCTCGGGGAGGTTCATTTGCATAATGGGCATGCGTAGAGAGAAATGTCAGGGATTCCCGTGCGCCTTGTCAGTACGCCGAGAAAATCTTGGTAAATACCAAGCGGCGTACCCGTGATTGCGCTGCGTGACGCGGCGCACGGGAATCTCCGAGCTGTTTTCAGCCATGAAGGGGAACTCCGCGCCAAATTTCAAACTTGAAATCAGCGCGGGTCCCCCTCCAGGGGTACATTAGGCTCTTAGGCTTGGTCCGGAACATGAGGGGTTAAACCCGCGCCGAAAATCGGCGCGGGGTTCCCCCCCAAGATCCAAACCAAGCCCTCATCCCAGGCACGCAGTCTGGCCCGGACAGGAATGGGGGTGGGGACGAGCGAGCGCCCCCCCTCCTGAGCCGTACCAAACCGCATGCCCTCAACATGGGGGAGTGTGTGCTGTGGGGGAGGGGGGCACTGCCCCCCCACCCCACAGCACTCTTGTCCCCATGTCGATAGGGACAAGAGCCTCTTCCCGACAACCCTTGCCATTGGTTGTCGGGGTATGCGGGCAGGGGCTAATCGGAATCTGCGAGCCCCCTTTAATAAGGGGGCCCCCAGATGCCGGCCCCCCACCCTATGTGAATGAGTATGGGGTACATCGTACCTCTACCCATTCACCTGGGGGAAAGTGTAAAGTAAAAAAAAAACACCACACAGAAGAAAATAATTTATTAATCAGCTCCGGAGCCCCCCCTTTCTTCTTTAGCTCTTTCACAAGGGGGGGTTTCTTCTTTCCCGATCTTCTGCCGGGACCCTGGGCTTCGGTGATTTCTGCCGGGGGAGGGCGCCATCCCTCGGTCCTCTCCGGAGCCTTCCGCCGGGGGCCCCCACCCCATTTAAGCTCTTTTACATTAGGGGGGGCATCCGGACTTCGGCGAGTTCTGCCGGGGGATGGCGCCTATCCCCGGTCTTTCCGGTGCCTTCCGCCAGGGTTCCAGTCTTCCTGGTCTTCTGCCGTGGGTGCGCCAACTCCCCGGTCTTTTCTCTGCTCCTTCTTCTGCCTGGCTCCCCCGCGGAGCCAGGGCTTTCTTCCCTCTTCTTTCTTCTCTGTTCCTTCTTCTGCCTGTCTCCTCCGGGAGCCCAGGGCTTGTCTGCACTGTCTTCTCCCTTCTCTTCCATTGGATGTTGACACGACGAGGTTCCGCGCTGACATGCCGTGTGAGCGACGGGCATCGACTTATATAGGGCAATACCACCATGTGACCTCAACCCATGTGACATCACATTCCCTGGGCATGATGGGAATGTGATGTCACATGGGTTGAGGTCACATGGTGGCATTGCCCTATATAAGTCAATGCCCATCGCTCACACGGCACTCCAGCCCTGGACCTCGCCGTGTCAACATCGAATGGAAGAGAAGGAAGAAGACAAGCCCTGTGCTCCGCGGAGGAGCCAGGCAGAAGCGGAAGGCACCGCAGAAGCCCGGAGGATGGCGCCCTCCGGCGGAAAACATCGTAGAAGCCCGGGACCCTCCCCCATAGGCAGGAAGCCTCATGGTGAAGGGGGTCCCGGCGAAATACGGCGCTGAAGACGAGGGGTGGCAGGTGCCCCCCCCCCCCCCGCAGAAACCGACGAAGCCCGGGACCCTCCCCCATAGGCAGGAAGCCTCATGGTGAAGGGGGTCCCGGCGAAATACAGCGCTGAAGACGAGGGGGGGCAGGTGCCCCCCCCGCAGAAACCGACGAAGCCCGGGACCCTCCCCCATAGGCAGGAAGCCTCATGGTGAAGGGGGTCCCGGCGAAATACGGCGCTGAAGACGAGGGGGGGCAGGTGCCAATTCCCTTAACACCAATAAGAGCCTGGTATGCACCTGGAGGGGAACCCCCTTTTTTTTTTGTTTTTTTGGTCTGGAGTTCCCCTTCATGAACAGCGATCTGTCATTTACCCATATCAGTCCCGCACCCCCTTCAGTTAGAACACACCCAGGGAACATATTTAACCCCTCCCTCGCACCTAGTGTTAACCCCTTCCCTGCCAGTGGCATTTTTTTAGTAAGCAATGCATTTTTAGAGCACTGATCGCTAGAAAAATGCCAATGGTTCCAAAAAAGTGTCCGATGTGTCCGCCATAATGTCGCAGTACCGTTAAAAATCACTGATCGCCGCAATAACTAGTTAAAAATAAAAAATAAATAAAAATGCCATATTTTGTAGACGCTATAACTTTTGCCAAAACCAATCAATAAACGCTATTTGCGATTTTTTTGGAACCAAAAAGATGTAGAATATGTATCGGCCTAAAGTGAGGGATTTTTTAAATTTTTAGAATATATATTTTTGGGGATATTTATTATAGCAAAAAGTCAAAAAAAAAAATTTTTTTTTTAAATTGTCGCTCTATTTTTGGTTAGAGCTCTAAAAAATATAAAACCGCAGAGGTGATCAAATACCACCAAAATAAAGCTCTCTTTGTGGGAAAAAAAAAAGGTTGCCAATTTTGTTTGGGAGCCACGTCGCACGACTGCGCAATTGTCAGTTAAAGCGACGCCGTGCCGAATCACAAAAACTGGCCCGGTCATTGACCAGCAATATGGTCCGGGGCTCAAGTGGTTAAAAATTAACAAAACACTAAAGTTAGCCCAATTTTTGGTGATAATGTGAAAGATGATGTTACACCGAGTAAATAGATACCTTACATGTCACGCTTTACTATTGCAAACACTCCTGGAATGGGGCCAAAATTCAGTACTTGAAATTCCCCATAGGCGACTTTTTTTTTTTTTTCAGGTTACCAGTTTATAGTTACAAAGAAGGTCTAGTGCTAAAAGTATTGCTCTTGCTCTAACGCACGCGTCAATACCTCACATGTGTAGTTTGAACGATGTTTATATATGTGGGCGGGACTTGCGTAAGTCCCTCACAAATGTTGTCACTATCAGGGGTCCCAAAAAATGAGCAGATAATACTTATTTGCAAATTAATATTTTTTTAGTTAACATTGGGTGGTGTTTGTGGGGTGCCCAACACACACATTCATACATATTAGCAACGCTGTATCCTGGCCTATTGGCATGGTTATATTTTCTTAGGCCTCAATAAAACTCTATGAAATTTGTGCTTAAACTAGAACCAGGGGCGGACTGACAACTCATGGGGCCCCCGGGCAATAGAAGATTATGGGGCCCCTCTGGCTTACAGATGGCCACCACGCCAGGAGGCAGTGCAGACGCAGGGCAGCTAAAATCTTGGGATATTTACATTAAAAGCATGTCAGTTTCGGACATATCAGGGACAGATCTAAAAAAAACACAGATTTTTACATACTGTCCCTGGTTTTACTGAGCCTGGCAACCCTGATGGGGCCCCCTAGTGGCATGGGGCCCTCGGGCAGTGCCCGAGTGACTCAATGGTCAGCCCGCCCCTGACTAGAACTATAATCAACACTTTTTATTTTCTTTAATTTTGGATAGAGTGAGGGAGGGTTATAGGCCCTGTCAGCTTATTTTGTATTATCTGTGTCCAATTGGGGAGATTTGCCTTCACTTCCTGCCCCATAGCCAAACAGGAAGTGAGAGAAAAACTATGCAAATTAAGGGAGTCCAGAACCCCCCCCCCCCCCCCCCCCAGAACTAGTGTGTGTGTGTGCCCTGAAAATTCCTGGGCGGGTGATACAAAAACAGGGTGTGGCTTTGACAGGAAGGGGTGGGTCATTTTTCTATTAGGAGGTGCAGAAATGTAGTCAGGCCTAGGGCAGCACAAAACCTAAATATACTACTGCATATTAGGGCTTATTTAGACCGGATCAGATTTACAGCATGTTTTTATAGTGTGGGAGGAAACCCACGCAGGCACAGGGAGAACATGCAAACTCCATGCAGATGGTGTCACGGGCAGGATTCGAACCAGCGACCCTTTTGCTGCTAGGTCAAAGTGCTATACACTACACCACTGTGCTGAACGAACATGATTGCAGCTGAAAGCATGAGATCTTTTTTTTTTTTTTTGTCAATACCATGCTTTCCAGCCTTATTGACCCCGCCTCTCTCCATAAAGAGGACCTGTCACACACTAGTCCTATTACAAGGGATGTTTACATTCCTTGTAATAGGAAGAAAAGTGATCCAAAATCAAAAAAGTGACAAAAAAGTGCAAGCAGAAAAATATGAGCTAAAAAAACTAAAAAAAAACCACCCCTGTCCCTAGAAGCTCGCACTCAGAAGCGAATATGCATGCAAGTCCCCACATATGTAAACACCATTCAAACCACACATGTGAGGTATTGACGCATGCGTTAGAGCGATAGCAATAATTCTAGCCCTAGACCTCCTCTGTAACTCTGAACTGGTCACCTGTAAAAAAAAAAACAAGCATCGCCTATGGATATTTTTATGTCCCCGAAGTTTGGCGCCATTCCCTGAGTGTGTACAATATTAAAGCGTGACAAGTTAGGTATCTATTTACTCGGTGTAACATCATCTTTCACATTATACCTAAAAATTGGGCTAACTTTACTGTTTTGTTATTTTTTAATTCATAGACCGTGGTTTTTTTTGGGCCAAAAAAAAAAGGCGTTAGAAAAATGATTGCGCAAATACCGTTGGAAATCAAATAAAAAATGACCGCCACTTTATTCCCTAGGGTGTCTGCTAAAAAATTATATATAATGTTTGGGGGTCCTGAGTAATTTCCCAGGAACAAAATATAATTTTTACATGAAGGAGAGAAGTGCCAGAATAGGCGCGGTATGGAAGTGGTTAAAGTGAAATAATAAAAGTGAAATATTCCTTTAAATTTCATACAGGGGGGGAGGGGGTTTACACGCATGTTTCCCGTGCTTAGAACTGTCCCTGTACAAGATGTCATTTCTGAAGTGAAAAACAAAAAGTAATTTTAAAGAACTCATGGCTATAAAGAATACAGGCGTTGCTCAAAAAAACTAAAACAAAAAAATGTATGGGGGTCCCCCCAAATTAAATTACCAGGCCCTTCAGGTCTGGAATGGATATTAAGGGGAACCCCGCTGTAAAAACAAAAAAAAAATGGCGTGGGGTCCCCCCAAATATCCATACCAGGCCCTTCAGGTCTGGTGTGGATTTTAAGGGGAACTCCACCCAAAATCTAAAAAAAAATGGCGTGGAGTCCCCCTAAAAATCCACACCAGACCCTTATCCGAGCACGTTAACCTGGCCGGCCGCAGAAAAGAGGGGGGGACAGAGTGCGGCCCCCCCCTCTCCTGAACCACACCAGGCCACATGCCCTCAACATGGGGAGGATGTCCCCATGTTGATGGGGACAAGGGCCTCATCCCCACAACCCTTGCCCGGTGGTTGTGGGGGTCTGCGGGCGGGGGGCTTATCAGAATCTGGAAGACCCCTTTAACAAAGGGGACCCCCAGATCCCGCCCCCCCCCCTGTGTGAAATGGTAATGGGGTACATTGTACCTCTACCATTTCACCCCCAAAAAAAGTGACAAAAGTGTTAAAAATGACAGTAGCCGGTTTTTGACAATTCTTTTAATAAAATCTTCTTTCCGCTGGTCCTTCTTCTTCTTTCATTCGGGTTTCTTCCTCTGCTTCTTTCTTGGGTCTTCTCGTCCACATCTTGCCGTCTTGCCGTCTTTTCCCATCTTCTTCTCTGTCCGTCGACCTTCTCGTCCCGCATCTGCTTGATCTTCTGGGTGCTGCGCTTGAAATTGAAGATCCCGCCGTGTTCCCGCTCCTGGGACCCGCCCCCCTCTGACGCCACAGGTTAACTCATATGAAAGTCCGCGTGTGGCATATGTGCGTCAGAGGGGGGCGGGGTCACATGAGTGTGACACGGCGGGAACTTCAATTGGAAGCTGCGGCGGCTTTTTCTTCTCCGGACGTCGCGCTTGAAATCGAATTCCCCCGCCGTGTGACGCTCTGTGACCCCGCCCCCCTCTGACGCACATGACCTTCTAAGGAGTTTACTTGTGGCGTCAGAGGGGGGCGGGTCCCAGGAGCGGAACACGGCGGCCAATTCAAATTCAAGCGCTGCGTCCGGGGAAGAAAAAGATGTGGAGGAGAAGGCTGGCGGACCGAGAAGAAGACAGGAGAAGACACAAGATGCGGACGAGGAGGCCGACGGAAGGAGAAGAAGATAGGAGAAGACACCGGGCAGACGACAAGGCTGAAGGACGGACGGAGAAGATAGAAGAAGACGTCGGGCAAGATGTGGACGAGAAGACCCAATAAAGAAGCAGCGGAAGAAACCCGAATGGAAGAAGAAAAGACGATTTTATTAAAAGATTTGTCAAAAACCGGCTACTGTCATTTTTAACACTTTGACATTTTTTTGGGGGTGAAATGGTAGAGGTACAATGTACCCCATTACCATTTTACATAGGGGGGGGCCAGGATCTGGGGGTCCCCTTTGTTAAAGGGGTCTTCCAGATTCTGATAAGCCCCCCGCCCGCAGACCCCCACAACCACCGGGCAAGGGTTGTGGGGATGAGGCCCTTGTCCCTATCAACATGGGGACATCCTCCCCATGTTGAGGGCATGTGGCCTGGTGCGGTTCAGGAGAGGTGGGGGGGCCGCACTCTGTCCCCCCCTCTTTTCTGCGGCCGGCCAGGTTAACGTGCTCGGATAAGGGTCTGGTGTGGATTTTTAGGGGGACTCCACGCCATTTTTTTTAATTTGGGGTGGAGTTCCCCTTAAAATCCACACCAGACCTGAAGGGCCTGGTATGGATATTTGTCGGGAACCGCACGTCTTTTTTTTTTTGGTTTTTACGGCGTTGTTCCCCTTAATATCCATATCAGACCTGAAGGGCCTGGTAATTTAATTTGGGGGACCCCCTACACATTTTTTTTTTCCTTTATGAATTAATCCCTTTAGAATTGCCGGGAGCCGACAATTCATTACAGCCGCGTGTGAATTTTAAATGGCTTTTTTCCTTCAGAATGTAATTTTTTGCAGAGACAGTTCTAAGTGCGGTAAAAATGCGCTATTTCACATGCTGACTTTACACCCCCCTAGGTACGAAATTTAAAGGAATATTTCACTTTTATTGTTTCACTTTAAGCATTATTAATTTCACTGCTCCCGAAAAAACGGCCGTTTTAAAAAATAAAAAAAGCATTGATACATGTTCCCTGGGGCAGGACACTTTTTAGGACAAAACTTGCAGATTAGCCTTTAAAATGAACACTTTTGATTTCTCCCATAGACTTCTATAGGGAGTTCGGCGCGGCTTTACATATTACTTTCAATGTGCCGGCTGCTATGCTGGTTCATGCGCCTAATTAAGGCTTCACCCGGCACACTAATTAAGGCATGAACCAGCGCAGCGCACAGAGCATAGTAAATCAGCCCCACTGTGTGTTTTGGGGCTTTAGCAAACTAAATAAAGGGAAAGACACACATTTTAGGCATGGGATCATGAGGGAAATAAGAATGTTAAGGCACAATTTGTGTGTATCTTCAATTTTTGGCTTTGGGGTTCCTAAAAACACAGAAAGATTACAATTAACATTACTTAGGGCAGAGCTTCCCAACTCTCCTTCTCAAGATGCATTCCCAGGTCATGTTTTCTAAATTAGTTGATTTTGGCACAGGTGATGTTGTCATTTTCAAGGTTAGTAATTCACACAGTTATTAATTCACACAGTCATTTTTATACTGAGGAAAATAAAGAAAACAGGACTTGGTGGTACACCTAGAGAGGTAGAGTGGAGAAACACTGACCTCTGACTCTAAATTTTCACACTTAAAAGTCATAAACGTGCAAGTGGAACAAGAAACTTCAGCCCAGGCCAGAGGAACTTAAAATATGGCAAGCATGTCTACATAATCATATATTCTTCTCTGTAAAGCAGTGGCAGCCTCCTTTATTTGCTCAAGATCATTCAAACACTGCATTATATCTGCACTCATTCGGCCAATTGTGCATCTTAGGAGATCACTGCCAGCTCCTTCCACCTGCATCGAAAAAGGAAGGTGATGTAATTTTACAGAGGGCAAACACTGGACAAGTGCCAACATTGAAAAACTCCTGCAGTTGCCCCCACCCCCCCCCACCCCTCTTGTCTCCTATGGGATAGGGGATATATGATGATCATTCTAGTAGGCGTCACTCTGTGTGACTATGATCCCTGGGGCCTCTCCTCTACCCATGTCTACACTGGCAAGACTGCATTAATGGACACTGATTAGCCAGGCAGCAACAGAAAAGTGTTCTTTACCCCTTAAGTTCCACTCTAAGTCCATGGCCTTTGGCCCATCTAGAATCACCCCTGTCGGTGGCTAAATTAGTGTGTTTGAAATTTTCACTTACGATTTTGGGGGGAAGATGGCCTTGTTGTCTCCCCTGTTGGAGCCAGAGTGAGGGTTGCCTCCCTTCGTTCCCTCTGGTGGCTTGTTTGTAGCCTATTTTTTTGTGCCTCCCTGATGAAAGAAGGGAAAAATAATCGTTTCAAAAATAAATACATGGCAAAACCAAGAAAAAAAGAATGTTCATATCTGCCTTATATTTAACTTTATCTTTAAAATACAAATTCAGACAAAGATTAGAGAAAACATTATCTTGATTTTTCGAGACCTACTTGTAGAAAGCACATATACAGATTGGTTAGATACAAATATTTATTACTTTTTTGACTATGTGATGTATGGACTCGATCCAATCTTGTTCGCGGTGCTTTAGATCAGATCATCGCTTTCTGATTTGGTCCTTCGTTCGTTGCACCAAAAATTCTCCCTGTAAAAACGGTGATGACCAAATTGAGATCCTTTCAGCTGTTGGGCCTTTCGTAGTTGCGCAGCTTGAAGTCATAGTCGTGCTTCTCTAGGATGCACATCATTTCCACCATCTCACCCTTGCTCATGGGGGTTGCTTTGTGCCTCCTATAAGCTCCACCACTGCGGGGTTGCCTAGAATTTGCAGAATCCGCCATTTTGTCCCTCCCGAATGTTCCGCAGTGTGTGTCGCATGCAGAAGAGAGATGGTCACGCCCCAGCGTCATGACGCACTGAGAGCTGAGGATCACGCGTGTATATAAAGCCATAATGCGCGGGCAATGGAGCGGTCGTAGGAATGATCTTGGAGATGAGGAAAAACGATCGCCAACAAACGAAAGGAGCCAGAAAACTAAGGGACAATTGGGAATTGAGGTATAGATGGTTAGTGGCATATACTGTACTGCTTAGATTGAGGCCTAGATTGGGCCCAGTTTATGAGTTAATCTGGACAATAGGTTTTATCTTGCGTTCTGTCTTGCAGGCATTTAAAAAACATTTATCATTTATTCATTGACCTGTACCGTGAGCTACCCTGTGTCTGGAAGGTCAAAAGTCGAGACTACTCAAATAAGGCAGCATTGGAAAAACTCTCGTATATCACGTATATCAAGACCAAAATCTCCAATCTGAGGAGTTCCTTTAAAAGATAGCACAAGAAGGTCCAGGACTTACAGAGATTGGGAGCATCAGCAGATGATATCTATGTCCCCAGGCTGTGGTATTACCACAGCCTGGGGATATAGATATCATCTGCTGATGCTCCCGATCTCTGTGAGCCTGCGGTTTTTGACTGACCAGACCAAACCCAGGCCATCGCTGTCAACGATCCCTGAGGTCCACCAAGGTCCTTCTGCACATGATGAAGATGTAGAGGAACCCAGTCTGACCCAGGTATAGCATTGTTGAACATATTTGTATCCAAAAATACAATGATAACTAGACATTATTGTTAAAATATTACTGCCTTAACAAAGTGGTTTCCATATCAATAGACAGTAGTGCCCAAAAATGATTTGTACAAGTATGAAAAATGCTGGGGTCAGAATGATAGTCTTTTCCATTTGTCCACATTCAATTTGCAACAGTTAGGAGATCAAAAGTGTGTGTGATTAAAAAAAGAAAAAAAAGGATGTGTGATTGATGACCAAAACCAAAACAAAAAATAATTATGTCCCATTTTCATACACAGGAAAGTGTCAGTCAGGAGGAGTCCGTGGCCAGCAGCCACACGGAGCCCCAGGGCCGGATTCAGAAAGCACTTACGCCAACGTATCTATGGATACGCCGCGTAAGTGCATGGATGCGCTGTCGTATCTATGCGCCTGATTCTGCAAGTAAGATACGCCTGAATTTTGGCTTCATATGACCGACGAAAGTTTCCTACGCCGTCGTATCTTGTGCGCATATTTACACTGGCCGCAATGGGCGCTTCCATTGATTTACACGTCAAATATGTAAATGAGCGAGATACGCCGATTCACGAACGTACTTACAACCGTCGCTGTAATCTACGCCGTTTACGTAAGGCGTACGTCCGGCGTAACGTTAAGCCTCACAAAGCAGGTGTAAGTCATGTTAGGGTATGGACGTCGGAACAGCCGTCATATTTTACTTCGTTTACGTAAGTCGTACGTGAATGGGGCTGGGCGTAGGTTACGTTCACGTCGTAGGCATTGAGCCATCATATCTTAGGGAGTAAATTAGACGTGATTCTGAGCATGCGCATGCATGCGCCGTTCGTTCGGCCCTTCATTTGCATGGGGTCACGGTTAATTTAAATGTATCACGCCCACTACCTTCCTACTTTGAATTAGGCGGGCTTACGCCGGCCAATTTACACTACGCTGGCGCAACGTAGGGAGCGAGTGCTTTGTGAATACTGCTCTTGCCTCTTAGAGTTACGTCGGCATAGCGCATATGAGATGCGCTACGCCGCCACAAAGATGCGCCGAGCTACCTGAATCTGGCTTAAAGTGTGTTACTGGGTGGATCACCAGGTGAAATAAAGAAAAAAAAACTATAAAAGAAAACTAAACTAATACAGCTAACACATCTAAGGATTGGTAAGATGCAAAATTATATATTTTTAATTTTGGGTTTAATATCGCTTTAAGCTAGCTAAAACATAAGAACTGCTGTATATGCAGCCGATTTTTACAAAGCTGGAGTTCAATTTAGACATGGTATCACTAGAAAAAAAGGAAACTTCAGAAGACATTCCCTGGGGTGTTGGTGTGCTAGTTGTGCTGAATTCTACAATTTGTATAAGCAATTAGTGGGTCACCTGTGAATTCTTATGTATATATGTGTGTATTAAGTAGCTCCGTGTCCCTTGACACCTGTCTGCAATGATCGTAATTGCTGCTTTTTCCATTTCGATAGGGACAGTTAGCTCCTGACAAACAAAACTGCAGACTAGACTAATAAACTTACTGTTTAACTAACAATAATTAATTAAGGCTCGGTTCACAATAGATGCAGCGCAAATTCACAGTGAATTTACTGAAAATTCGCACTGCATCTAAATCGCAAATCTGTTCATGAGAATTGATTGTGGAACACATGAGAATTGATTGTGGAACATATGTTAAGTTAACGACACCCCACAATCAGTTGGCAAAACGCAACGCGATTTGTGAACACCCATGCGATCCGATTGTGAGTCCTGCGCGAGTTTGGTCTGAATGCGATGCAAATTCAGCCATACAGTTTGTATGACTGAAATTTGCATCGCACAGACATCGCATGTGATCTGCAATGCTGTGCAAATCACATGTGATGTCTGGCATCGCACTAGTGTGAACTGGACCTTAGAACCAAAAATAGAACTGCTACAGTCCGTCACAGAGATCTGAAGATGAAAATCAATGTCAAGAAAATTTAAAAGACAAACACTCAGAACACAAACATCAAAATATGTGCAGCATCAAAGTAGAGATTAGAGTCATAAATACTGCACATGCAGTGACACCATGGAAGAAGCCAAAAGTAGAGAGGGCATGCTGAGTATTCTTAACCCCTTAAGATTTATTAGAGCAGACATGCTCAAAGAACCAGGGGTTTTACATTATTAACCTTTTAGCATAGTCAGAAAATCACAGGGGGCCATATTCTCAGTGAAGTTACGATGGAGTAAGTCAGATACTCCATCGTAACTCCCTTTTTTGGCCAGTGTATCTATGCTCCTGATTCTCAGAATCATTTTTGCATAGATACACTTAAGATCCGCCATCTGTAAGTCACTTACACTGGCGGATCTTAAATGCAATGACGCCGGCCGCCGCTAGATGGCATTTACGTGAAGGAGTCATTTGCATATGCAAATGATCCTTCTACGCCGATTCCCGAACGAGTTCGCGTCGCGTAACCGTCGCTAACGTCGTTTGCGTAAGCGGAAATTTAGTCCTGCTATATGGAGGATTAAATTTCCGCAAGTCTCGCGTAGGCCATGTTACGGATGGCGTCGGGTCCCCGTCGTGTTTTTTCGTCGTTTACGTAAGTCGTTCTTGAATACGACTTTACGTCAATGACGCACACGTCGGCGTCATTGACGTTTTCCGCCGAGAACTGGAGCATGCGCACTGGGCTTTTTGCAGCCCGGCGCATGCCCAGTTCTTTCGCATCGGGGGCGCGCTTCATTTGAATAGAAGACGCCCCCTTGGAGATCCGCCAGGCTACGCCGGGACACTTACACTCCGCTGTCCCAACTTATGGAGCAAGTGTTTGGGGAATACAACACCTGCTCCAGTAAGTTGGGACAGCGGAGTGTAAGTGCCCTAAGTGCAGCAGGCGGATATTTAGAGAGAATATGGCCCAGGGAGGTGAAAGTCTGTGCATTTTGTAATATAAACTGCACAGGTGATTAAAAACAGAAAAATACCCATCAGCTAAGGGAAGAATCAACCTTAAACTGGCCATACATGGTTAGGTTTTTTTTTCATTCAGTCAGTGTATTCCTCTATGTTCACAAATGAGGTAGATGGGGGACCCCCCTGCTGGGATATTGTATTCTGGCCAGTGGTGGCCCGTCCAAAATTCAGTGTATGGCCAGCCTTATGGTGATACCCAAGCTACCAGCAGTGGGGGTGGCACAGCTGGGTCACTGCTTATGTCCAGATTCCCTTTTTAGAAGGACAGTGCACCTATTAAATGCTCTCTTTTGACATAGTAGCAGATCTACCAGCTAGCTCATAGAGATGTGCACTAATGAGATATAAGCCTTACATGAGGATATGCTAATATATAGCGCTTGTTTAAATTGGTTAAATGCCCAACTGCAATAAGGCATTTGCGTGATGACGATGCAACAAAGATATTCAAAAGTGATGGGTGCTTAAACAATAGGTATGTAATTGATCCTACACCTGCTCCCAATCTTCACCACAAGTGAGGCACACTCCCCTTCGGGGTACAAACTCACCAGAAGGCCAATAAAACTGAGCCTTAAGAGGTAACTGTCACTGGAACATCCGTCAGCACTGCCAGGGTCAGCATGGGTTAATACTCCATATGCATATATAAATACAAGAAGGCACCAACATAGTGTAATGCCATTTTTATTAGATAAAAGAGTACGCCTTTAGCACATTAGGCAAACCCCCGCTCCAAATGCATGTACCGTCAGTATAATGTTGATAAGCGTATAAAGTTAAAGTGTCTCCGAATGGTAACTAAGTCCCCAGAAGCTTGCATGTTGTTGCCACAGCGCTCAAACTCCTTCCTGGTCTTAGAAAACCAACGGTGGAGCGCACTCGTCACTTCCGGTTTGCTGATCGCCGTAGTAGTCCCGCCCTGACCAGTTCCGTCACTCGATTGACTTCAACAGAGGGCGCGGTTACTCGGTGTGGACGTGCGTGTTATATCAGCCCTCCTCTCTATGCCTATTGGACCCATTGAAAACAAAGTTATATAAACAAAACAGATTTATAGGGATATATCACCCGCAGTTAAAATCCATAATACCGCGAGCGTGTTTCAGTAAATATTACGAACTATAAGGAGTAACTGAAGTTATTTTCCATATAATTAAGTAAGAACAAAATTAAAAAAACAATATGCGTTTAATTTATTTTAAGACATTAAAAACAATGATATTACTCAAAGGATTATATATAAAATATGCATTTAAATTAATTTATAATAACATTTATTATTATTAGATAGTCTTGATTAGAAGGAAAAAATGAAATGAATAAATATATATATATATATATATATATATATATATATATATATATATATATATATATATATATATATATATATATATATATATATAAATAAAAAGTTGGAAGCTAAGGTCGAGTGAATCATCAAATAGATGTTTAAAGGAATAATTATATTTACATTAAGCATACCTTAGCTTCCAACTTATATATATATATATATATATTTATTTATTCATTTCATTTTTTCCTCCTAATCAAGACTATCTAATAATAATAAATGTTATTATAAATTAATTTTAAATGCATATTTTATATATAATCCTTTGAGTAATATCATTGTTTTTAATGTTTTTAAAAAAACAATATGCGTTTAATTTATTTTATTTTGTTCTTACTTAATTCTATGGAAAATAACTTCAGTTACTTCTTATAGTTCGTAGTATTTACTGAAACACGCTCGCGGTATTATGGATTTTAACTGCAGGTGATATATCCCTATAAATCAGTTTTGTTTATATAACTTTGTTTTTATAACTTAGTTTATTGTTCTGATTGGTTGACTTTGACCCCAGAAGCAATCTATACAGACAGAGTCTATTACTCCAGCTAATATTAATTTGACTGCCGGGATTGGAAGTGTCTTATTATTGTTCTTCCCCATCCTGAGTGAGTATGTGCAATTAGGATCGCGATGTGCTGTTTGCTATTATCCCCATCTCTGTGCTGAACGAGTCTGCCCTGCTTAGGGACGGACCAATTGGAGCACTCCCTTGTGTCTCCAGCGTCCTATGGGCATAGAGGAGGGCTGATATAACACGCACGTCCACGCCGAGTAACCGCGCCCTCTGTTAAAGTCAATCGAGTGACGAAACTGGTCAGGGCGGGACTACTACGGTGATCCGCAAACCGAAAGTGACGAGTGCGCTCCACCGTTGGTTTTCTCAGACCAGGAAGGAGTTTGAGCGCTGTGGCAACAACACGCAAGCTTCTGGGGACTTAGTTACCATTCAGAGACACTCTAACTTTATACGCTTATCAACATTATACTGACGGTATGTGCATTTGGAGCGGGGGTTTGCCTAATGTGCTAAAGGGGTACTATTTTATCTAATGAAAACGGGATTACACTATGTTGGTGCCTTCTTGTATTTATATATGCATATGGAGTATTAACCCATGCTGACCCTGGCAGTGCTGATGGATGTTCCAGTGACAGTTACCTCTTAAGGCTCAGTTTTATTGGCCTTCTGGTGAGTTTGTACCCCGAAGGGGAGTGTGCCTCACTTGTGGTGAAGATTGGGAGCAGGTGTGGGATCCATCACATACCTATTGTTTAAGCACCCATCACTTTTGAATATCTTTGTTGCATCGTCATCACTAGGGATGAGCTTCGCGTTCGACTCGAACATTGCCTGTTCAATTGTTCGTCGAAATTCAAACAAAACGGGTCGTTCGCGCCAAATTCGAGTGACGCGCCACTTTTTTTTTTCAGAAAAAACAACAGTTTTTAAAACTTTTTTTTCCATTGATACATGTTCCCTGGGGCAAGACCCGGGTCCCCAAACCCGTTTTCCGACAATAACTTGTATATTGGGCTTTAAAATGAGCACTTTTGAATTCGAACGTTCAAGTCCCATAGACGTCAATGGGGTTCGATACGTTCACACGAATGTTAGGTCCGTTCAAAGGTTCTGGTGCGAACCGAACACGGGGGTGTTCAGCTCATCCCTAGTCATCACGCAAATGCCTTAATGCAGTTGGGCATTTAACCAATTTAAACAAGCGCTGTTTTATCATTTGGACTTTTAGTTTCAGTTTGATATATTTTTATTTAGACTTTAAAGCGGAGTTCCGGGCACAAATTGAAAAAAAAAACTTTTTAAATATAAATACCTCTGTAATACACAAGCTGAATGTATTCTACTACAGTTAGTCTGTAAACTACGGTCCGTTTTGTTAGGTTGTTACAGCATTTAGACACTTTATAAAACAGAAATTGACTGGGGCCATCTTAAGTGTGGGCATCATGAAGCCAGACTGTATGACTTCCTGGATTTCAGCCTTGCACATGCTCAGTGCTGTACAAGCAGTGTAATGGTTTCAGATCATCAGGTTTCAATAGCAATGGGAGTGTCAGAGGAAGTTACCGCCCCTTATCTATGCAAACCTCTCCTCCCCTCCTCCCCTCCTCCCCTCCTCCCCTCCTCCCCTCCTCCCCTTCTCCTTCCAAGAACCAGTAAATATAATAAATAATGTGTTCCTGTGCAGATATATCTACATAACAAGATGATATACATCTCTTGTTATATATGTGGTGTGTATACATATACCAGACATGTGCACTGTCAATAAATTCATTTTGTTAGTGCGGTGACATTAGTGCTGTGATGTTAGTGCGGTGATGTTAGTGCAGTGATGTTAGTGCTGTGATGTTAGTGCGGTGATGTTAGTGCGGTGACGTTAGTGCGGTGACGTTAGTGCGGTGATGTTAGTGCGGTGATGTTAGTGCGGTGATGTTAGTGCAGTGATGTTAGTGCGGTGATGTTAGTGCGGTGGTGATGTTAGTGCGGTGACATTAGTGCTGTGATGTTAGTGCGGTGATGTTAGTGCTGTGACATTGGTGCGGTGATGTTAGTGCTGCGATGTTAGTGCTGCGATGTTAGTGCGGTGATGTTAGTGCTGCGATGTCAGTGCTGCGATGTTAGTGCTGCGATGTTAGTGCTGCGATGTTAGTGCGGTGATGTTAGTGCTGCGATGTTAGTGCTGCGATGTTAGTGCTGCGATGTTAGTGCGGTGATGTTAGTGCTGCGACGTTAGTGCGGTGACGTTAGTGCGGTGATGTTAGTGCGGTGATGTTAGTGCGGTGATGTTAGTGCGGTGATGTTAGTGCAGTGATGTTAGGGTGGTGATGTTAGTGCGGTGACATTAGTGCTGTGATGTTAGTGCGGTGATGTTAGTGCGGTTATGTTAGTGCTGTGACATTGGTGCGGTGATGTTAGTGCTGCGATGTTAGTGCTGCGATGTTAGTGCTGCGATGTTAGTGCGGTGATGTTAGTGCTGCGATGTTAGTGCTGCGATGTCAGTGCTGCGATGTTAGTGCTGCGATATTAGTGCTGCGATGTTAGTGCGGTGATGTTAGTGCTGCGACGTTAGTGCTGCGATGTTAGTGTGGTGATGTTAGTGCTGCGATGTTAGTGCTGCGATGTTAGTGCTGCGATGTTAGTGCGGTGATGTTAGTGCTGCGACGTTAGTGCGGTGACGTTAGTGCAGTGATGTTAGTGCGGTGATGTTAGTGCGGTGATGTTAGTGCAGTGATGTTAGGGTGGTGATGTTAGTGCGGTGACATTAGTGCTGTGATGTTAGTGCGGTGATGTTAGTGCGGTGATGTTAGTGCTGTGACATTGGTGCGGTGATGTTAGTGCTGCGATGTTAGTGCTGCGATGTTAGTGCTGCGATGTTAGTGCGGTGATGTTAGTGCTGCGATGTTAGTGCTGCGATGTCAGTGCTGCGATGTCAGTGCTGCGATGTTAGTGCTGCGATGTTAGTGCGGTGATGTTAGTGCTGCAACGTTAGTGCGGTGACGTTAGTGCGGTGATGTTAGTGCGGTGATGTTAGTGCAGTGATGTTAGTGCGGTGGTGATGTTAGTGCGGTGACATTAGTGCTGTGATGTCAGTGCGTGACATTGGTGCTGTGATGTCAGTGCGTGACATTGGTGCTGTGATGTCAGTGCGTGACATTGGTGCTGTGATGTCAGTGCGTGACATTGGTGCTGTGATGTCAGTGCGTGACATTGGTGCGGTGATGTCAGTGCGTGACATTGGTGCTGTGATGTCAGTGCGTGACATTGGTGCGGTGATGTTAGTGCTGCGATGTTAGTGCTGCGATGTTAGTGCTGCGATGTTAGTGCGGTGATGTTAGTGCTGCGATGTTAGTGCTGCGATGTCAGTGCTGCGATGTTAGTGCTGCGATGTTAGTGCGGTGATGTTAGTGCTGCGACGTTAGTGCTGCGATGTTAGTGCGGTGATGTTAGTGCTGCGATGTTAGTGCTGCGATGTTAGTGCTGCGATGTTAGTGCGGTGATGTTAGTGCTGCGACGTTAGTGCTGCGATGTTAGTGCGGTGATGTTAGTGCTGCGATGTTAGTGCTGCGATGTTAGTGCGGTGACGTTAGTGCGGTGATGTTAGTGCGGTGATGTTAGTGCGGTGACATTGGTGCGGTGATGTTAGGGTGGTGATGTTAGTGCGGTGACATTAGTGCTGTGATGTTAGTGCGGTGATGTTAGTGCGGTGATGTTAGTGCTGTGACATTGGTGCGGTGATGTTAGTGCTGTGATGTTAGTGCTGCGATGTTAGTGCTGCGATGTTAGTGCAGTGATGTTAGTGCTGCGATGTTAGTGCTGCGATGTCAGTGCTGCGATGTCAGTGCTGCGATGTTAGTGCTGCGATGTTAGTGCGGTGATGTTAGTGCTGCAACGTTAGTGCGGTGACGTTAGTGCGGTGATGTTAGTGCGGTGATGTTAGTGCAGTGATGTTAGTGCGGTGGTGATGTTAGTGCGGTGACATTAGTGCTGTGATGTCAGTGCGTGACATTGGTGCGGTGATGTCAGTGCGTGACATTGGTGCTGTGATGTCAGTGCGTGACATTGGTGCTGTGATGTCAGTGCGTGACATTGGTGCGGTGATGTCAGTGCGTGACATTGGTGCGGTGATGTTAGTGCTGCGATGTTAGTGCTGCGATGTTAGTGCTGCGATGTTAGTGCGGTGATGTTAGTGCTGCGATGTCAGTGCTGCGATGTTAGTGCTGCGATGTTAGTGCGGTGATGTTAGTGCTGCGACGTTAGTGCTGCGATGTTAGTGCGGTGATGTTAGTGCTGCGATGTTAGTGCTGCGATGTTAGTGCTGCGATGTTAGTGCGGTGATGTTAGTGCTGCGACGTTAGTGCGGTGACGTTAGTGCGGTGATGTTAGTGCGGTGATGTTAGTGCGGTGACATTGGTGCGGTGATGTTAGGGTGGTGATGTTAGTGCGGTGACATTAGTGCTGTGATGTTAGTGCGGTGATGTTAGTGCGGTGATGTTAGTGCTGTGACATTGGTGCGGTGATGTTAGTGCTGCGATGTTAGTGCTGCGATGTTAGTGCTGCGATGTTAGTGCGGTGATGTTAGTGCTGCGATGTCAGTGCTGCGATGTTAGTGCTGCGATGTTAGTGCGGTGATGTTAGTGCTGCAACGTTAGTGCGGTGACGTTAGTGCGGTGATGTTAGTGCAGTGATGTTAGTGCGGTGGTGATGTTAGTGCGGTGACATTAGTGCTGTGATGTCAGTGCGTGACATTGGTGCGGTGATGTCAGTGCGTGACATTGGTGCTGTGATGTCAGTGCGTGACATTGGTGCGGTGATGTCAGTGCGTGACATTGGTGCTGTGATGTCAGTGCGTGACATTGGTGCTGTGATGTCAGTGCGTGACATTGGTGCGGTGATGTCAGTGCGTGACATTGGTGCTGTGATGTCAGTGCGTGACATTGGTGCTGTGATGTCAGTGCGTGACATTGGTGCTGTGATGTCAGTGCGTGACATTGGTGCTGTGATGTCAGTGCGTGACATTGGTGCGGTGATGTCAGTGCGTGACATTGGTGCGGTGATGTTAGTGCTGCGATGTTAGTGCTGCGATGTTAGTGCTGCGATGTTAGTGCGGTGATGTTAGTGCTGCGATGTCAGTGCTGCGATGTTAGTGCTGCGATGTTAGTGCGGTGATGTTAGTGCTGCGACGTTAGTGCTGCGATGTTAGTGCGGTGATGTTAGTGCTGCGATGTTAGTGCTGCGATGTTAGTGCTGCGATGTTAGTGCGGTGATGTTAGTGCTGCGACGTTAGTGCGGTGACGTTAGTGCGGTGATGTTAGTGCGGTGATGTTAGTGCGGTGACATTGGTGCGGTGATGTTAGGGTGGTGATGTTAGTGCGGTGACATTAGTGCTGTGATGTTAGTGCGGTGATGTTAGTGCGGTGATGTTAGTGCTGTGACATTGGTGCGGTGATGTTAGTGCTGCGATGTTAGTGCTGCGATGTTAGTGCTGCGATGTTAGTGCGGTGATGTTAGTGCTGCGATGTCAGTGCTGCGATGTTAGTGCTGCGATGTTAGTGCGGTGATGTTAGTGCTGCAACGTTAGTGCGGTGACGTTAGTGCGGTGATGTTAGTGCAGTGATGTTAGTGCGGTGGTGATGTTAGTGCGGTGACATTAGTGCTGTGATGTCAGTGCGTGACATTGGTGCGGTGATGTCAGTGCGTGACATTGGTGCTGTGATGTCAGTGCGTGACATTGGTGCTGTGATGTCAGTGCGTGACATTGGTGCTGTGATGTCAGTGCGTGACATTGGTGCTGTGATGTCAGTGCGTGACATTGGTGCTGTGATGTCAGTGCGTGACATTGGTGCTGTGATGTCAGTGCGTGACATTGGTGCGGTGATGTCAGTGCGTGACATTGGTGCTGTGATGTCAGTGCGTGACATTGGTGCGGTGATGTCAGTGCGTGACATTGGTGCTGTGATGTCAGTGCGTGACATTGGTGCGGTGATGTCAGTGCGTGACATTGGTGCGGTGATGTCAGTGCGTGACATTGGTGCGGTGATGTCAGTGCGTGACATTGGTGCTGTGATGTCAGTGCGTGACATTGGTGCTGTGATGTCAGTGCGTGACATTGGTGCTGTGATGTCAGTGCGTGACATTGGTGCGGTGATGTCAGTGCGTGACATTGGTGCGGTGATGTCAGTGCGTGACATTGGTGCGGTGATGTCAGTGCGTGACATTGGTGCTGTGATGTCAGTGCGTGACATTGGTGCTGTGATGTCAGTGCGTGACATTGGTGCGGTGATGTCAGTGCGTGACATTGGTGCTGTGATGTCAGTGCGTGACATTGGTGCTGTGATGTCAGTGCGTGACATTGGTGCGGTGATGTCAGTGCGTGACATTGGTGCTGTGATGTCAGTGCGTGACATTGGTGCTGTGATGTCAGTGCGTGACATTGGTGCTGTGATGTCAGTGCGTGACATTGGTGCTGTGATGTCAGTGCGTGACATTGGTGCTGTGATGTCAGTGCGTGACATTGGTGCTGTGATGTCAGTGCGTGACATTGGTGCTGTGATGTCAGTGCGTGACATTGGTGCGGTGATGTCAGTGCGTGACATTGGTGCGGTGATGTCAGTGCGTGACATTGGTGCGGTGATGTCAGTGCGTGACATTGGTGCTGTGATGTCAGTGCGTGACATTGGTGCTGTGATGTCAGTGCGTGACATTGGTGCTGTGATGTCAGTGCGTGACATTGGTGCGGTGATGTCAGTGCGTGACATTGGTGCGGTGATGTCAGTGCGTGACATTGGTGCGGTGATGTCAGTGCGTGACATTGGTGCTGTGATGTCAGTGCGTGACATTGGTGCTGTGATGTCAGTGCGTGACATTGGTGCGGTGATGTCAGTGCGTGACATTGGTGCTGTGATGTCAGTGCGTGACATTGGTGCTGTGATGTCAGTGCGTGACATTGGTGCTGTGATGTCAGTGCGTGACATTGGTGCGGTGATGTCAGTGCGTGACATTGGTGCTGTGATGTCAGTGCGTGACATTGGTGCTGTGATGTCAGTGCGTGACATTGGTGCTGTGATGTCAGTGCGTGACATTGGTGCTGTGATGTCAGTGCGTGACATTGGTGCTGTGATGTCAGTGCGTGACATTGGTGCTGTGATGTCAGTGCGTGACATTGGTGCTGTGATGTCAGTGCGTGACATTGGTGCTGTGATGTCAGTGCGTGACATTGGTGCTGTGATGTCAGTGCGTGACATTGGTGCTGTGATGTCAGTGCGTGACATTGGTGCGGTGATGTCAGTGCGTGACATTGGTGCTGTGATGTCAGTGCGTGACATTGGTGCGGTGATGTCAGTGCGTGACATTGGTGCTGTGATGTCAGTGCGTGACATTGGTGCGGTGACAACATTAGTGCCCAGTGCAGAGTGGGGGGAGGTACAGATGATCAGGATGACAGAGCACATCTCGGTCTGTGTAGATCTGTATGTGAGTACAGTGATCATAGTACAGCCCCGCCTCCCTGCACTAGAATTGTAACACACAGTGCAGAGCTCTGTTTCTATGTACAGGGAGGCGGGGCTGTACAGGGAGGCGGGGCTGTACAGGGAGGCGGGGCTGTACTATGCTCGGTGCTCTCACATACAGATCTATCAGACAGAGTGAGACTCGCTCTCTCTGTCTGATGATCTGTATCTCCGTGCACCGGAGACAGACTGCAGATGGGCGGGTGGTGGAGGGAGGAGGACGGGGGCGGCGGTGACGGACGGGTGGAGGAGCTAAGACGGGGGAGGAGTTGGAGAGGGAGAAGAGGAAGGACACCACCTCTATGGGCGGCACTGCCCTCCCTCCCTCCCGCCCCCCGAGATGTTCATCCACGGCTGCGATGTTCAGCCCAGCCTGGGGATGATAACACACATATCCCAGGAGGCATAGCAGCGCTGGATGCGGCGGGGGGGGGGGGCCATTCCGCCGCGGCGGGGGAATAAGACACTCACAGATAAAAACGTGAGTTTTTAAAAGACAAAAACAAAACATCCCAAATGTATTTAAGGGGGCAGTGTAAAAACGAATGCAGATAAGTTGTAAAATAGGGTGGAACTCCGCTTTAAATAGCTACTTTCATTGCCATATTCTGTTGTAAAAATAGTATTATTGGCTGTTTTATTGTGTTCATCCATCCTTCTGACAATTGTCAGCTCAGAGACATCCTGGTTCTGTGGCGTGCATAAAGCCCTTAGTTACACCTTCTGGTCATGCTAATATATAGGTCTGGAATTTTAATACTTGAAGGATGCACAATCTATATTTACCATTGTTCTTGAGACATTTTTCCATTTTCACGTATTGCCTGTATATATTGCAGCAACTTCTATAGTAGCTAATCTCAACCAGTGTTCTGTGTATCTCTAATGCCCTGTACACACGATCAGAATTTCCGATGGGAAAAAATCTGATGGAATTTTCCGTCGGAATTCTGTTTAAGCTGTCTTGCATACACACTGTCAGACCAAATTCCGACCGTCCAAAACGCGGTGATGTAAAACACTACGACGAGCCAATAAAAATGAAGTTCAATGCTTCCGAGCATACGTCGACTTGATTCTGAGCATGCGTGTTTAAGCCGCAACCAATTCGCATAGGTGTGAATCCGGCCTTAAGGATTTCTCTGTGGTAAAAAAGGTTGAGAAAGCCTGTTGTTCCTTTTAGTGTATGTGACATGCAGAAAAGTACAATAAAAGTATATGGTCAACTTATAAATTTGTTCTTTGCTGATAAAAACATATGTTTATAAAAGAAAAACAAAGAGAAAAGGGCTAATTCCTAAGATGCCAATTTTACAAACACTGTAGTAATGCCTATTTCAAGTCTGTTTTTATCTGAAACTAAAGTAATCTTTTCTTGTTCTGTGTTCATATACTCTGTAATGAATTGTTACTTCTGTTCTATTTATAAAATTGTATGATGTAAAGGAAACCAAATTAATTACGTACTGAAAAGTTTCTTTCCTTGGGAACCCACCCTATTTTTTGTGCTACCATTGTTTGAACATGTTGTTGTTATGTGTACTATTGTACTTCGGAAGCATACTCCAAAATCTGTGTGCTTGGATGAAAAAGAAATGTTTATATGGAAATACTCTTCTGCATTAAAGCAGGCATATCGGTAATTTAACAAATTACATAATTGTTATAAAATACAGACATACATTAATAGAAAAAACAACATTTTATACCGTAATTATAAGGAAGTTCTTAAGCTCTAGTCATTTGACTGTACCTAGGTAAAATAAACATCTTGGAAGGATTATGTTCTCAGTCTGCTGTGAGCAAAAATAAAGTATTTTTTCAAGTGGAATTGAACATCTTAATACATATGCTGGTAGCCTTAGTAAATAAATATGAAAGTACAGTGTAATAAATGTATTTGTTAATTGTTCTTCATAAATCTATATTTCAATATTTTTATTGGAAAATAAAAAAAATCTGGTAGTAACAGAAGTCTCATTGGAACAAAGCCAATTCTCAGGTTTTCAACACAGTAAAACAAAATAACTGTCATCCCACATTGCATTAAATAATGTTTTAGGCAAAACAAATATTTTCAAGTTAGCCTCTGAGGGTTGAATGTAATATCCATCATCATCAAAAACAAGATCAAAAAAAAAAAACATAATCCTGAGTAGTGATGGAACCAATCGCTTCTCATCGAAAGTCAGGAACACAACTATGTATGATGGATGATCGAGAGCAGGAACAAGGGCATGGTATAGGGAAAAGATGAAGGCATGGTATAGGGAAAAGATGAAGGAATGGGAGGGTAGTAATGGGTAAGGATCTACTGGGGAATCCTGGCATTAATCCCTGAGACTATCGTAGGGCACACAACTGTTTGAGGGCCCCTAGACAACCAAATGTACCATACATGTAGATACCAGAAAAAGAGGGAAATAATGAGGATAAAGGAGAAGAAGAAGGAGAAGAAAAGGGTCAACCCAGAGTTCATTAGGGAGTCGAGATATAACCGATTCAAGGGTCCCATAGCTTATAAAATTTTTGGAAATTATTACAGAGTATATGAGTGAGCCAATGGTGCTTACTTTTAACGTAATTGAGAGGAATAATCGACTGTTTCCAATGCCTAGCAATTGTAATCCTCGCTGCCAGCAATATATAAGTGATCAATTTCACTGATTTTCTGGGCACTTCATCAGGCAGTTTTCGAAAAAGAGCTGCTTCGGAAAATCAGTGAATGTTCACCTCTGTCACCGAGTTTATAAGATTAAATATCCTAATCCAAAATCTAGTCACGTGGGGACATTGCCACCAAATATCGTGCATTGTCCCCAAATGGCCACAATGTCAGAAACAATTCAGCGAAGTGGAAGAATGCATTTTGGCTACCCTAATTGGAACCAGGTACCAGCGCAGGAGTGTTTTATAATTAGCTTCTATTAGAGTTGTATTGATGGAGATTTTAGATAAATTATGAGCTATGTCCTGCCACTCAGTCACATCACATGTAAGGTTCAGGTTCCTTTCCCATTGATTCATATAGGCAAGTTTTGAGTTTGGCTCAGTGAGAGAGGCGTATACCTCAGATGCACACCCCCTCTGAAAGCCCCTGGCCTGGCAAGATAGTTCAAAAGTTGTGAGTGTAAGGGGCCCTGCCAGTAGGTTCTGTTTAGATCTGGCAAAAGATGCAATTTGATTGTATCGGAATGTTTCACTAGGAGGCATTTGCAACGTATGCTTAAAGTGTTGCAAGGTGTATATTTAATCTCAATCTCCAGCTAATGGTATATGCAGGGATGATAAAGGGCTGCGGCGATGTTTTCTTTCCCAAACTGCTAAAGAATGCGATAGAGAGGGATATAATATAAGAGGGAGTAAACAGCTAGGAAGCCACAGTAATGATCCTATGGCAAATGGATGGCAAGAGAGTGCCTCAATAGAGACCCAAAGGGGGACAGAGCCTTTAGCGGTAGTGTAGGCTAATTGTGCAATCTGAACTGCTTTGAAAAATGCTTCTAGATTGGGAAGACCAAGCCCACCCCCAGATTTCGGGGTATAAAGTGTTAGTTTTGTATCCAAGGTCTTTTTTTTACCCCTCACGAAGCGCAGGACATCAACTTGTAGACACTGTAGATCCCCCCTTGGGATTGCCACTGGTAAAGTTCTAAAGTAATAAAGGAGTCTGGGTAAGAATGTCATTTTGATTGAGTTGATTCTGCCAAACCATGAGAGGGAATAGTCTGCCCAACAACAAAGTTCCTCCCTATGTTTTTTAAACAATGGGGGGTAATTCGCCTTATAGATAGTTTCATTGGAAGATGTCAACTGAACCCCTTGGTATGGAAGGGAGTGGTGGTTCAATTTAAAACTACAGTATAAGTATTCCGAAGAGTCTGTACTGTACTCGGGGATAGCGAAACATTAAATGCCATTGTTTTTTGAGAATTTAGAGGAAGGCCAGAGACTGGGGAAAATGGTCCAACAAAGATAACAAATTAGGTAGAGTCACTTGAGGGTTAGTGATATACATAAAGACATCATCGGCAAATAAAGCACATTTATATTCCTGGGGAAAAAAGTGCAGCGCTAAAACTTAATTGATCCGTGAAGATGCTGCCAAATTCACATAACATAAAAAAAAAAAAATCAAACAAAAAATATGTGAAAATAAGATTCACACAGCATGGATGTAATGCTGTTTGAAGTCCATACATATGTTTCCAAATTGGTAAGTGGAAACGCCAACCAGGTGTAATTAACAATGTGAATAGTTCATAGGTGTGTTTCCCAGTAGATGAATGGAACACTTCACATATAGTGCCGGTTCAAATAAATGAAGACAACAATATTGGCTTGTCTGTAGCAATCCTCAAAATAGCAGAAAAGAGATAATGGATACTCTTATCAGCTGTGGTGGACTTACATGTTAGTACTAACAGCAAGTCGGATCAGGCATGGTGGTCACAACGGACCCTGGGCTCTGTGCGGAAGGCTCTCCAAAGATGGTCACTCCAGTTGAAATAATGGAACCGGTCTGGATCTGGTACCTCGCTTCTGAAACAGGAACCCGAATGGAAAAGGCCAACGGTGGAATGGCCAAGCTCATGAAGCAACACAGCATGTGTGGTGTTATGGAAACAAAAGAAGGAAAATGCTCCCATGGTGCAGATAAAAAAAAACAATGAAGGTTTTTATTTGAAATATAACAGATAAAATCACTTGAAAAAGTTTAAAAGCAGTATGGGGTACCCGAAGTATGTTACCCGACGCGTTTCGGCTCAAAGCCATCAACAGGGGCATCTGTTTATATTCCTGTTGTCCACAGTAAATACCGTGAATGTTGGGGTGAGAACAAATCACCATAGCCAGGGGTTCTATTGCCAATGCAAAGAGCAAAGGGGAGAGTGGGCAGCCCTGCCTCATGACACGGTTAAAAGGAAATGGTGATGATTTGTAACCTCTAATTGAAACCTGGGCTAATGGGGAGCTATGTAAAGTTTTCAGCAAGGAAAGGAGTGTAGAGCCAAAACCTAGGGTCTCTAGAGTAACAAATAGGGAATTCCAATTTAAACTATCAAAAGCCTTATTGAGGTCTAATGAAAGGAGTACCCGGGTGAGTGGAGCATCCCAATTGGAACGTATAGCTGAGATCAGCATTATAGATCTATAAATTTGATCTAGCGTTTGGCGCCCTGCTATAAATCCCGACTGATCCTTATGGATATACTGTGCTAGAAAGGTATTGAGGCAAGAGGCCAAAAATGTTGTAAGAATCTTTAAATCAGAATTTATCAATGTCATTAGTATCTCTGTTATATAGGCCTTATTTTCATCCAAAGGTACCGCACCTCCATCCCGCAGGGGATTGAAGTAAAGAGCAATGTGTGGAGCCAGCTGTTCGGAGAATTTTTTTTGTTGTAAGAATTGGAAAGACCATCAGGGCCAGGAGATTTATGAAGTGATAATGTCCTCACATGTAAAAGGCTGGTCCAAAAGGTCTCTATGAGCTTCTGCAATGGATGGGAGGGGCAGATTCCCCAACAATTTCCTGATGGATGGAGGAGCAGCATCCTAGGGATGCCCATATAATTCAGCATAAAAATGATGAAACTTCTGAAGAATCTTTTGGGGGTCTTGAGAAGTATGGTGTCCTGAAAGTCTAATTTTAGGGAGCACCAAGTGCGAGTGTCTGGGGGTAAGCTTGTGTGCTAGCATTATCCTGGGCAATCACGCCAGATAAAGAACCTATGATTCGTCCAATTCGTCCGTCTCTCGTGGTGAGACAAATGTTGAGTTCTAAACAGAATTTTTCCATTTAGTGAATAGATTAGAGGACAGGTAGCATTTATGTTGTGTAGCTAGAGCTGCGTATTCTTTGTTTTTGGCAGATATCAACTCACTGCAAGCTTTTTTGAGTCTGGAAGACAATTGAATAAAAGACCCTCTGATAAAAGCCTTGTGTGCGGCCCAATTAATTGCAAGGGAGGTGTCTTCTGGTACATTAATATCGAAGTAGGTTTTCAAATGATTAGAAATCTCAAGACAATGAGATTCATCACTGAGGAAGGATTAATTTAGACGCCAGTGTGTCTGTTATCTTGTTGGTCAGATGCAAAAAATGAATTATTAGAGGATCGTGGTCTGACCAGGAAGTAGAAGGTATTTTAGCGGAATTTAGTTTTGGCAATAGTCCCAATAGGAGAAACACGTGGTCTATACGAGAGTGTAAATAATATCTAGAGGTGGGGTTTGCTTCCCTCCAGGCATCTACTAGATCATTATGATAAAGCAACTGTGCAAACTTATGACTTTGCTTAGGAGGGGATTGGAGCACAACAGTGTGAGATTTGTCCGTGTCTAAGGCTAGATTAGAGTCACCTGCTAGAGTTACTTCTCCCTCAAACTCAGGTGCCATGGATTGTAAGATGGAGCAAAAGAACGTGATTTTATTAGTATTAGGAACGTAGTAGACTAAGGTCATCAATGTTTCCCCCAGGAAACCCTTAACTAAAAGATAACATCCCTCCTTGTCCTTGAGAACTTTGGTTTCAGTAAATGACACACGTCTAGAGAAGCAGAGGGCCACTCCCCTCTTTTTCCCAATGCGTTTTCATAGTAGCAAATAGGATAGGATTTTTTTTTAACACACCGTGACCAGAGCAATATAATGTTACCATAGTAAACTTCATAGTGTAATCAGTGTAGATATACAAACAGCTACAGTAGCAACACAATTGTACACAATGGATGGCATGAAAGGAAGCCATCCATCATGTACTACTGTTATATGACCTGCTGTGATTGTTCACGGCGGTCACATGGTACCGGCAGTATTCTGGTACTCTGATCAGTCATTGGCTGTGTCTCATGGACACAGCCGGTGACAGATCGCACCACTTGTTTTCTGACTAGATGTTATATGATGTCCACTCAGGATAAGAAAGCCACCTCCCAGCCATCAAACTGCTATTGGCCAGGTGGGAACAGGGTAAAGATGGCTGCTGCACTTCTACATAAATTAATATTCAGTTTAACCCTGTCCACACTGCAGAAGGATATTACAGAAGCAACAAAGGAAGACATTCCACAGCAGTTATCAGCTATAGTCCAAGTTACAATAGTAAAAACCAACAGCAAAAGTAAAGTTCGCTATTGAGACACTTTTTTATGCTTCCAGTGTATAATGACATTTTTAGATAATGTACTAAAAATGTCCCTTTCATCTCAGGTGTGTAAAAATAAAGTAACCAAATACCAGGGGTGCCCAACCAGTGGCCGGGGACACATGTGGCCCACGGAGCACTCTGATGTGGTCCGCAACCTCCTGCTCTGGAATGGAATACAATAGAATACTGTTATTAAAGGTACGTTTATTACTAAAATCACAGCGTATATATGGGCATATCTGTTCTGCAGTGGTTACTGGGCTGCTTTTAAACTGATCCGCAGGTGCAGCGCAATGCACCTGTGGATTAGTTGCACTGAGCCATAGACGTCTATTACCTGTGAGTTTGATGTGGTTTCTGAAAGTGCACCACACCTACAGGATATAATAGAAGTCTATGGCAAAGTGCAGCTAACCTGCAGGAAAGCTACAGGTGAACTGTGCTGTGGGTAAACAACCGTGCATCAGTGTAAAAGTAGACTTAGGCCCCTTTCACAGTCAGCTGACCCAGTCAGACCCTTCATTCACTTCTGAGGAGTAGCAGATGTAAATGGACTTGTTACGTACCTGGTATGTCAGAGTCTGGTTGTAGGAGGCCTCTCTTACGGCTCTGGTTCACGAGCCGCTGGAGTGGGAACAGCGGACTCGGAGCACAGCGGGGTAGGAGTGCCGGTGTAAGGATGATGAGCTGTAGGTAGCTGTGTCTCTCTGCCGTGGAGGTGCGACGGCACTGAAGCAGAGGAGAGGGTCAGCGACAAACGTGCACGCGCGCCCGTTGAGCGCGCCCGCTGTGCACGTGCGCGGGACGCGCAGTGGTGTGTAAACACAGAGGAACAATGTCGTTTCCTCAGAAACAAGGATGGAGGACGCTGGAGGGTAAGTCCCTGACATTGCCCCCCCAAGGGGCAGCCTCCGGATGCCCAGTCGGGCCTTTTTGTCTGGATGAGCAAGAAAAAAGGCACGTAATAACTTATTGGCGTGTAGATTACCTTCAGGTTTCCAAGAGTTATCCTCTGGACCGTACCCCTTCCACTTGACCAGGAAATGATTCTGTCCTTGTCGCTTCCTGCAGTCCAATATCGCTTCCACTACGTACTCTTCGCAGCCATCGATCTGGACAGGTTCAGGACTTGGATCCTCTGTTAGGGAAGGGATCAGTGACTGCAGGTTTGAGTAAAGAAACATGAAATACAGGATGTATCTTCAGGGAGTTAGGTAGAGGCCGTTCATAAGAAGCTAAATTAATCTTTCTTTTAACAGGAAAGGGTCCCATAAACTTAGGTGCCAACTTCTTAGATGGGCAAGGCAATCTTAGGTTATTTGTGGACAACCATACCTGATCATCCGGCTTGAGGTCCAACTCTCCCCTCCTTCCCTTGTCAAAAAATCTCTTGCCGTCAGCTTGAGTCTTGGTTATTGCTTCACGTAATACCTGGAGAAATTCCAAAATATCTTGGACCGCTGGAACTGCTGATTCTGAAAAGAAATCTGGCAAAAATGTTAAATTATAACCATAATTAGAGAAAAAAGGGGATTGCCCAGTAGCTGAGTGTTTGGCATTATTGTATGCACATTCTGCTAAAGGTAGCAGCGAAACCCAATCATCTTGAAAAAAAGTTGTGAAGCATCTGATATATTGTTCCAAAGTCTGATTTGTTCTTTCGGTCTGCCCATTGGTTTGGGGATGGTAGGCTGAGGACAGAGAGAGCTTAATTTGTAACTTCTCACAGAGTGCTTTCCAGAACCAGATCTCAGCCCCAGGAAGAAGCTCAACAGTCATATGGTCGGTGTGGTGGAAGGGAATCTGCTCCTTTCTTGCTAAACACATCAATAAATCCATGGTATGGTTTGGGAACAGACTGAAGCAGACTGGGGTCGGCATTTAAACACAATAGTGTAGGATATGGGTTGGGCGGCCTTGGGAAACAGTATTCCTGGCAGTAGTAAGAAGGAAAGGTGATTTTTCCAGATATCCAGTCAATTTGTGGGTTGTGTGCCCGGAGCCAAGGTATGCCTAAAATTATTGGGAACAAAGGAGACGAAATAACATCCAAAATTAATAGTTCCTTGTGTTGGAGAGAAGTAGAAGCAGGTAGGGGAAGTGTCTCTCGTTTTACCTGACCGGACTTGATGTGTGAGCCGTCAGCCAAAAAAACAGAAAGTCTAAATTCCTTTCACGCAAAGGAATGTTATGGAGGTCGGCAAAAGTGTAATCAATGAAACAGCTGCATGCGCCAGAATCAACGATAGCGTTGACCGATACTGTCTTTTCCGGAAGCTGTAACGAGAGGGAGAGAGCAAAGTGGGTGGTGTTGGCAGACATGGCAGAAATATTGACAGGAGCTAAGGACTTGAACTTACGTGTCTTGATGGGACAGTTATTCACGTAATGGCCGGCCTCGCCACAGTAGAGACACAGGTTTAACTGACGACGACGTGTGCGTTCTTCAGGGGTCAGAGTAGGTCACATCACACCTAATTGCATTGGTTCGGAGGTGTCCATTGACAGGTCAGTCAGATTCGGGGGAGTAGGTGGTCGGTAACACGAGGCAGGTAAGGGAGCCCGAGCAGTGACCCATACTGGACGACTTTGTTGGGAAGAACGTTCCGCCCGACGTTCCCTTAGTCGCCGATCAATTTTCACGGCTTTAGAAATCAGATCGTCTAGGGTATCAGGTACCCCAATGCGGGGCAGTTCATCCTTCAAGGGTTCTGACAAGCCTAAGCGTAATTGGTTGGGCAGGGCTGCGCTATTCCATTGAGTATCTGCACTCCAACGACGAAAGTCGGTTACATAATCCTCCACCGCTTGGCGACCTTGTTGAAGTGTAAGTAAAGCGGTTTCGGCTGTAGCAGTCCTTTGGGGATCATCATAAAGCTGAGCCATAGTCTGGAAGAAGTTCAGCAGGGTCTCTGTCTGAGGGCCGTTTTCCTCTAACAGCCGATGAGCCCATTTTTGGGGTTGCCCTTGGAGCAGGGAGACGACGAACCACACTTTCGTGGCCTCTAGCGAAAATGTCCGGGGTTGCAGGGCAAAGTATAACTGACATGCGTTGCGGAAGTCCCGGAACTTAGAGCGATCCCCTGTGAATCGTTCGGGCATAGGGACCCTGGGTTCAGGTGGTAACATCACCACAGACGGAGCAGCAGCAGATGATGAAGATCTAGCATCTCCAGGAACGGCTAGATTCTGGACCTGTCCTTCCAATCTCAGGTAGCCATCTTGCAAGTTTTTAACGGCCTGAGTGAGGGATGACAGGTGCTTGCATATCTCCTCCATCGCTGGGGCAACTCCTGTAGACTCTGTCATAGCTGCCTGATACTGTTACATACCTGGTATGTCAGAGTCTGGTTGTAGGAGGCCTCTCTTACGGCTCTGGTTCACGAGCCGCTGGAGTGGGAACAGCGGACTCGGAGCACAGCGGGGTAGGAGTGCCGGTGTAAGGATGATGAGCTGTAGGTAGCTGGGTCTCTCTGGCGTGGAGGTGCGACGGCACTGAAGCAGAGGAGAGGGTCAGCGACCCAAACAGAAGGTGCGGCTACACGGCAACAAGGTGATAAGCAAGCGGATTAGTTAACAAGCAGGAAACAGCAGGGTCAGGCAAGCCGGGTCACAACGGTTAATCAGATAGTTCAAAAGCAGGTAATTGGAGCGAAGTCGTGATTCAAGCAGGTAGGTCTGGCAGCCGTGGGTCCAATCAGAAGGGTAGTCAAACAAGCCAGAGTCAGGGATTAGAGAGATACAGATAGTCAGCAAGCCGGGGTCAAAAGGTTCAATCAGCAATTCAGGATCAGGTTTCAGGATCAGGTTTCAAGTGTAAGTTCACTCTAAAACTGCAGATCAGGCAGCAAGGTGTTTGAGTCCAGCAATGTTTTTTAAAGTGCGCTTTTGGTGCCAAACGTGCACGTGCGCGCTCCTGCTACTGTGCATGTGTGCGCGCGCGCTGAGCACGCGCATGGGACGCGCGGCGGCGTGTAAACACAGAGGAACACTGTCGTTTCCTCAGAGACAATGATGGAGGACGCTGGAGGGTAAGTCCCTGACAGGACTACTTCGCCTACCTCCAATCTGATCCGCAAAAAAAAAAAGGGAAGAGTGGGCTCTATAGAGTAGAGTGGGCTGCCATCCACGCTCTCCCCTCATTGTGGCCCACGACCGGTTACCAAGTCGCTTAAGTGGCCCTCACTCTTCAAAAGGTTGGGTACCCCTGCCAAAGACAGTAGATGAGTGTTGCAAGTCCAACTGCTTACAGCTGGATTCAGAAAATAGTGACACAGGAACAAAAGATGCCGATGGGTCTTTAACCCCTATATAAATTTTCTGGCAAACAGTACATGGTCATTGGTCAACTGAAGCATGCATACATATTGATGTCATGATTGTTTTGCAGGGGGTTTGATCTTGACTGCCATAAGAATTGATCATGTAATCCAGGGGCCAAATATAAACCAGTTTGTTCAGTTCTCCAAGAAGACCAATGATTTACAAGATAACTATTTTAAATTGTTCTTTACATGAAGGAAAATGGTTTCATTGACACTCAGCAGAAATTATGTTATAATCATAGTCACAGTTTCAGGATCTCCCACTATCACTGGGTTGGTGGAGAATTATTTTCAGGGGGGGGGGGGGGCAATATGATGGTGACAACATTTGAATCAGTAGATTCGATGATATGACAAATGTTTTTCAAAAGTACTAAAAAAAACTGTTGGATTTAAGAATTGACTTTGGATCAAATTGACTTTGCTGAACAAAAATCATATTCACCGTTAGAAATTCATTCATTCAAGATAAGGGTGCACCGAATGGAAATTTTGGTGCGGAAACCGATAATGCAGGATGCACTTTGCCCAAAACCAAAACCAAAAATGACAGTTTAAAAAAAAGATTTATATATAACTGTATTATATTCAACTTTTTAATTAATATATTCCATTTAAATGAATATGAATTTCTTGTTCGTCATTATTGACACCTTTAGTGCGGAAAAGAAAGGTCAAGAAAAATGCAGTCTGTATCATGTCTGCAGTCTCTGACCATCTCTTGTATCATGTCCTCAGTCTCTGACCAACTCTTGTATCATGTCTGCAATCTCTTACTTAAACTTAAAGCGACACCAAAGTCAAAAACATTTTTTTTTAAATAACAAACATGTTATACTTACCTCCACTGTGTGGCTCGTTTTGCACACAGTGGCCCCGCTCCACGTCTTCTGGGGTCCCTCGGCGGCTGTCATGTCTCCGTCTCCGCTAGAGCTTTCCACTTACATGCGAGCGAGCTCGCATGGTGTAAGCTCTTGCGGGCGCGCTCCCGTGATACAGCGGCAGGCATAGCCGCTGACTGTATCACTCGCCCCCCCCCCCCGACGAGCTGTGTCATTGGATGTAATTGACAGCAGCGCCAGCCAATGGCTGCGCTGCTATCAATCCGTCCAACCTAGCCAATCAACGGCCAGGCTGGGAACCGAAGAGGATGACAGGGACGAGCGCTGGACTTTCATGGGGTGAGGTAAGTAAAAGCAGTGCTGTCGGATATTTTTTCACCTTAATGCATAGGATGCATTAAGGTGAAAAAACATTTACCTTTACAACCCCTTTAAACACACTGCTAATAGTATTAGCAAATTTCCATTTGGTGCACCTTTAGCAGACATGATACAGGAGATGGTCAGAGATTGCAGACATGATACAAGAGATCAATGCAGCCTCGCCAGTGTCCATCAAATGCAGCCTCACCAATACCTGTCAGATGCAGCCTACCCGTGCCTTTCAGAGGCAGCCTACCAGTCAGATGCAGCCTACCTGTGCCTGTCAGATAAAGCCTACCTGTGCCTGTCAGATGCAGCCTCATAAGTGCCTGTCAGATGCAGCCTCACCAGTGCCTGTCAGATCCAGCCCAACAGTGCCTGTCAGATCCAGCCCACCAGTGCCTGTCAGATGCAGCCCACCAGTGCCTGTCAGATGCAGCCCACCAGTGCCTGTCAGATGCAGCCCACCAGTGCCTGTCAGATGCAGCCCACCAGTGCCTGTCAGATGCAGCCTACGTGTGCCTGTCTAATGCAGCCTGCCAGTGCCAGTCAGATGCAGTCTGCCAGTGCCAGTCAGATGCAGTCTGCCAGTGCCAGTCAGATGCAGCCTACCTGTATCTGTTAGATGTAGCCTACCTGTGCCTGTCAGATGCAGCCTTGCCAGTGTCCGGATCAGAGCAGCGATCTTCTGCTGTGTCACAGAGTTGGATTTGAATTACCGGCCGCAGTAACAATGTCCCGTGCAGTCTACCACAGGAGGCAGGACATTGTTAATGCGGCCACCTGGACAATTCAGCTTCATGACACACAGAGATTGCGGCTCTGCGAGGAGAGTAGGAGGGAGGGAAGAACTGGGGCGCGCCAGGATGACACCCCCCGACCAGGGGTGGCACCCGGGACGGACCCCGCCCCCTTTTCGGCTCCATTATCAGCACCTTTTCTTCTATGCACCGTTTTCAGCCGATATGTTTCGGCGGCCAAAATTTCTGTGCACCACTAATTCAAGAAAATGTTTCTATCTTCTTCTTTGAATTTTCTCACTATGGCTGAAAACAAATGTTGATTTTACCCCACTAATGTATGGAAAACCAAATGAACATTCGTAAAACAAACTTTTTGGGAGAAAATTCTACTAGTGTATGGCCAGCTTTACATGTTCAGAAGGTTCCAAAATATACAGGTCAATAGTGTCTGGATATACAGTATACAGATAAGCCATAACATTATGACAAAGGGCTGGCAAATCAGATGCTCTTGAATAAAAGTACTTTATTGGTTACATGGGTACAGGCTATACGCTGACACGTTTCGTCTAAGAAGCAATGCAATGTATTTATGGGGCCTGAACGTCCTGTCTAGAGCACCGGATTACAGTTCATGGACTTCTATATTGGCAGTGAAGCTGGGGTAACATTTTGTTTCTCTTATAACATTATGACTACCCACCATAAACCATTAGACCTCTGATGGGTTGCTGTGGTATCTAGCACCAAGTCATCATTATCCGATCCTTTAAGTACTGTAAGTTGTGAGCCAACGCCTCAGTTGATCGGACCTGTTTTTTAATCACGTCCCACAGATGCTTGATTGAATTGAGATCTGGAGAATTTGGAGGTCATGTCAACACCTTAAAAAAAAAGTCAATATTAAAAGTCAGCAGCTGCAGTATTTGTAGCTGCTGGCTTTTAATATTTTTTTTTACAGCGCGCATCCGCTTTAGGCCTTGTACTCACGGCAGGACATGTCCGATGAAAACGGTCTGCAGACCGTTTCCATCGGACATGTCTGGCCGGGGACTGCCCGGGGACTTCTGTTCGATGGCTATACACACCATCGAACAGAAGTCCGCGCATAAACAATACGCGGGGCGTGTCCGCGGTGTCGCCGCGCCGATGACGCGGTGTCGCCGCGACAATGACGCGGCGACGTGGGCGGCCTGCCTTTAAAATGCTTTCACGCATGCGTCGAAGTCATTCCATGCATGCGAGGGATGGCGGGCGGCAGGACATGTATGGTAGGTCTGTACAGACGACCGTACATGTCCGGCCGGACAGGTTTCCAGCGGACTGTTTTAAAGCAAGTCCAAGAAACAGTTGTCCGCTGGAAACCTGTCTGATCCGCCCGAAAATGGTCCGCTCGGGCCAACACACGGCCAAACATGTCTGCTGAAACTGGTCTGCGGACCAGTTTCAGCAGACATGTTTGGTCGTGAGTACGGGGCCTAAAAGGCAAATTCGAAGGATGCGGTAAGTGAAGGAGGACTGCACTAAGGTAAAGGAAAGTATTTGCCCACTTCAAAAATTTCCAACAAAATGTGTAATTTTCGACCATCATTAGGGGTTATTGATGACCATCACTATATAATACTAGGTTTTTATCCTCTGCAGTTAGTTCATAAACTTTAACAAGCACTTCTTTATTATGTCTCACTTACCTTTACATTTTAAGTGAAGCTGTGGCAAGACTATGGACTTTCAAGTACCTGCATATGCCTAAAGCCCAACTTCAATAAGAAAAAAAAAGATGGGCAGGGGTGATCTTTGCGCCCAACCTGGATTAGGTCTTTTACCACTTGCCTTCCCGCCCATAGTCAAATGACGTCCGCGCTTGTCACTCTGCTGCTCCCCTGCCATCCTCGGTGAGGGAACCAGGAAGTGAAGCGCTCCGGCTTCACTGCACGATTCCCTACGGTGCATGCGCATGTCGCGATACGCCTGCTGAACACAACGGGGGGGACGGGGACGGGAGGTGACGTCCTGCCCGCAGTCTCCCCGAGACTGTGTGCCCGGAAGTGGGTGCAAATTCCTTTCTTTAGACAGGTATCTGCACCCCCCTCCCCCTGAAAGGTGTCAAATTTGACACCGGAGGGGGGGGGAGGGTTCCGATCAGCGGGAGTTCCACTTTAGGGTGGAGCTACGCTTTAAATGTCCTTATTTCTTCTGAGAAATCCTCACTTACTGTTCTTCTGTCTGTAACTACACACAGTAATGCAAGGCTTTCTCCCTGGTGTGGAGAAAGCCTCTTGAGGGGGAAGGGGGCGAGCAGGAGTATCAGGACGCCCACTAACACACAGCTCCTTTCTCCATCTGCAAAGTAGAGAGTGTCCTGACTTGCCTGCTCGCCCCCTCCCCCCTCAAGAGGCTTTCTCCACACGAGGGAGAAAGCCTTGCATTACTGTGTGGAGTTACAGACAGAAGAACAGGAAGTGAGGATTTCTCAGAAGAAATAAGGACATTTAAAAGCAAAATCAAAGGATGAGGTAAGTGAAGGAGGACTGCACTAAGGTAAAGGAAGCTATTTAGGGGGGGGGGGACTACCTATACAACCTATTTAATTAAAGCAATTTCTTTCCCATCTCAAGCAGACATTATTAAACCTGCAGTGGAGATTTATTAGAACCAACGCAGTGCCAGTTGAAAGACATTTTTAAACAATTACCAGGCAAGTTTTTTACAGTTGGTTTCTTTAAACTGGTAAATCATTGAAAGTACATGGATGGTACATTGTAGTGTTTGAAAGCTGATGGAAAACTCAAAAACCACCAAAAAAAATTGCAAGCATATTGCCAGAATAACAATGGGTATTTCTCAGTTCTCTCCACAGACTCGCAAATTGCTCTACTCTTGAGCTTTTGAATATGGGGGGTTATAAGGCCCATGTACAGAATTGGCAGAAAAGCATATGGTTTGATAAAACAAGACACATATTTGGGCTGCATTTAGGGTTTAATTTGAAATGGGTTTGAAAACACATTTGTTAAAGGAAAAAAAATGTTTTGCCTAAAATTAATGTCTGCAAGGTAGACAGACAGAATAGTGTAATGATTCTGTTAAAAAAACGAGTAAATACCTATTAAATTCCTTCATCTATATCACCTCTGGCATTCTAGTTTCTGTTCTCTCTTTCACATCCTGGTTTGCGGCGCTCGTTCGTTTAAGAACTACATTTCCCAGTATGCATTGCGGCACGCTCAGTAATTCACACCTCCTTGAAAACTCTAACACGTAGAGAGCGTCCTGCCGCACAGATGTAGTTCCCAGGAGGGGGTGAGCACGCCACTGACCACCGCAGTTAAGCCTCCCTTCACGGTGGTGAGTTACAATTAGACTAGCAAGAAGTGAACAGAACAGAGAAGAAATAGAGTAACTTCTGAGCAAAAAAAAACAATGAGGAAGTGAAAAGAGGAATGTCTGCAGGTAAAGGATGCTTATTATGAAAAAAAAAAATAGAAAAATTCCTTTACAACCCCTTTAACTTTATTTGTTAGCTTTATCTTCTATGAGCTGAAAGTTTTGTTTTTATTTACAAAGGCACTGCCAAAAACCTTTGAAAAGGAATGGTAAAAGCAATACAAATGCACCTGAGCAGCTTGTCAAACATTTTAGATGTTTTACCTATGACTGTATTTGAATTATAAACAGGTGTGGAAGGGGTGTGGAGCATGGTTGAAAAGAAAAAGGAATTTATTTAATACAAGTTAATTCTATAAACTTATTATAAACAAACATTAAAACAGAACCACTGGTGTACTCCACCCTTTCACATTCTGTTTAAATTACATAGTTATATAGGGCCAGATTCAGAGAGAACTTACGCCGACGTATCTGTTGACACGCCGCGTAAGTTCTAGGATGCGTCGTATCTATGCGCCGTATTCTTGAAACCAGACACGCCTGAATTCTGGCTCCATCCGACCAACGTAAGTCTCCTACGCCGTCGCATGCCAAATCACATGTCAAAACGCACCAGTGTGAACCAAGCCTTAGGGTTCATAGAAACTATTCAGACGACACTATATTTAAACAAGAAGCTGACATCTTGAGGGACAGACTTCTTGAGAGAGGTTACTCCAACACTTGCCTCAAAAATGCATATAAAAAGACCCTCAAAATACCCCGTCGTGATCTACTCAACACAAAAAAACAATCGCCCACTGAAGATATAACTAGAATTATCACTACGTATTCAGTGTAACATAAACAGTTCAAACGAATACTAAATAGGTACTGGCATTTATTAACTACTGGACTACTCACTGTCTCAATTTGTTCCAAATGCACCTGCTGTCACCTTTAGAAGAGCTTCATCTATAGGCGACAGAGTAGTCACCAGCGGACATCAATCATATAGAGGCGACACCTGTAAAATGTTAGGCACCTTCTCATGCGGGGGATGTCCATATTGTCAATACATGGACAGACGTAAAAACATAGATCTACCAAACGGACAACGTTTTCATCCAAAGCACTATGTCAACTGCAAAATCCCTATTAAAAATATTAACGAGTTTTGGAAAATAATCTATCAGCACACTTTCACAATTCTCAAACGTGACCCGGATGTACCTATTGGCATGGCCTTGGTACACCCCAATTCACACTCTACAGTACTTTTTTTGCTTTAGATCGGGTACATTTCCATGCAAGAGGAGGCGACTTTAACAAGCGCCTCCTCCAGTGCGAATTACGATGGATATTCAATCTACAGGCCACTTCATCGCCTGGATTGAACGAGGCATTTCATTTCAGATCATTTCTCCCAGGATTTACCTCTGGGGTTTGTGAGCTAAATCTATGGGGATCTATTCTTTATATCACAAGCTTAATAATTTTGCATCAATAATAACTTTTTTTATGCAAGGTCCTACCTAAATAGGTCATTTTTCTACAAGCCATCCACTATCTAAGTTCAGGATGGTTACTTTCTCATATTAGGAACATGTATGTATGCTATTCATTTATTATCTATCTCTTTCCATGTCTATATAGTTTTTTTACTTTTTTTGATTCTAATGTTCATTATTTGTAATTTGTCTACATGCTGTATGGCACTGTCCTTGTATGTTTTGTTATTATCTTTGTAAACACGCTGGCTGCTATACTTTTCATCCACTGCGTGGCTTTATGCTCTGCCCATGTCTAAAAGGTAATTACTCTGTGGGGTAGATTCGGATAGCTTTTACGGCGGCGTATCTCCAGATACGCCGCTGTGATTTCAAATCTGCGCCGGCGTATCGTTACGCCGATTCTCAAAGGCAGATACGCTAAAAAAATAGGCTTCCTCCGCCGACGTAACTTGAATGCGGCGGCGTAGAATTGTGTGCAATATTATGTTGGCCGCTAGGGGCGCTTCCGTTGTTTTCGGCGTAGAATATGCAAATTACCTAGATACGCCGATTCACAAACGTACGTACGGCCGGCGCAATTTATTTACGTAGTTTACATTAGGCTTTTTCGGCGTAAGGTTGCTCCTGCTATTAGGAGGCGCAGCCAATGTTAAGTATGGACGTCGTTTCCGCTTCGAAATTTAAATTTTTTACGTCGTTTGCGTAAGTCGTTTGCGAATAGGGCTGGACGTAATTTACGTTCACGTCGAAACCAATACGTTGTTGCGGCGTACTTGGGAGCAATGCAAACTGGGATATGTACACGGACGGCGCATGCGCCGTTCGTAAAACACGTCAATCACGTCAGGTCATCACACATTAGCATAAAACACGCTCCCCCTTCCACATTTAAATTACGCGGGCTTACGCCGGCCCCATTTACGCTATGCCGCCGCAACTTACGGAGCAAGTGCTTTGTGAATACTGCACTTGCTCCTGTAAGTTACGGCGGCGTAGCGTAAATACGATACGCAGCGCCGCCGTAAGAAGAAGTGCAGGTACATGAATCTAGCCCTTTATCTGCAGAGGGCCATAGCATGGCTATATCCCTGCTGATCGCTCTATCTTTAAACCTAACACACTTATGTATACTTATGCCCTTATTACTTTCACAGTGCTGGTCCTGCTGTTGTGCTCCACACCGGGCGTCATTTATGAATGCGTTATGACCCCAGGGTTGTGGCATTCTCATAGCCATCCAGCTGTGTATGGATCTATGCAGTCAATGTGTACTGCTTTGTCATGCTGTTTTTATATTTAATTTTTTGAATCTAATATATGTAAGTATCTTTGGCTACCACTATATTTAAAGAAAGCTTGTTTAAAATATGGTGATGTTTTTCCTATAAATATCATTATATATTTGTCCTTATATTACAGACAAGAACAGTAGCCTTCTAACTACAATACCAACCCTGATGAAGGAAAACACGCATATCAATGAAATAATTTCCGAAACATGTTGGGTATATGTATGTGAATCCAACTAGCTGACCTCAATTAGTTTTGATTAATAATTTGGATCAGTAGTTTTGGGCTAATCTAATGTTATTATGATTCATTGGTATATTGTTCTACTGTATATTTAAAATGCACTTGTGTTTATACACATTGCACTTTTTATCTTTTCTACAATATTAAAGCAGGCACTAATGTGCCGTTTTTACTAACTACGATGTATATTATTACCTTTCTCTGCCATACAAAGTCCAAGGGGGCATCCCCAATGCACTTCATTACATATTTTTTCTAATAAACTATTTTATGTATGTACTATTCGGCCACATCTGGAGTATTCCGTCCAGTTCTGGTCACCAGTCCTCAGGAAGGATGTGCTGGATCTGAGGAGAGTCCAAAGAAGGGCAACAAAATCAATAAGGGTACTGGAGGACTATAATTACGATGAACGAATACAAGCACTTAATGTATTCTCTGTGGAGAAGAGACGCTTAAGAGGGGACACATGATAAACAAATACCCCAATGGTGATCCCAGGGTAGGAAAAAAACTTTTTAGTCTCAGGGAGTGTAAGAAGACACGTGGCCTGATCGTCCTCTTCTGGGGACCCACAAAAGGAGATTGGTGGGACTTTAAATGAAGCATGGGGAAGTGCCTCCATCCCGGTTATAGCGAACAAAGGGAGGACAGTGGGACTTTAAATGAAGCAGTTCACAGGTGGGGAATAAAAATGAGAATAATCAAGTTGAATGTATATATAAAATATTAATGTATTAATGTATGGAAGGTGGCATGTGTCAGTACACACGATACAACCTACATGGACATAAACATATAATAAACATAATTCATCAAACAGTAAAAAGGGTTATAATCATGAATTAAATACAGGTGTAAATTCAGCAGCACATAACAACATAATGTACAGGTATGAATCATAGCAGGTATAGATGAGTATCGTCTTGTTAGGGCAGGTAACTGCATCCTTAGTTCCCGACGCGTTTCTGTGTTTCTGTAGAAACACTTCCTCAGGGGCGGATGCTAGGAATATCTGAAATATTAAGGTATGATTGTGTCACAGTATTGGCCAGGTGCACTAGAACAGACAATTCAGGTACTAACAATGTATATCACATCAGAGTACAGTATGGGAAAGGGGACCAGGGGGGATATGTCTTCCCCAGGAGCTGGGGTGGCGAGGAATCCAGCACAGAGGAGGACTAGAATTAGGATTCACCAACATATTGGGAATACGTGTAGGGGGTGAGCTTAGTGCTAAGATCACAGGTATTACCTTAGATGTGCTGAAGGCAGGAGCTTGTCAAAAGCTATGGTGTCTGCGGATGTAAGTGGAGATGGGCGCTGGATTCGGAAGGATGCCTTAAATACGTCCTGCACGTGTCAGAGCTCACCACCGACGTCACGTTTGCCAAGCCGCACCATGGGGCGGGGCCGCAGCCTGGGCGGTAATGAAAGCTGTCCACAGCCAGCGCCACGGCCTCCAGCTCGAGCCGGCTGGGTTGGAGACAAACGCCCACACACAGCGGCGCCAGCATGTGACATCACATGAGGGAGCGAGACGTGACGCAGATGCGATGAGAGCACCCGCCCGATCCTCCGCATAGCCCCACCCCATATGGGGCGGGGGAGGAGGGGGAAGGGGAGGGCACATCGCAGCTCCTGGGTCAAAAACAGACCTGGTCCAAAATGTGTCCATACTAAAGCTGGAAGGTGTCTAGTGCCACAAACCGTCAAAGAAAAATTGCTGTAAATTTGGAAATCTCTGTAAGAGTGGACCAGTAACGTGAGCCCAGAGAGAGGGGGTGCCCAAGAAGGACAGCAATCTGGCAGTCATGTTCACCCAACTGCAGCATACTGCCAGGTTTTCTACAGTGATGAGGAGGGAGGGAATGATGAGGTCACTGACTCTACGTGGGTGCCTGATAGGAGAGAGGAGGAGGAGGCACAGGCACATCTCCAATGAGGCAGAATGCCCTCCAGGGGCCAGCTTAAGGGCAGCACACACACTGCATCACAACGCAGAGCTATGCATGTGCAGGGCGCTGATGTCTCTCAGCGTTATTCCAAAAGTTCTTTGGTGTGGGCCTTTTTTGAGACGAGTGCATCAGATCGCACCGCTGCTATTTGCAACATATGTCTCAAGCGTATCTCGCGTGGCCAAAACATCACCCGCTTGGGCACCACATGCTTTTTTTTTTAATCCAACAAAATTTTATTTAGTTTAGTTTACAGAGGTACAAGGTATACAAAGTCCCCTTAACAGTGCGGGGAAAATAAAGATCTGCAGCGAGACAGCCACATATTCAGAATACATCTATGAACAGGAGGTAAACCCCCCCCCCCCCCCCCAAGCAAGTCAAACATTTCCCTCCCGACAATTGGCTCAATGCCCACCTCACCCAATATTAATGCCCAGAAGCCTGTCCATCACCAGGTCCACAGGGGCCAGACCCGGCACATCCAGCCACTTTGCCCATAACTTCTCAAATTTTTGGGCATTACCCCTGTGTTGATATATCACCTTCTCCATCCTCAGCACTGTCCCAATGTTATTGATCCATTCAGCCAGCGTCGGAGGAGCCTCGGCCTTCCAGTGAACCATAATGAGCTTCCTAGCTTGGAATAAGACCCTTTGCACCGCCTCCCTGTCCATCTCCTCCCATTCATACTCCTCCAGAGCCCCCAAGAGACAAGCCCTCGGGTCCTGCGGAAGAGACACTCCAAATGCTGAGTTGATGGTACTCACGACTCCCGCCCAATATGTGTGGAGTTTTGGGCATCTCCACAGCATATGTATCAGGTCTCCATGGTCTCTCTTGCACCTGGTGCAGGTAGGGTCGAGCTGTGGGTTCATTCTATGGAGTCTGTGTGGGGTATAATATATTCGTAACAAAATGTACAGTTGCGTGAGCCTCTGTGAGACATTCAGTGAGCACTTGCCTACTGCCTGAAAAATTTCCTCCCATTGTTCCCCGTCCAAGTCCCCTGCATCAGCTTCCCACCTTTCCCGTATCTTCAGGGGATGCTGCTTCATCACATACTGCAACAGGATGGCATAGCATTGGGAGATAAAGCCCTTAGACGTCCCAGCCTCCCCCAGAAGATCAAAAGCAGGGGTCGGCGACAGGCACCACTCAGAGGAGCGACCCTGTGCCGCCACTGCGTGTCTCAACTGTATGTATGAGAAGTACATGGACTGTGGCAGGCCAAACGCCTCCCGCAAGTCCGGAAACGTGCGAAGTACCCCGTTTCGGAATATTTGGGTAAGGTGTGTAATCCCATAGTGTTTCCACCTGGCACCGGACTGTAGTTTAGCCAGTTCAGTGTACGTGTCGTTTAGCCATATGGGACTGTACTTCGTGTAACCCTCTGCGCCTTGGACATATTTAACCTTATTCCATACCTTCTGAATCAGACTAAATGTGGGGAGCTTCTTGTGCGGTCTAGCAAATGCCTGCGCCTCCAACGCCTCAGGGATCGGACCTCCGCCCACGGTGTGCTCCATAAGCCTCTGAGCCGAGGACCGCACCGTCGGCCGAAACATGCCAACCAGCTGCTGCATCTGAGCCGCCAAATAGTATAGCCAGGGGTTTGGCAGCGCCAATCCCCCGCTATCTTTAGGTCTCTGCAGGTGTTCCAACTTAATCCTAGGGTTCTTATCCTTCCAGATAAGTCCCCGAAAAATACTGTTCACGGTGTGAAAGACTTTCAGGGGGATGACCATGGGGGTGTTGTGTAGAAAGTACAGCAGTTGCGGCATGAGTATCATCTTGATTAGATTCACCCTCCCAGCAACCGACAGAAGCAGGGCCTTCCAAGTTTTAACCTTATCCCTAAACCTCAGCAACAGGGGGGAAATATTTAGATGTATGAAATCTCGTGGCCGGGCCGTTACCTGTACCCCTAGATATTTAAAGGATGAAGTAATGGATAAGGGGCAAACAGCGTTAATTACTTGTGTGTCATCACCATCCAACAGAAGCAGTGCTGACTTTGTCCAGTTTATGAGCAAGCCAGAGAATTTTCCAAACTCTGTGATTGCCATCATAGCCTCTCTAAGGGAGGAATCCGTGTCTCCCAGCAGAAGAAGCGTATCATCAGCATACAACATCACCTTTTCCTGCATGTCGCCATAGCAAAAACCGGTGATGCGGGGGTTAGCCCTGATACTCATGGCCAGCGGCTCAATAGCCAGGGCAAAGAGGAGGGGGGACAGGGGGCAACCCTGCCGAGTCCCCCTCCTCAGTGCAAAGCCCGCCGACAACGAGCCAAATGTCCGTATCGCTGCCTGCGGCTGGCTGTACAGCAGCCGCACCCAGGAAATGTAGATAGGGCCAAATCCGAATTTCCGCAAAACGGTCCAAAGATAATTCCAATCGATACTATCGAAGGCTTTTGTTGCGTCTAAGGATAGTAGAGCCCTACTGCCCATGTTGTCTGCCCGCGCTTGTATATTAAGGAACAACCTTCTCAAATTAACCGCCGTTGATTTGTTAGGCATGAACCCAGCTTGGTCTCCATGTACTATGGAAGTCACCACCCCATTTAGCCGGATGGCGAGCACCTTGGCCAGGATCTTAACGTCACTCTGTAATAAGGAAATGGGACGGTAGGCCCCCGGGTCCACGGGGTCCTTGCCTGGCTTAAGTAACAGTACTATATTTGCTTTGGACATGGAAGGGGGCAAAGTCCCTCCCTCCCTGGCGCTGTTAAAAACCTGCAAAAGCTGTGGCAGCAACACCCCCGAATACTGTTTGTATACCTCCATGGGCAGCCCATCCTCCCCCGGGGCTTTACAATTAGGGAAGGCACTGACTGCCTCTTGCAGTTCCTCAACAGTAACTGGTTTCTCCAGCGAAATACGCTGATTATCTGACAGTCCCGGGAAGGTCAATTGGTTCAAATATAGCTCCAGATCCTCCTGGGTGTATGCCGCGCCGGAACTGTACAGGGCTTCATAGAAACCCGCCAGTTCCTGCATAATCTGGTCTGGCTGAGAGACTACCCCTCCTGACCTAGCTCTAATAGCCCCTATCTCAGGTGACCGTTGATGAGAGTTCGCAATCCGTGCCAGTATACGGCCGGTTTTCTCACCCTCCTCAAAAAACGCCTGTTTGGCAAAGAATCTCTTCTTTTCTGCTGACGAGGAGAGCAACTGCTGGTAGGCGGACTGAGCCGCCTGCCAGGACTCCCTGGCCGAATCAGAAGGATCTGTAATGTAAGCCCGCTCCATTTCCTGGACCCTGTTCTCCACTTCTATCAGTAATGCAGCAGAGGCCCTCTTCACCCCAGTCACTTCCCGTATGAGGAGGCCTCTAAGATAAGCCTTAAAGGCATCCCACTGTAGCACATTTCGTTCCACCCCCTCCTCCGCAACAAAATACCTCCGTATACTGTCCTCTATTTCGGTGTGGGATCTAATCAATTTCAACCAAAATGCATTCAGCTTCCATGGTGCCTTAACCAGGTTCCCCTGCGGTGCCACGCAGAGTTGCACCACCAGGGCCGAGTGATCCGACACACTACGAGGCCTATGCGACAGGTCTGCTATCAGTGGAAGCATGCTTGCGTTACCCACCCCCAGGTCTATCCTGGACAGGCAGCCATGCGTCTTCGAGAAGCACGTGAACTGCCTGCCCCCTGGATTACGGTGCCTCCAGATATCAGTCCAGCCCACCTCTTGCAACAACCGCGCTAGGGGAGTACTCCTAGCGAGGGCAGAGGGTCTAGGGCACGGATGTCTATCCGCCACCTGGTCCAGACAGCAATTAAAGTCGCCGATCACGAGCAACGGAACCTCCGGCCTGCCCCCTAAAAAGGAAAGGAGGAGCCTGAGCACCGCTGCCGTGAACGGCGGGGGGATGTAAACACACGCCAATACACAAATCAATGTACCAATTTTGCAATGGATGAATACATAGCGACCTTCAGAGTCTACCGCACTGTCAAATTCCTGGAAATCCAGGGCATTGTGCACTAGTACACTCACCCCCCTAGAGAAGGAGGTGTGTGTAGAGTGATATGCCTTGCCCGCCCACACATATTTCAAAAAGCCCACAGTATCCGCAGTCAGGTGTGTTTCCTGAAAACATATCACCCCAGGCAGAAATTTCTTTAAACACATAAATATCATCGTGCGTTTCAATGGAGAAAGCATACCCCTCACGTTCCATGACACAATAGGTACCTTAGCCATGGGTGTCCTCCTTTAACATCAGAAAGCAATATACTTGTGGGCAAAAATGCACAGTCTGACCCCACTGTCGGGAAAACGGGCCACCCCCCAGTTCTGTCCTCTCCTGCACAGTATCTTGCGTAAGGGCCAACGGCCCAGGTCTGTTAAGATGTACCTCTGTCTTCATATGGTAGCTAGAAAAACAAAAGTTAGCATAACTTGCGGACCAAACGGGTCCCGAAACATCAGTGTCCACCAACAGGGCGGCTCCAGCACTTTGTGCGACTAAACGTCGGCTTACTTCAGTCACAGAAATCATTTTACTTAGAACAGCTTTCCTCACGATGTGCTGCCAATCATAATTTCCCCCGGCCAAAGGGTAAGTGAAAAAGGAATATTCAAACAGGCAAATTGTAGGGGATCCCCCCTAAAAAAGGGACAGCAGTGAAGCATAGAAACATTTCAATCTTGCATAGTCAGTGACTGGAGGCAAAACCAAAGAAATAAAAAGTAAAAATAACTTGCCCATGCCTCACTCCCCCTCCTCCTGTGCTTGGCGTTGTAAAGATTGCTTGTTTCTATCCAGCCATGACATGGCCTCCTTTGCAGACTCAAAGAATTGGGCTTGACCCCGCACCACCACCCGGAGCTTCGCTGGGTAGAGCATAGCATATGGGAGTTGTATCCGTCGCAGTCGCCTTTTTACATCAAGGAATTTGGCCCGGCGCCGTTGTACTTCCTGCGAAAAATCTGGGTAAAATGACACCCGGACGCCATTGTGTTGGATGTTAGCTCG